>NW_011888881.1:2233107-2237738 GCF_000151845.1 Pteropus vampyrus | reverse complement strand
ACGTGGGCCCGAGGTGCTCAGGGACGTCCAGGGCTCTGAAGTCAGTCTTGATCCAAAGCTGAGTCCAGGGAGCCAGCTGGGGAAAGACGGATGAGGGGCGGGGGCTGAGTGACCCTGACAGCACGGGTCCCCGGTCCTGCAGGCCAGGCCTCTGCCCACTAGGTACCGCAAATGACGCCGAAGTCCCACGGCAGGAACACACACGTGTGCCTCAAAGAGAAGCTTAGGGCCAGCAAAAGTCTGGGGATGAGATGCCCTCCTCTGCCCAGGTGCCTTGTCCCAGCACCCAGATTTCTCACGGCTGGTGGGAGAGTGGGTAGGGGCCGAGGTTCCCACCAGGAGGAGCAGCCCTAGGCAGACGGGGCTGGAGGCGGCCTCACCTTAAGGAAAGCACTCCCTGGCCTTGCTCTATAAATAGGTTCTAGGGAGAGTGTTTCCATACGCTAGCTCCGAGGAGGGGCTGGCACAGGAAGCCTCCTAATGGCTTCGCCCCAGGCTCCCTGGCTTGGCTGTGAGGGCCCCACGTCCTTGGCCTTTGTGGGTTTGAGGGGCGGGGGTGAAGCCGGTGAGCCCAGGGTGCCAGGGCAGCCAGCTGGGGTGGGCTGGGGCCCGCCGGGCAACGGGACTAGGCCTGGTGCCTGGGCTCCTCGCAGGAAGTGGACTGGTTCCCCATGGCACTGGGCCACCACCAGCCTGCTGCCTTGGCACGGTGGTTCCTGCCTCAGCAGCCTGGGGCAGGGTGGGGCAGGGGTGCCTGGCGGGAGCCCCTAGGTGAATTTCTAACCGCTTAAATGGCCACACGCCAATTAAGGCTGGAGCCATCAGGCCATCTCGAGCACCTCGTTTAGGAAGATGCAGTTAATGACAGGGAGCTGGGACAACAGGGCCACCATGACTCATGTGCTCTTGCTGGCTCTGTGGGCTGGGCTTCCGGGATTCCGGGAAATCACAAACGCCCACCCCCAAGCCTGTGCCGGCCCCAGTGGTGGCTCCAGTGACAGCAGAAGAGGTGGTCTTAGAGGGCGTGCCTCCTCAGGTGGGGAGGGGCTGCCCTGAGCCCCCGGCCTGCCGGCCTCACTCTCTCCTCGCACTGGGCATGCCCATGGTAGGGGCCACGGGATCAAGTGGCCATAACTCTGGCCACCTAGAAGTTCAGAGCCAGAGGGGCCCTAGGACCACCAGCCCCCATCCCCACTGACACATGGCCGAGTCTCAGCGAAGCAGCCTGGCCTGCCAGAAGTTTCTCCTAGACCCACACTGACCACACTTTCGCTCTGTGTCAGTCACTGCTCTGAGTGCCTCCTATGCCCAGCAAGACAGGCACTATCTCACAAAGGGAGTCTCTACAAGGTCAGGGAAGTCCTTCAAGGTCACAGAGGTAGCTGAGGGCAGAGCTGGGATTTTGACTCTCAAAGCGACCCCCTGACTCCACTGCTCTGTCCTGCTGGCAGCCTGCGCCCTCGGCCCAGCACCAAGGAGAAATCATGAAGATCGTGGGACAGAGGGAGGAGGACAGTGCTGGGTGGGAGGATGGCTCGTGACACCTGAGTCTCTGGACCTCAGGAGAGAAGGGCAGTGGGCTTGCCATGGGTCAGGGCTGGCACGCTGCTTCTCTGTGGCTCGGTCGTCCAGCCCACCTGATCTGCTTCCCTCAGTTTTTCTGGCAGGAAGTGCCGGTTAACCCCTGGGACCCCAAGAATCTGTCAAAGGATAGGTGGGGGATCACAATTAAGTCACGGACACCCGTTCTTTTATTTCACTTTAGGAAATTAGGGCATAAGGGCAGGGAGCGGGGCTTGGGAATTGCCACAGAAATGAGCTTCCTGACAAAAAGCCCCCACCCTAGCCTCATCTTCCCAGCCAAAAAAGAGATGCCTGCAGATTGGTTTCCTGGGAGCTCAGTTACCAAAATCCAAAACGAGAGATTGTGGCGGGGCCAAGGCACTTGTCTGTGCACTTACAGACGTGGCTGTGGAGCTGGGCAGCGGGCCGGGGACTGAGCGGAGCCATCGGGGAGGGCTGGCAGGAGGAGACCACAAGAAAGACCCCGTCACAGGGTCCCCAACCTCACCCACCAGCTAGAGCCCTCCCAAGCCGCATACTGCTCCCCTGCCCGTGAGGGGCCCCTGGACAGTCCTGCCTGCCACCAGCCCAGGCTGTTGCACTGTTCCTGCCCTGCTGTCCCCAGCAAGGGACATCATCTGTGTCTGTGGAGATGACTGTGCCATGGGCTGTCTGCTCACATCACCAGAGCCCCGAGCCCTGGGACCTCCAGTTCCAAGTCCGGAACCCATGACAGGGCAGCCTAGAGCTCGTCGGTGTCAAGACAGCCAGCGCAGGAGAGGATGGCAAGGCTGGCCCCACAAGCTCTGTTCCCACTGAACAGACTGGCTTAGGGTTGCCCAGACTCTCCCTAAAAGCTCCAGGGATGGAGAGCCCACGGCCTCCCAGGCAGCTGAGGGCCTTATCTGCCAATTCAGACCAGCCTCACCTAAGCTGTGGGGAGCATGTCATCGACAGCAGGCCCCGCGGTCCCAGTGAGGCTGGTGGGGGTGGGGAGCGATGGGCCTCGGTTGGGTACCTGCTGTACCGGGGTGGTGCAGGCCTACCTCATAACCACCTGGAGAGGCGGCTCGCACCACCACTTAACACAAGAACGTAAGGTTGTGTCACCACGTTAAGGTCACGCAGCAGTCCAAAGGCAGAGCCGGGGCCCTGACCCAGACTGCTGCTCTCTCCCCACCCAGCTGGAGGAGGCAGCCTCCTGGATCAGGACACAGAACAGGTGTGTTGTCGGCCCAAGCTCCCAGGCACTCGGGCTCTGCCTCACCTGTAAGCCGCAGAGACCGGGGCCCTCATTAGCAGAGTGGTACTGACAGTTCCCCGAAGATCTAACTGGCCCTCTGGCCCCAGGGCAGGGCAGGTGTGTTGGAGGATGAAACCCTCCCTGGCTGGCTTGTCCCCCAGAAGCCAAGTGCGGACAGCATGGATGACACCCAGACATATGGAAAACACTTGCCTGGGTTTCTGCACGGATGCAGAGGGCGGACTCTGGGCACCCTCGTGAGCCAAGGGAAATGCAGGTGCCTGCAGGTCCCAACCTAACGGGCCCAAGGAGCCACTGGGGCCAGCCAGAAGGGGGTGACAACGTGCAGGGGCTCGGGCTGTCCTTGCTCCCCTAACACCCGAATGGCTGCAAACAAGGTGTCCTGGGCTTCGGAGGTGACCCTGGCAGGGCCCTCCCCGGTGGCCATTTTCGTTCTCACCGTATGGGCCCTCGGCAGTGGGGGCGCCAATGAGGCCTCACGCAGAATGTGCCATTTCTATGACAAGCTCGATAAAGTCCATTTTAATTTTCAGGCTCCTTTGCCCTCGCACACACAGAAGTCACCAAGCCCCACATGGAGTAGAACCCAGACCCCTGCAAAGCCAGAGTGCTTGTTCCTGGGTAACATGCAGGGGACGACAGGCTCTTCCCAGCCATTAGAGCCCCGGGCTCTACCTGCTGATGCGCCTTCCTCCACCAGGGACAGGAAGGCTGAGTGCCGCCAGTGCTCGGATGGGCCCGCACTGTGGCTTTTGTCAGATTCAAAGAAAACTCCCGGTTTAACCATCCAGAGCAGTCTCTGTCTAAACTGTGGTGGCTGGGAAACCAGTCACGTAGCAGAAGGGAGGACAGACCCTAGGTGGCTTGGGGCTACGTCCTCAGGGGACACTGCGATCTCAGGGCTCCCCCTAGGACTCCGAGGTGGCTCCTCTTCGTTACACTAGACGTGGTCCATTTTGCACGTGCGGCCGCAGATGGGGCCCCATGCTGGGTGAGGAGCCTCCCGGTGCGGACAGCGGGGTGGGGCAGACTGCACAACCCCTGGGCTCGGGGTGGGACGTGATTCCCAGAGCTGAATCCCCTTTATTTATTTACTCGATTCTCACAGTACAAATCCCCAGCCTGCCGCCGCCCCCCCGAATCGACAGAGCTCCTGATTCTCGCTCCCCTGATCACGGTGTTGCTCTCTGCATGATTAGCTGCTGGTTCTCCAGACACTGCTTCAGCTTGTCTTCCGTCAGCGTCAGCCGCTGCTCCAGGATGGAGACTGTCTGCAAAATAATGGGCGGTCCAGCTCAGAGGGGGCAGGGGTCACCAGGTTGCCCTGGGGATGCCCTCAGCCAGTCCTGCTCAGCCGCCCCTGCCTGCTGTCCAAAGGCCAGCTGTCGGCTCTGCCCACCCGGGGTCCTGCCTGGCCCTCTGGTGGCTGTTGGGAGAGCCTGTGCCTTTATGTCCACTCCTGCTGGCTCTGAACAGTTGTCTGGTGTTTGTGGGCGGGGGTAAGGCCCTGAGGGAGAGGAGGCAGCAGGTCCCACAGCCCTTGGTCATGCTCCTGGTGGTCTGGCATTTAGGCGAGAGTTCAGAGCAAAAGCGCCTCCTATCGGGGCCAGGCTTTGCCCATACACAACTGGACACCGGCAACCATCTTCATTCCAGAGGTAAGAACACTGCACCCACGGATGACGGCACCCCATCTAGGTCCACGCCTCGGCCCTTCGCCTCCACACCTGAAGGGGGTTCCGGGGCTGGGAGGTAAGACCCTGAGCCCAGGAGGGCCTCTGCCTCTCTGAGTCCAAAGACGGCC
>NW_011888881.1:2228728-2231862 GCF_000151845.1 Pteropus vampyrus | reverse complement strand
GGCCCTTCGCCTCCACACCTGAAGGGGGTTCCGGGGCTGGGAGGTAAGACCCTGAGCCCAGGAGGGCCTCTGCCTCTCTGAGTCCAAAGACGGCCACTGCAAGGATGTGCCACCTTGGGGTGAGGCCCTGACTCCCCAGCTCTGAGCCCATGTTTCATCCGCAATGGGAAAGATGAGACTGAGCTTGCGGCGGTCCCGGAGGCTGCGAGGTGAGTCAGCATGGTGCCCAGCTCGTTAGCTTGCCCATGTTGGCCACTGTGACAATGCCTGTCATCACACTGGCTCTTGGAGGCCGAGCCCTGGCTCCCTGGCCTCTCCCGCACACCCAGCACAATGGCTGGCCTGTGGACCTGGCCATCTGGCCTGCCAAATGCCCCAGCTGCTGGGGCTGTATGTGTCTGTGGGCCAGGGCCAGCCTTGCAGACATGGCTCACGGACAAGGCTGCGGGAACCTGCCTGCCTCCTCCGGCCTTGGCCAGTGTGGCAGAGGGGCAGTGGTGTCTGGAGCTGTGTGCTCCCAGAGAGGGGCTGGCCCACTGCCCTCAAGTGCTCCCCGCATGGCCTGCCCCGCCCGTCACAGGCTCCTCCTGCCCTCGCAGCCCTCACTCAGCCTGACCTACGCTGGCAATGACCGCTGCGCTTACCACACACGACCCTCGCCGAGGGCGGGCTGAGCGCCTCTGCATGCCAGGCCCACACTGGGCGCTGGGCACGATCACTGTGAACAGGGTCAGATAAGAAACACGACTTTCTATTAATTCTCCCCATTTGTCTGTGGGCTCTCCCGAGTCTTGCCGCCTCCCCTGAGGCTCCGTGCAGGCCCTGGGCCTCGGTCCAGTGGAAAGTTTCCTTCCGTGCATTTAATGAAACGCTGAAACGTTCTGGGACGGGTTTCCCGCCAAGGCTGCTATAAAGTCTCACTGCGTCCCAAACCACCCAGCCGCCACGAGGCTGCTCCTCCTGGCGGCCTCTCCTGGCTGAGCCGGCCGGGGCCGCACAGGCTCGGAACCCCAGGCCACAGAACAGGGCCTGGGAAGCTGCTGCCCGCGGCGTGGGGTTGCACCCCGAGAGGCAGAGCTGAGCTGGGACAGTCACCCTCCCCCACGCCAGCCAGCTGTGGAGGGGGCTGCATTTCATAAAAGTGGCAGTGGAAGCAGCCCCCACCCCCCGCCGGCCTCCGGCCGTTCCTAGACCAACAACTGGCCACTGCGAAATGCACGCTGAGCCAAGCTCCAAAACCATTCTTCGCCCAGACTTTTTCCGATGGCCCCGGACTCCGGGCCACGGTGGGGGAGCCAGCCTGCTTCTCTTCTGCCCCCTCCCCCTAAACATTTCACAGGGGCCGACTTCCCACGTGTGGAGGCAGTGGGTGCGGGCCCATGGCAGCACGAGGCCGTACTTCAGCCCGACAGAAACAGGACCATCATATGTGTCAATACAAAGTGTCTGAACAGGAAGGTGTCACCCGTTTCCCACCCGGGCCCCCGAACCGAGGGTGCCAGGGTGCCGACCCAGTCGGGGCCTCTCCTCCAGGAGCTCTGAGGGGTGCTCTGCAGCATGTTACAGACAAATGGGTTTAAACAAAGCCCATCCTCTCCCACACCCTGAGCTCCCTGCTGCCCTCCGGCTTCCCCGCTTCCCAGCCGAGCTTCTGCAGGAGTCACCCTCATTCCCACACTGCTGCTCCCCTCGGCCCCCAGCCTCCTCTGCCAAGGTGCTGGGTGGCAGCCACCATCCAGGGGTCAGGCCCACCAGCTCTTCCCCATCCGTTCTGATCCCCTCCCCACCCCCACCCCCCAGCTGGAAGGACACGTTAGGATGTCTGTCCAGTGTCCTCTGCTTCACAAACTGTCTTAATGACCCTCCTCCAATTAGGCAGGACCTCGGTTCACAGAGAGTGGCGCTCCCTGACGGTGAGTGGACGCTGGGACCCCTGGACTCTACCTGCTGATGTGCCTTCCTCCACCAGGACAGGGTGTCCCCAGGGACGGGAAGGCTCGGGGTGGCCAGAACCCAGGCCACCACAGTGCCACAGCACGTCCTGGCCCCCGGGACCTCTGGGAGGGGGAGCGCCCGGGAAGGGTGCGGGCTATGGGGCGTCTCCAGCGAGGGCTGCCTCCCTCCCGGGCCATGCGGCCTGCTTCGTAGTGTGAACCTCACACCTAGCGCCCTGGGTCCAGCCCTGGGGACCCTCCCCACACCACATGGAGCCCGGAAACGAGGAGGCCAAGGAGGAGGGCGCCAGGGGATCACCTCCGCGGTCTGAGACCACGCTGCCCGCTGCGGGCTCGCCTTCCTCTGTTCAAGGGCAAATGAGAACTGACTTTCCCGCAGCCCCTTGACCCACAGGCCTCCCACCTTAACTCTGTCCAGAGGAACAGGGAGCAGAGGTCGCAGCCTCCCAGAAAGTCCCCAAGGGCGTGCAGGCCAGTGACAGGTGCCAGTGATGGAAATGGCCCTGCCTGACACGGAGCAAGGGCCGAGGAGGCCGGTCCTGGCCGAGGAGGCCGGTCCTGGCCGAGGAGGCTGGTCCTGGCTGCGGGGCAGGCAAGGGAGCCAGGAAGAGGGCCCACCTCCCGGAACGCCTTCAGCTGGGGTCCACACCCTCCAAGGTCGGCCCTTCCCTCTGCTGGCCTGGGAGATGCTGGGCTGCTCCTGCCCCCTCCCTGTGCCATGAGGCAGCCTCCCCTCCCGAGTCCCCTCGGAACCTGGGGGGCAGAGCACAGACTTGGGGGAGACCAGTGGGAAGACGCAGAACCGGGCTCTGGGGGGGTCATCCGATGGTTCTTGACACTGCTGTGGGGGCTGCTCTTGGCAGGTGACGTTCACGGAGCGCTCACGGTGTACACATAAGGGGAGACCTGGCATGACTGCCCTCCCCCCACTCGCTCCAGCCGTGCCGATGGCTGCTGGCCATGAGACCCCAGGAGATGGTCTTGTCCCCTGGCCCCGTGCCCAAACTTGAGCAGCCCAAGGAACCCGTGCGTCTCTGTTCTACTCAGTGTCGGCCACCGTCTGTCCTGCCAGGCCACCTGGCCTGGTGGCTCTGGATTAAATGAGAAGCAGTGGGAAGGCATATCCCTCAGGGTCCCCGAGCGGCCCCCTCACACCCTCAGGCCACTCTCAGAGGCAGT
>NW_011888881.1:2227052-2227411 GCF_000151845.1 Pteropus vampyrus | reverse complement strand
CGCTGGGAGGCGTGGCGGGGTCGGGGAAGGGGCCCCGGGAAGTGAGAGTGCGCAGAGGCTGGAGTTCGCCAGGCTGGGAGGGGGCTGGGCCGAGGGCTCAGAGTGAGCAAAGGCCCCGAGGTGGGAGGGAAGGTACAGAGCAGGAGGGAGAGACCGAAGGAGGCTCGTGCACAGGGGTGAGGACAGGGACCTCCGAGGAGGCAGGAGATGGGCCGGGCCCTGCAGCCACGCTGGCCAGCCTCGTCCTCAGCATCAGAGCAGCGGGATGGTGCTGGGGTCCCAGGCCGAGCAGCGATGAGACCCTCGGGCTGCTAAACAGGGATGGTCTGGGCAGTGGCTGTGGAAGGGTGAGATGTGGG
>NW_011888881.1:2193332-2225792 GCF_000151845.1 Pteropus vampyrus | reverse complement strand
CGGCCCGACCCCCCTCTTTCAGCCTCCCAGGACTCTTCCCGGCCTGCGTCCCTCTCGAGGTGGGCTTGTCCTGCACACGCCCTCAGCTCTCTCCCTTAGTTCTCATTCCTGCTTCCCTTTTAGGCCTGTTTCTCGTCCGCTTTTCACTGTGTTTGGAGAGAAGGCAGGAAAAGGGGCAGGACGTCGGTCTGACCCGCAGGCCCGGGCTCGGGGGGCAGTCTGGGCCCCTGTCGCGGCTCACCGCTCTGGGGCTGATGCCGGGGCCGGCGGGCCGGGAAGGAGAGCCTCGGCTCCGACCGGGGGTCCGGGAGGTCCTTCTCAGATACTGCTCTCGTTAATATTTTTCTAAGATTAAAAAAAAAAAAAGCCTATGGCATCGAATGTGTTTCTAGTGCTGGTAAATGTTTTAAAAGTGCTCTTAAAATTCAAAAGGGAAGTTAAAAAAGCAAGACAACACGAGACGGGCCAAAGAAAATGCATTCTAAGCACGAGACGCAAGTGCAAAGGCCCCGAGGCAGGGAGGGACATGGCGGACAGGGAACTGTCAGGAGGCCGCGGTGGCCGGTCTGAAGAGGCTGCAGAGAAGGGGGAACAGGCCCCTGGCCCAGACGAGACAGGACTGGGGAAGCCCCCGCGCCCCGGCACTGCCTCGCCAGAATCATCGGTCTGAGCAGGTGTAGCCGGGGGGACGGCGGCCTCTTGCCTGCGGCCAGTCTGTGGAGCGCTGGCTCCGCAGCGAGCTCTGGGAGGAAGGCTCGGCCCGGGCACTGACCGTAGCCGCCTCATCCCACACCAGGCAGTGGACGGAAGGGCGTGAACTGGCACCTGAGACCAAGGGCACACACACTCTCCAAGCCAGGTCCCTTCCTGCAGCTCCTCCTCCCAGAGCCACTGCCACCTCTGTGGAAAGCTTCCTGCATGTTCCCCACGTGCAGACGTAGCAGGAACACTGAGCTACAGTGTGCGCAAAGCCCTGAGGGGCCGTGGGACACCCATGGGGCCCTCCTGACGTCACCCGTTCCCATGCGCCCATCCGGTGCCCGTCACGTGCACCAAACAAGAGACTGGCCGGCAGGGGCTTCTGGGCGCTGACGTGGCCACCGCGCCAGTCCCCTCGGGTTAAGCTGCTCTGCCAGGGCTGACAGCGAACAGCATTTCGCGGGGGAAGGGAGGAGAACGGTGTCAGCCGGCCGGCCATCTGCATTTCTCAGAGGTTTGTTTGGCTAGTTCCCTACAAAATGCTTCCGCTGGCAGTCGTCACCCTAGGCTTCCCCCCACCCCGCACTGCCCAATCCTGTCCAGCTCTGGGGGCAGCCCCTCTTCCCCGCAGCCCCCCACCTGGCCAGAGCACTCCTCCACGTCCGCTCCCTACTCTGAGCAGGGCCCGAGGTGTGTGGGAGCCCTCTCAGGTGACTGTTATCTGTTCTCTGGGTGACGTTCCCTCCTGGCCACCTCCGAACATGGAAGACAGGCGGCACGGAGGTGGGCAGGGTGGCTGGGCCAGAGACAGACTACCGGTGGAGGGACAGAGCCTCTATCCAGCCACACGCCCCCTCGAGCACTGTGCCTGGGCTTGGGGCACAGCAGCGAGGATCACTAGAACTGCCCTGGGAGCCAGGATCCTGGGGCATCGGTGTCCGAACGGGGCCAGATGCGAAGTGGGACGTGAGGGCTGGAGTGGTCAGGGGCTGCCGCATGAGCAGGAGGCTCAGGGCTACGGTGTGGGCAGGGGGAGTGGAGGGTGCAGCAGGGGCTAACCGGGGGGCAGAAAACAAACCTCACCATGGGACCCGTGTGCAGGACGCCCCTGGCTGCTGTGTCGGCTGGCTGGGCAGGCGTCCCCACCCCAGGCGCCCACACGCCGTCAGCACCGTAGGCCCCAGCACTTCCCTCTGTGACTGTCCCTCTCAGCCCCCATCTTTACGCCTCAGCTTCCCGGTGACTCCTGGGCCCTTCCACACTGCTTCTGCCGGGTCCCTGTCCTGTCTAAGGGCTCAGGAATAACGGCAGTCTCCCTGGTCTGACATTCATGTGACACTCAAGGCATGTGCTGCCTGTCACTATGCAATTCCTGCCCAAGCTCCACCTACCTGAAACCCCACTACACCCTCCTCCCCCAGGAAGACCCCTGGTCCCAGCCCCAGCGCTCGGGTACCTGTTGCTCCTTGTCTGCCAGAACGTCACGGCTGGAACACGGGTGTGGGCCCTTAGAAAATGCTGTCGAGTGACTCCAGGTCCCCACCTTAGCCCTATGTGGCAAGACCACGGGTCCCAGAGCTGTACAGCCTGAGTTTGAATCTGAACCTGACCACTAACTTACCAAGTGGCCCTGGGCAAGTTACCTGACTCAAGGCTGAAATTCCTCACCTGTACATGGCATCGAGAGAGCCACTGTAACACTGCAGTAATAACCGGTACTACTATGGCACTCGCTCTGTGCCAGGCTGGGAATAGGGGCACACTGTGGGCAACATGGTGCCCCCAGCTCTTGCCCTTATGGGGGCCATGGCTGAGCTGGGCTACTGGGGAGCCCTGGGCATGATGATGAGGCCCTGAGAAACCAGTCTGTGGTCAGGCCTGGGAGGGTCTGAGCCATCAGGGCACGTGGTGGTCTGGCTGCTTCTCCTGGGACGGAAAGTTCCTTTTAATCATTTCCAGGCCTGTGGTTAATTTGGGCTCCCCAGGCAGTTTCCCCTTGCTTCCCAACACGGGAGCCAAATTACTGGGGGCCAGGGGGTCTCAGCTGCCCTGGGTTTCAGGGAGAGGGCACGGTCAGCCAGCTGTACCCCTGGGGCACTTGTGCCGGGCCACAGGAAGCATCCCAGGGCTGGCCACTGGCTCAACGCCCGTCTCAACTGTGCCACACAGAATGTCTAACTTTCCTTCGGTTTCATCGCAAAGATGGAAAAATGTGGAATCAATCTTCCCTGCGGCACGGCTTCACTTCTCTCAGATCCCAGCGATCTAAACCAGAGGCGGTCAAAGGGGATCTCTTCGCTGTGGGGCCTGGGGAGCTGTCAGATCAAAGCGGAGCTGCTGGGCCCAGCGCCTGCCTGCTCTGCCTCGCCCCCCGCCAGCACCGGCTCTGACTGTGTGCACGCGCACGCACGCGCACGCACAGGGCCAGCCCACTGCCACGCCAGAGGTGACTAGGGGCCAGAGGGGCCAGAGGGGCCAGAGGGGCCAGCCCCGCTCCCCGAGGACAGAGGCTGCTGGTCTGAGGCCAGCCCTCTCCACGTCCAAGGCTTTGCCTCTCAGCCCCAGCCTCCACCCAGGCTCACAGTCTACAGCACAGGGGTACGAACACCAGCCCTCCAGCAGCCTGCTGCCGTGCGCAAGTCGAAATGCCAGCACCACGAGGACAGGGCTTCTGTCTAGTCTTGCTCACTATTGTCCTGCCTCCAGGTACAGCTCCTGGCATGTAACAGGTACACACTGAGTGCGGGATGGCAGACGCCCAGCCCCAAGCCCTGGGGGACACAGCGAGCACCAGTCCCTGAAGGCCCCTCGTCTGGGGTGAGCCCGCCTGATGGTGAGGAATACTCCCCCAGCTTGGGCCTTGGACCAGGCAGGCTTCAGGGGACAGAGAGTGTGGGGCAGGGGGGAAGGGGGGCCAGCAGGCCAGAGGGGCACCTTCCCCCATCCCGCCCGCTGTCCCAGGGAGGGAGGGGGCCTCCTAGCCAGAGCAGGAAGTGGGGGTGCACCAAGTGGGGCAGGAGTCCAGGAAGCAGCTGAGCTCCTCCCCTCCCCACCTCAGGCCCGATCATGAGGACTACAAGCTCCGAGGCCTCACTTCCGAGAAGGAGTGGGGATCCGTCTCGTGCTGACATCTGACATGCTAACGGGCACAGGAGCACACACGGATGATGCACAGAAAACCGAGTTTCTACAGAAATTCCTCCCGACCTCTCTGGATTCAGCAACTATCTTTCTAACGACCTCCCTTCGCCCCCCCCAGTCTGTTGCTAACAGCACAAAACGAGCTTTCGTCCTTTGAGCCCACAGGTCTGCGTTTCTGGTTCCCATTATCTCAGGGATATAGGGTTTCTCTGCATCCCCCAGCCCCCCTCTACTGAGGTTCAGCTCTCTTCAGGAAGTACATGAAATACTGTTTTCTATTGCGGGATTAGCCCTGGGATTAAGGAATCTTGGCTAATTTACCTTCCTCGTGGCTTTACAGCAATTCCTTTTAAACAAACATAAGATTTTCCGTATTACTGCTCATCCCCAAAGGAGAAGCTATGACGAGCGGGTCCACTCACTACGCCCCATAAAACCGGATGCTGCTGGGACCTGGGGCGATGCCCACGCCGGGAGGGAGACCTGAGCGGCATGCCCTGTGGCACTGGACTGCGTTCAGGCCACCAGGGAAGCCAAGGACACAACAGGGACAGGTGCCAAGGTACAGGACGCCAGTCACCGCTCAGCCCCAGGCTCCGCTGTACCCTGACTCCGGGGTGAATGCAAACAGGGCTAAGCATGGGGTGAGAGCCTTAGCTGTGGCCACCTCCTGCATCTCAGCTCTCCCGAGGCTGAGCTGTCCAATAATCCACACGCAGTAGTTATTTACTGGAACCTGAACACAATCGTCCCAAGTCAGAGAGACGGCGTGGTAGCTCACTGGAGGCCTGAGAAACCTCAGTACACCTGCCAAATTGGGCTGCGGCCCTGCTGACAGGACCACCCTAGGGACGAAGACGGGCTGCTGGCCTCCCATGCCCGGGCGAGTGCCCGCGGACCCCCGCTGGGAAGCCTGGCCTCTCACCTTGGCCAGTTTTCTAGACTCACCAGCTGGGCCTAGACCACTCCTCCCAGTGCCACGTCCTGTCCCCAGAGCGTCCTCTGCTTTCTCTCCTCCCTCCAGCGGCGGTCCCAGTGGGCACAGTGGGGGTCTGTACCCGCAGCCCAGGCCTAGACGCAGCAGGCCAACCGCGGCTCCCCGGCCCTCCTCTGCAGGCCCTCCTCTCCCTTCACTTGGGAGAGCACCAAGCGGCCTCAGGGTCAGCTGCGACGGTCAGTCCCAGAGCCTTGGGGCTGCCTGTCACAACCACAATATTCACATAGGTCCCTCTTGGGGCCTGGGCTTGACCCTTCCTCGGAGGGCCCTTGGGTCCCCAGAAGAGCAAGAGCAGGTCACCTGGAGCCCCCTTCTCCCCGCTCTGAGCGAGCCCCAAGTTAGTCTGAGTGGTGCCCCTTGTCCCGCCCCCGGCGCCAGGCCTGCTGGGGCCTCACAGGAGAAATCTCGTAAGACCGTGACCGTCCCCAGGCCCCAGAGGGAACCGCAGCCAGACTGAGCCCATCTGGCGGGCTGCGGCCTCCAACATACGGCTTCGATGGGGAGGGGGTGCTGCTTGCTGCCACCACCACAGACGGGAGGATGGAAGATGGGGCTGCCATCCAGCCCCCACCCCCACCCCGTAACAAACACGAGCTCGCCCTCAGCGTGGCCCTGCCCTGATACTGGCGAAGACACAGCAATGCCCCCCACCCCCAGCACCCCGAGCCTCTGCATTTGCAAAGCCAGAGGAACCTGTGGATAAACTGCCAAAAAGAGCGACAGGGCTGGGAAGGGCCAGGGCCCAGCCCCTCTGCACAGCTGGAGTCAGACTCCAAGTGCGTCTTCGGCACAGACCAGAGTGTGTCCCGAGTCCCGAGTCCCGAGTTCCCCAGGAAGCAGCCTCTTAACAGAGCCTAAAAAAGCCTCTTGACTCCTAACCCAGTGGCGGGAGCTCAGGCTGTCCCAAAGTCGACTCTGAGCCAGGGTTGTGTCCACGAAGGGAGGACCCCCAAACCCACTCTGGACGACGGAGGCAGGTGGCTACTTGTGCCGACATGGAGGGAAAGCTCGCGGTTGTGGAAAGCAGCACAAGCGTCCCCATGGCACTGCCTGTGTGTGCGGGCGACGCCAGGGGCTGCACACAGCCACAAACGGGGGTCGCGGGGGGCACGCAGGCGTGCTCCCAACAAGTTCGGTCTGGGCACACCTGGGAGGACCAGCCCCCAGGGAACATGGAGTTAAGTGTCTGAAAATCTGGAGCCTGTGTCCACAAACAATGGCTGGTCTGCCCAGGGAGGAGGGCCACCAACAGTCCGAGGGTGGCCAGGCGGCTCGGCCCACGCCAGGGAGGCCCGGGGCTCCCACCTTCCCACCAGTCAGGAACTAGACGCCCCACCTGAGCGGCCAACCAATTGGGGTGGACAGGACCACGGGGCGGCGGGGGGTCGGGTGTCTCAGAGCAAACGGGCAAAAACCCTTAGCTGAGTTAGATCAGCAGTTACAAGAACCTGGACGTTTAAAAACTCAAACGCCAGAGACGCACACCGGCAGGGGGCGGGGCCTGCCCCACCCAGTGAGTCACAGGAGCCGGAACGTGACAGTGACATTGTAGCCTGCCGTAGCCAGCCCGAAGCGCGGGTGTCGTACAACAACAGTTGCAGCAAGGATTTCATGACTCGGTATTTTTAAAAAACAGCAAGACACGAAACTGGAGTCAAAAATAACTTTGCTGTGGGCTTCTGAAGCAAAACCACCGCGCTGCTTGTCGGCCCAGGGCCCTCACTGCAGCCTCCCAGATGCCAGGCCGGCCTTGAGGAAGATCCGGCACCTCGCGACTTCCAGACGTGACCCCCGACCCCTGCCACTCAGGAGTCTGTGAAGGACGCGGAGGGAGCCGGTGAGGGGTGAGCTCATGCAGGAATGCCAGCCGTGGAGAACAGCCTCGCCCTGCTCACTGGTTAGCTCTCCCGCTTCTGTGAAAGGGACCCCCAAGTCGCTTGGTGACACCCCCATAAGAACACGACAGGAAATGCCAGGGCCTCTGTCTATACACCCAGGAAATGCCCATCACCAAGTGGGCAGCTTGGCGGCCTCAGGGGTCCACCCTGGAGTCCTTCTTCCAGGTGTGGCCACAATGGGAGGGGCCTGGCCGTGGCGGATATGAGTGGAAACTCATGGAAAGAAGGCCCTTAAGGGAAGTCCCGGCCCTGCCTGCGATGCTGACCTGTGCTGTCCACTCCACGGGACAGGGAGGGGTGCGGGCCCTCCGGTGCCCGCTCTGCAGAGGAGGAAGCCACGTCTTCCCCATGTCCACATGGCTGCAAAGAGGCAAAGCTGGGTCGGAGTGGCCGAGGCTTCTAAGCCCTGGTCTGGGCTTTTCTCTGGACCCCGTGGGCCACTGAGGTGGAGCCAGCTTTCTCGAGAAGAGAAGACGTGGGGCAGGCCAGCAGGTCCGTGCCCAGGGTGCCCACAGGACAGGTGTGTGTTCTCTCCAGAGGGCAGGCGAGGGCTTGGGGAGTTAGGACAGGCTCACGAGGAAGAGGGGCGCACACACAGCACCTGTAGTCAAGGCCACGATCCGAGTCACTCCTGAGAATTCCCAGGAGGAGTTCTGAGGGGCAAAATGTCTCCCCAAGAAAAATCTAAATTCTACTGCTAGGAAATACATTTTCCTCGAAAACCACGACGATAACTTGACTCAAGAGCTGCCGTGAGAAGGATACGTCTTTGAAGAGCTTCAGTCTTGGCCCCGATGCCTGGGTCTGGGTTCGAGGCCCCATCTAACGGGCCCCATGACCCAGCCCTAATTTCCGGCCCCCTCCCCTCCTGGCCCTCCTCCTTCCGGGCCCGGGGGGAAGACATGTTTCTCTCCCTCTCATCCCACTGCCCAGGAGGACCGCCGGAGTGTCGCTGGCAGCCCAAAAACATTCCAGCAGTTCCAGAGGCCTGCGGAATGTCCACTCCTGACGCTGCTGGGTCAGCTGCCGCCCTGCCGCTTGGAGAACATGGACTTACTGCTGTGCTTCACGACACGGCCGGCGCTGCCCAGCGCATCATTAGCCAGGCAGACCTGGCCATTCCCACTTCACAGGGGAGTGGCGTCGCCTGCCCGAGGTCACCAATAATGAACGGTGGGCTTGGCCCTCCGATCCAGGAGGGCGGCTGTGCCCAGGCTCTCTCCAGAGAGGGAGGGCAGGTGGCTCACTGGCCTGGGCAGAGCACCCTGAAACCCAATGGGGGACCTCTGCTCCCCACAGCTGCTAGTGACGCGAGGCCAAACTAACCCGGGCCGCTCAGCACATGGTGTCTAGCTGGGACCAGGGTCCCAAGGAGCTCAGCGGAGGAACCAGCAGAGTCCCCAACAGCAATGTCACAGGGGTGAGGGGCCTCTCCCACAGAGGACCAGGGCAAGGGGACACAGCTCTTCCCTGGAAGGATGTTCTGCAGGATGGAGGCCCAAAGGACCCGAAGCCCGTTCCCTCTCAGAGGCCACTCTGAAGGAGACGTCCCTGTGGGGGAGGGCAGGGGCAGTGAGGGGCGGTGACAGGGCCGGGAGCACGATTCAGACGGGTGGCTCTGGGGTAGGAGTTGGGACACAGGGGCATGCTGAGATGGAGAGGGCGCCCGCTGAGGGGTAGCACCCAAGACTGATACCCGCAGACCAAGGGGGCCCAGGGCCTGGCTGAGCCACCTGCACAGGAGGACAGGGTGGCGCCCGGCTCTTGTCCTCAAGGGAGCTGCCAGAGAGGGGGCTGCCCTCGGCCAGGCTGGCCCCAAGAGGAGGGGCGGGAAGCTCCAACCCCAGTGGGGACAGCCTGGCTGTGGCCGGAACCCCCCGACTACAGGAGTGCTGGGCCTGGGCCCGAGGGTCGGTGCAAATGCACCATGCACTGCTCTGAAACTGGCAGCACTCCAAGGCCTCGCCTGGGGCTCCACGTGGGGACCCAGATTCCTGAGGACCCGTGGAGCGCGTGGGCACACACCGCGCTCGGGCGTTCAGGAGCGCACGCTGCTGGGCACAGCAGGTGATTGGACGACGGGCCTGGCGTCGGGTGGGCGGGGTGCCGTTTGGGTCTGCAATGGCGCTGGCTCAGGGAGGCGAGGCCAGGTACCGCCGAGGCCACAGCAGAGCCTTCACTGTTCTCGGAGGCCAGCTGCTTAGTTACTCTTGTACTCCTGACGGCCAAAAACACAGCAGACCTTCCACGCACTCCGCGGAACGGCGACGGGAACTGTGTTTAGTGTCATGCGCCTCTGGAGCCTGCGAGGCTATATTTAACCATCTTCTCAGACTTAATTTCCAATTTTATCCTCTGAGGTTCTAAGTGATTCCACCTCCCCGCTCTCACTTGACGAGGCTGTGAAGGACACGGGCAGGCGTGGCGGCCTCGGCTGGGGCTGGGGTGGGGACTGTGCGTCTGCACGTTGCTCGCCTCTCTCTCAGCCCACGCCTCCCTCTCACAGGCTCGTGGTTTTCAGAAACGTCTGCGTGATGTGCCCACAGTCCCACCGTCCCCCAGTCACTGAGCTGGGCCTTTCCCCTCAAATGTCCTCCCCTCGGCGGGTCCAAGGTGTGCAGTCCCAGCCGGGACGCTGGGACACGCCGTGGACCACGTGACATGAGGTGGAGGGGCTGTCCTCACTGAGTCCCAGATGCAGAGGTAAAGGACGTGAAGGCACTGCAGCTCCATTTCCGTCACAAGCTCAAGGGTCCTTTGCGTCCCTCCCACACCCTCGCTCTACCCACGTGCTGGCCCAGGAGAGGGGGTGACCGCACCCGGAGACAAGAAGGAAAGGGACCTGAGGACCTTTAAATCTTGCCTACCCTGCTCCCCTCGGGCCCCACGCCAGCCACACCGGGCTTCGCTCGTAGCCCAGGTGTGCCCAGGGCCCCTCCGGACCTGCAGGAGGCTGCTTTCTCGACCAGGGCCGGCCTCGCCCCGGGACGAGATGCCCCCGCTGGCCTCATCAGAGCATTTTGTTCTCACTGAAACTGCTGCACTCCAGGTCTGTGGTATGAGCTGCCAGATGCACGCACGCCCCCCCAGGGTGGCCTACGTCCGTCTCGCTGACGAGGGTGGTCGGCGCCCTAGCAACCTAGGGCCTGGCGCAGGCCAACACCTCCCACAGCTTCACTTCCTTGAATCCTCACCATGAACGTGGGAGGCAGAGCCCGCGACCACCACGCCTCGCAGACAAACGCACCAGGACTGCAGAGCCCAGGGAGTTCTCCAGGTCACTCAGAGCGGGAGGAACAGTGTCAGCTGTCACCCAGAGCCTGGGCTCCCGGATGCCCCGACTCCCGTCCCCGAGTGCCACCCAGAGAAGAGTGAGAGGAATGGACAGTGCTCCGTTCAGAGCTCTGCTGTGGCCCCGGCCAGGCCTGGGCGGGCACACCCTGGCAGGAACCAATTTGGGGGTCCAGAGGTTTGGCTAGGGTTTGGATGGCCCGAGAGCCAGGACCTCAGGGCAGGCACTACCATTTCATTACCTTGCGCTGGAAAATAGGGCCATCGAAATTATGCCTTTTAAAATCCCAGCGCCTGCCGGCCAACTTCAAATGGTACAAAAGCCAGGCCAAGTGCAGACGACATGTGAACTCAAGTCACGGTCTACCTGGGTGAGGACGTCCAGCTGGCCCACGATGTGCTCCAGCGTGCTGGTCAGCGTCTGGGGCATGCTGGAGGGCTCCTGGGGCTGACTCTGCCCTGACTCCTGACTCCTGCCTCTGCCTGGCGGGATGGGGAACTCCATTTCTGGCTGAAGAGAAGGAAAGGAGAGAGCCCTCAGTCCTGAATGAGTGCTTGAGGAAACACAGGGCCAGTCCTCGAAGCGGACCCAGGAGCAGACGTGAGGAGGGGCCCCAAACCCGGTGAGAAGCACCGTGTGCTGGGCTCCACATCCCCAAGGACGCGGCCGGCAGATGCCTCAGCCTTGGTCTGGGGACCTACCACCCTCCGTGGCAATGATGTGCTCGGAGAGGCTCACTCTTAGCTGGCCCAGAGCCCCAGTGACCAAACGACGCAGCCACACTGGGCTCAGGGTTTTAAATCACGGCCTCACCAACCGGCACTCCAAATGTCACCAAGGCACTCCCCGGCTTCGCCAGTCCTGCAGGGCTCCCCGCCGGCTCCGGGAGAAAACTCGAGCCCCTTGACAAGGCGCCCTGCTCTGGGCCCGCCCCCTCCCATGGCGTCCCCGCCTCTGCGCCCTCGCACTCAGCTCCTGGCCCTCCCCCGCAGGAAGATCGCATCGCCCTCTCTCCCCGGCTCCGGCTCCGAGCGGCCTGTCCTCCACGCGCTCTGCAGCGCCCCGCACTCCCGAGCAGGAGCTCCTCCGTGCTCCTGCACGCCTGGGCCTGCCACACTGCTGCCCCATCCCTGCCTGTCCCTCCGGCCACTGCGTCTCAGCGCCAGGACACCTGAGCGGGAGGACCAATGCTGGCCTGCGCACCGGCCCGCCGCCCGCCCGTGCGTCTGTCTCCTGCCTGCACTCGTCTCAAAGCCTGCTGGCTACCCATGTGCCACACGCTCCACAGAGCTGGGGTGACCCGTGTATTCTCCTTAGGGAACTATTCTCACCTCAGAGATAACAAACTCTCGAGTGCACTTCGATTTGAACTTAAAAAAAACGAGAACTCGAACGTGACACCAGCCAGAGGGTATTCTTGGAAACAGAGCCACACCATGTCCACATGCCCACCGTCAGCACATCTGCTGCGGCACTGCGGCCACCGCGGCTGGGCCCCTCCTGTTCTCCGGGAACCAGTGCACTCCAGGCCTCAGTGCCAGGGGTCCATCCCAAAAGGAAGCCTTTCAGAGGCCTCGACCGGCCTTCACCTCCCGCGGCGGATCCTCAGGCCCAGCAGAGAGCAGCGGGACAGCAGTGACCTGGCGGACATGCGAGCCCCACCGCTGCCCGGCCACGTGGCCCTGGGCAAGAAGGAGGCGCAGCCTATCTGGGCCCCCACTTGCTCATCTGTAAATGGGGGTGATGACTTGGGCCTGCCCTTCGAAGGGCTGGGCTGTGAGAAGCGCTTATCTGAACCACCAGAAAACCTTTCTTCAGACACGTTCTCAGTCCTGTGCCCTCCACTCCATGAGATCCCAATTCAGACACGCACATTCTTCCTCTGGACACCGAGTCTCCTTGGCTCCCTCAGGAAAGGCCACTGGAAGAAGGGCAGAGCTGGGCAGCCTTGTGTCCCAACAGCTGGCACCCTCAAGGCCAGGTGGGTGCTGCCTACTGCCTGGGGTGGAGGGCATGGAAAGTCTGAGTGTTTCCACAGAACAGCCCAGAAACTGACGGTGCTGAGCTGGGCCCCTGGACGCGCGGGGACGATGGCCGTGGTAAAGGCGTGGGGCGAACCTTGAAGACAGCAGCCACGTGCCCGAGCCGGGAGGGCAGCCATTGGAAGAGAGGGCCGTGGAACCACCACGCTTTCCCACCTACTCCCAGCTTCCACGGGCCACGTCCATTTCACAGCAAAGGAGACGGGGGCTCAGACAGGCGAGACTGAGGGAGGTACCCAGCCTGGAGCCTCGCTCACAAGTCCAGGGTCCTGCTGCTGGGCTACAGGCCATGCCCCTCGGTCCTCATATTACTTTCAACAGGACACAGCGTCTGTCTGCTTCCCTGTCCACTCCCAGCAGCAGACGGCACGGCAGGAAACACACTGCCAGCCCCGCAGGTGGCGATGGCTCTCGCTGCCTGTGTGCCAGCCATCTCCCACGTCACGTCGCTTAAGCCTTCACAGCAGGCATTCTTAACCTTACTTTTCAGATGGGGAAGAAGGCTCAGGGGGGCTAAATAACTTGCTCTTAGTCACCTGGGAAATGACAGCGCTGGGATCTGAACCCCAAGTAGAGGCAGTTCCCTGACATCGGGCGGCCCTGACGGGTGACACGGCCCACAGTTGTGCTTCCGGGCCCAGCTCCTCTTGGATCCCTATGGAGGCTCCCGGCTTTTGGGTCTAATACTTTCCGTATCGTTTCCCCACCCCGCCTGCCCTAGAATGCCTGCCTGGCACGGAGCTGAACGCAGACAGGCCCTCCACAAGCACTCGATGCCTCTAAGAGCCAAGCCCGCCATGGTGACATTCCTGTGTAATGAAACCTTCCCAAGGCAAAGGGCCAGCGGCCCTGCCCCACACAGCACTGCGGCCACTCACCTGCACTCCACAGACGCAGCATTCCCCCGGGAGCTTGCTAACCAAGCGATAAAGCAGAGGTGACGGACAAGCGTGGGAAGAGACGCACGCGCCCGGGTGGCAACTGATGACAGCAGCACAGCGTTTCTAGAGAAAACCACATCCACGCTATCTGTCCAGCACCAACGGGCACGCGGGGCCTTGCCAGGTGGCTCTGTTAGGTGCACCATGAGTGAAATCGCAGTGACATCGACCCACGCGCACATGCCCACAGAGCTGCACCAAGTGGACAATGTTCGCCTTTGCCAAAGAGAAACGTCTTAACATCAAAAGAGAAGGTGAAACTCAGAATAGATGAATCTGACTTTGTGGAGATCTCACTTGGGGTCCTGGCTGTCCCCTCTCACCCCCGCCCCCCATGTGGGACCTTGGGCTCTCAACAGTAGGTTAACCTTCTGCTTGGCTCCGTTGCTGCCAGCCTGTCCTACGCCACCACGAGCTCAGCACTTCGCACTCAGTAGGAAACGTGTTAATATCTGTGGTTGATCTCAGCCACTCAAACACATGGGTCATCGCCTCATAAGTTTTCATTTAGAAAGACAAAACAAGATAGCTTGCAGGTCTTCTTGCGATAAGAAATCAACCCGTCGGGGTTGACTTCTTGACTGGTCTCTGGATTGACTATGGTCTCAATTTTTCATCAAGATGCAGGTATGGGTAAGGAGCTTCACCTAAGATATAGAAAGCTGGGGAAAGCATTAACCCCATCCTAGTAAGAGAAAGACCGACAATCTGAAAGAATCATCATCTCTCTTAAATCAGAGAGCCCAGGTCACAGAGTTAACTAGCCTAACATCTAAGGAAAGACAGACTCTCCCAAGGGAAACAGGAAGTGAGCACAGCTCACCTTTGGCAAAACACACAAGGGACACCCAGTGCTATTCAAGTGGGTGAGGACTGAGTTATAAGTTTTAACAAATCGCTAGAGGCTGACTGTGGACAGGATGAGAGTGAAGAACCCCTGGGGGGGCCACAGATACAAGGGGCGTTTGCACCCACTCACAGGTTCTCCTCCACAAACCTCCACCGGGCTCCCGTGAGAACGACGAGGACAGGGCAGTGGGTGGGAGCAAACCATCCTGGAGGAGGGGACCTCCTCCCCTACAGAACAAAATCCTTAAGATACGGGGAAAAAGCAAAAAAAAGATCCCTGGGGGAGAGGCAGGAAATCATCCTGAGCCGAGGTCACGGAGGTCGCCTATGGCTGGGGCCGGGGCAGGACTCATGGGGACGCCCGACTGAGACCTAGGGACATAGGGCCCAAGACAGAAGCTGCGCCAGGGCAACGGAACTCCCCCCAACAAAGCTGGCAAGAACCAAGGAACGAGGAACAGCAGCCTATGGCTGAGAGAGGGACAAGAGCGTGGGGACAGACATCCTCTGACGGGCAAGCCCTGAAGAAAGGCTGAAAGTTGGGGGTGGGGCAGGAACGTTGAGAAAAACCCTCAGACACCCAGACCTCATTCTGAGTACATAGAAACACTAAGCTAAGCTTGACTCCCGATGAGACTATTTACCTCCCCATCTCCACCGTCCTATCTGCAACGTCTGGCATTCGGTCAAAGATTATGAGACACATAAAAAAGCAAAGGAAAAAACTCACTGTTAAGAGATTTGGATTCAGATGACTTAGGTGTTGGCACTACTGGACAGAGAATTTAAAATAACTATAATTAATATGTTAAAGTTTCTACTAGAAAGTGTGGACAACACACACGAACAGGTGGAGAATTTCAGCAGAAAGGTAGAAATTGTGAGTTGATGGAAATGCTAGAAATAAGAATTGCTTTGATGGGCCATGAAAAGGTTCAATTTGGTAGAGGAGAATAATTCAGTGACCTTAAAGACAGATCAATTCCTCAAACCGGAACATAACTGGGAAAAGAACAGAATGGAGCTGTTCCATAAGCTCTGCAGACTGTGTAACGTGTGCGACTGGAATCTCAGGACAAAAGACGTTTCTTATAATGCAAGTTTGCTGGTTATGAATTCTCTCCGCTTTTGTGTGTCCAAAAAGAAGTATTTATTTCTCCGTTTCTAAAAGATATTTTCGCTGAGTATAGAACTCTGGTTTGTCTCTGAAAACTTTGCAGATGTTACTTCAGTGTCTTCTGGCTTGTACAGTTTCATATGAGAATAATTCTTTAATTCCTGCCTTTGATCCCCGTATACAACGTGGCTCCTTTCTCTGCCTACCTTCAAGCTTGTCTCTGAACCTTCAGTTTTCAGAAGCTTGAGTATAATTTGTATGGGCTTTTGTTTTGTTTTGTTTTTCTTCAGCCCACTTATCATTTCTCTGAGCTTCTTAGATCTGTGGTTTGATGTCTCTCATTATTTTTTGAAAATTCTTGGCCATTATATTTTCAATAGCATCAGAAAACACAAAATGTGTTACCAGTTCCCTAGGCCTGCTCTAAAACACTGTCATACTTGGTGTCTTAAAGTAACAGAAAATTATTCTCTCAGAGTTCAGGAGGTCAGAGGTGTGAGGTAGAGGTGTCCAAGGCTGTGCTCCCTCTGGAGACACTGAGAGAGAACCCTTTCTTGTCCCACCCTTTCTTCTGGTGGCTCTAGGATCCCTTGGCTGCAAAACTCCAATCTCCGCCTCCATCTTCACAGGTGCTTCTTCTCCATGTGTCTCTTACAAGGACACTTGTCATTGGATTTGAGGCCAACCCAATAATCCAGGATAATCTCACCTTGAAGATTCTTAATTTAATTACAACAACAAAGACCCTTTTCTCAAATCGGGTCACATTCACAGCTTCTAGGGGTTCAGACATGGACATATCTTAGGGGGAGGCACCATTCAACCCACAACGAAATGCTTAGATACAAATCAAACAACATATGTACAAAATCTGTATGCCGAACACTACGATGAGAAAAATCAAAGACCAATATCAGTGAAGAAACAGACCATGTTCATGTACTGAAGGCTCGATTGTTTTATCCTCCCCCAAATCACCTACAAGAATCAAAAGCTGATTCTAAAATTTGTATGGAAAAGCAAAAGAACTAGAAAAGCCAAAAACATTTTGGAAAAAGAACGTTAGAGGACTCATACCACCTGACTTGAAGACTCAGCCTAAAGCTGCAGCGATCAAGACCATGCCGTGCTAGTGGAAGGACAGACACAGGATCAATGGAAAAAATGGAGTCCAGAAATAGACTCTCAGATACCTGGTCAGCTAATATTTAACGAAGGGACGCAAACAACTTAGTCCAAAGAAAGAATATTTTCCACAATCGCCGGAACGACTAGATGTCGATGTGCAAAAAAATGAACTTCAGTACATATCCTGCGCCATATACAAAAAAGTAACTCGAAATGGATCACAGATCTAAATGTAAAACCTACAACTACAATATTGGCATACATTTTTCTTCTGAAATATAAGAGAAAATCTTTGTGACCTTGGGCTAAGTAAAGATTTCTTAGCTATGACCCCCGAAGCATGATCCATAAAAGAAAAAGTTAATAAAATGAGCTTTGTCAAAACTCAAAACATCTGCTCTTTGAAAGACACTGTTAAGAAAATGAAAACACAAACTACACACTGGGAGAATATATTTCCAAGTGACATACCTGGTAAAGACTCGTACCCAGCACACATGAGAACTTTCAAAACTCGATGGGAAGATGAACAATCTAACGTTTAAAAATAGGCAAAAGATTTGAACCCATACTTCACCAAAGAACAAAGAAAGATGGCAGACAAATACATAAGCATTTGTTCCACGTCATTAGCCATTAGGAAAATGCAAGTTAAGGTCACAGTGAGCGATCATCGCACACTTTAGAACGGCGATGAGGTGGAGAAACGTGGTGTGCCGTGCCCCATTGGGGAGAACACAAGATGGTTCGACCGCTTTGGGAAACAGTTCGACGATGACTCACAAGGTTAAATACGCACATACGCACGTTCAACCCCTAGGTATTTACACCCGAGAAAAATGGAAATATATATCTATGTAGAAACATATGTATATGACGGTTAATAGCAGCTCTATTTTTAATAGCCAAAACCTGAAAATAACCCAAATGTTCACCAACAGGCAGATAAACACATTGTGGTGTATCCATTTGATGGTGTACCACTCGGCAATAAAAAGCAACAAACTATTGATACGTGTAACATGGGTGAATCTCAAAATAATTTGGCTGAAAGACACCAGACCAAAAGAATATGTAACTATGATTCTATTTATATCAAATTCTGAAAAATGCAAACTAGTCCACAGTGATAGCAGATTAGCAGTGGGCTGGGGCTGGGCCTGGGGCTGGAGGGAGTGGGCTGCAGAACTATGAGCAGGCACAAGGGAACTTTTTGGGATAATGGAGTCATTCTCTACCTTGATCACGGTGGTAATTACATGAGTATGTGTCAAAATGCAGAGAAGAGTTCACTTTTTAAAACGGTGAATGTTACTATTTATATATTAATAAGCCTGATTTCGAAAAAACGCAGTTGAAACTGAAATGCCCTTGGGAGCCCAATCTCCCATCACGTGACACTGCACTTGAAACCACCCGTCACTACCACTCTGCACTCAAGGTGCAAATCACCACCTTTCCACGGGACATTACCAACGGGCGAAACGCAAGGCTGAAGACCCCGGGTCAGGCCCCGGGTCAGGCCCGAGAGGTTCGTCACTGGTCTGGGGATTAGTTTCCAAACACGAGACGGCAGTGTCACATTTCAGCGTAGTTCATTCCCAAAGCCTCGGTCTCCCTGGTTGTCAGCAGATGTCCCCAGGCAGGTTTTCCCGAGCAGCAGCTGTCCAGTCTATGGAATGTCAGGCCTCGGCCACTTAGGGGCCCACACACAGCTTGACAGTCAAGAGCAGGCGAGGTCTGCACACACCTGGCCAGCAGCCAGGAGTGGCTAGAATTTTCCCATAGAGATATCATGATCTGATTTGCCAGAATGTGCCCCTCCAGTGGGTGGGGCGGTCAATTACTGATACCTGCTCCAGGTAGAAATTTCTCTTTTTCTTCTTATCTCTAACATTAGACCTTACTCCCAGCCCGGTCTGCTCTGGGAACTGAAACAGACAAAAACGTTCAGGAGCTGGAGTCTGGGCCAGAGAGAGGACAGGGAGGTGACCCAGGCCTAAGATCTGGGCCATCTTGTGTAGACCCAGGCGGGCATCACTTCTGGCCACTGCCCACTTAAAACACCAAAGCGTGTCACTGTTTCTGAAGCAGGGCCGAGTGCAGAACTGGAAGACATGGACACACACACGCACCACGATGAAATCTTCTCGACTGAATCGTCCAGCAAACCGCTCACTGCGTAGTCTGCCAAGTGGGTGCAGGGATTCGCGGCCACAGACATTTCTGTCTGCACCTCAGGCCTCGGCTTTGGCAACTGGCCCTCGTGGGAAGCAAGCAGGCACCCCTGTCTGGCTGCCTCCCTGTTTGCTAAGCCCGGCCCTGGCGAGGAGAGCTGGGGGCCGGACAGAGCTCGTCTGGGCTCACCCGCAGCACCAGCCACTTGAGTGGAGAAAGGCACGGCTGTTTTCTCAACTCAGAGCTCAGAAGAAAACCAGTACTGTACTCCCCACACACGCTTGTGGGCTAGATATACTACAGTCTTGTCTGCCCTATAATTTAGGGTTCCGGAGTCCAACAGGAGAGGAAACTTCTTCTAAACATAGCCCTGAACCCAAGAGGAATTCTAGTTTCTTAAAAATCATCTAATTCTTTGGCGGTCTTGCCAAAGCTCTTCCAAGCCAGTCGAGTGTGAGTGTGGGGTCTGGTTACTGCTGCTGGCTTTTGCACGAACGTGTGTAAATGGGCAGGGTGCCTCTGGGAGTGACCGGGGCCTCTGTTAGAGCGTTCCCGCTGATCACCTCCTGCTTCCGGGAGGGCTGGCCTGGCTCAGTTCGGTTCCACTGACATGGCCGAGGGCCCCCACCCGGCTGGGCACTGAACACCTCGGGTCACCTACCCCCACCTCGAGACAGAAACACCCGCCCGCCCACAGCAAACAGAACTGCGGGACTTCCTGGGAGGGAGATTGAGGCTTCTGATAAAGCCCAAGTGTTGACTGTAGATTAAAAAAAAAAAAAAAAAAAAAATTTAAACTGCTTTGAGCTAATTTTAGACTTAGAGAAAAGTTGCAAAAAATAGTGCAGAGAATTTCCATCCATCCCTCCCCCAGGCTCCCCAGTGTTAACATCTTACGTAACCGTCAGTACAATGATCGCCGCAGGAAGCCAGCACTGGGACCATGCCAGTGAGCAAACCCAGGACCCCACTGGACTTCCTTCCGCCAGCTTCTTACTAATGTCCTTGGATCCTGATGCCCCAAAATCCGACCCAGCAACTCACGCCTCACGTAGTCATTTCTCCTTCAGCTCCTGCACTGTGTCAGGCCGTCCACATCCCTTGTCTTCCACGACCTTGACACTGTTGAAGAGTACTGATTAGTTATGTGGCCAAACGCCCCTCGACTGGGTCTGTCTGACCTTTTCTCATGACTGGAGTGAGGCCGTGCATTTCTGACAAGCGCAGCATCGAAGCCACACGTGCACGATGGCACGGGGCTTGTGCCACCAGGACTGGTTATCAGAGGCCCTGACCTTGCTCGGTGGTGATGCTGACCTCTATGCCAGGTTTCCCCAGTGCAAAGCGACATTTCTCCCTGTGTAGTTAATCTTGGAGGACTGTGGCTTTTTAAAAGGGAGCGTGTTGTCATCACAAACTCCGTGTCGGCCCCGCTTGCTGGTGGCTGCAGCTGCCCCACAGACGAGAAGCGTCTCGTCTCTCATGAGTGGCAGAGCGACATCTCTGGAAGACGCCGAAGCTCTCCGTGACAAAGAGGAACAGTAGCAGTTTATTTATAGATCCACTTGAAGACAGCTCATTGTAACTACTGGAGTTGAGTTTTCAAAGCTCGGGAACAAAGGCTGGCAATCTTAGCTCTCCTTGCACTCGGTTCGATGGATTGCGTTCGAGGCGCAGACTGCACCCGGGCATCGCTCCCAAGACCGGCAATTCATACTTAGTGCCGCATCTCAGGACATGAGCAAAGCCTGCCAGGGCAGATAACTGCTGGCTCTGCCTACCCTGCAGAGGCGGCGGGCCTCAGATGGGCCAAAGCCTCACCCTGTGGCTGCCCAGGGGGCGGGTGGCGGGGGGCAGTGCGGAGCGGATGGAGACCACATTCCAGGGGGTCTCGCCGCCTCCCTGCTCTGTAAAATGAAGTTGCACACGGCTGCTGTGACCCCAGGCTACATCTCTCTTCTTCCTTCCCCCTGCAGTCTGTGAAGGGGGACAGCGCCCCCCAGCGGATGCCTGCCCTGAGACAGCTGGCAGTCGCTGCCCCACCTGCCCTGCCTTATCTCCAGGCTGGAACGAGGGCGTCTTCCAAGTCACAACTACCCCTGAGGACAGAAGACGGTGGAGCCCCAAAGCTCCTCCTGCCCCCTGCCCAACTGTGGCTCCCCACCAAGACTGGACTCTCTCCCCAGGGAAGGGAGACATGGGTTTTCTCGAAGCCCCTATGTCCTCATCTGAACAGAAAGCACAAAACAATATGTTTGACATGTGAGGAAAACTGTGACCATGGACCAGGCACTTGATATTAAAGAACGATTAACCGTGTTGGATCGATGAGAGTGTGGCAGCTATGGAACAAAAACGTCTTTACTGAGGATAAAATAATACGCCTGGGATTAAATACAAATATTCCAACTCTCCAGAAAGGACGTGGGGGAGACGAACGAAGTGAGGCCGGCAGAAGGAGGAAGCGTGGCGAACGGCACGTTCTCTCCACTTTCTGTGCTAGCTCGAAAATTTCCACAGCACAAGTATTTTTTGTGTTGTTTGATGATGATGATGATGATGATGATGATGATGATGATGATGACGATTATGACGATGATGATGATGATAGTAGCTCTTGGGTGACTGGAGTGAGCTGTGGAGTGTAGGCCAGGCAAGTGGGACCCCAGGAGGAAACTGAGGCACAAGGTCGCCCCCCCCCGCCCCCCCCGCCCCGCACTCGGCGTCCTGGCAGGAGGCAGATTTGTGTGGCTTCACGACTGCTCAGACCAGCCTTCGGCACTGCCACAGGGAAGGCTCCGAAGGCACTGAGAGCACCCCGTGAGCCTGCAGCAATGTCGGACCTTCAAAAAAGCTCATTTTAAGATAATCTCCATGGAAACCATCTATTCTGATTTTTTCCCATGGTAACCAATGAGAACATAAACACGCGCATTATCCAACACCCTTACACCGCATGGGCCATGCTGCCATCCAATCTGGAAACTCTTAGCTGCCAAGGGCTCTTCTGCATTGACCGTGAAAGCAAGCACTGAAACTCCCAGTCCAGGCGGGCAGACTCCACCACCCCACCGCCCAGTCGCCGTCCAGACCACCCTATGCCACCTGCCCTCGAACTGACCAACCAGGCCAGAAAGCGGCTTCCTTCATTTAGCCCGGGACCATCCAAAACGCCAAAGGAGCCACAGCCTGCTTCTAGCCTCGCACCCTCCACCCTGCTACCGGACGTGTGTCCATGGACCCCTGGTGTCCTGACCACACTGTGTTCCAGACACAAGCAGCGCGCCATGGGAGACCAGGGCGCCAGCCCTCCAGGGAGACGAACGAGGCCTGCGAATCGCCGACTCCAGCAGAGAGCGGCTGCCCCAGCGAGCAGAGTGCTCTGGGCGGGCGGAGTGGGAAGAATTCACAACCTGCCGGCCTCCTGGGAAGGCTGCATGGAGGAGGTGCCATCTGGAGAGGATGCGTGTAGCTCTTCTGGGGAACAGAGTATGGCCCAAAGAATCACAGCCAGGCTTAAGCAACTGTGTCTGTTTCCACTTGCGGATCGTTTCTTCCATTTTCGGGTTTCCGGGTTTGGAAGAGAAGCACAGAGGAGGAAGGGTGGGAGGGAGGGAGAGAGGAAGACTCAGGTGCCAGTGGCCTCGGTTCTTGCCCACCTCTCCGCTCTGCACCACGTCCAGGGCCTCTGCTGGCTCTTCTGTGGAGAAGGGACTGGTCAGCGTGGCCAGACTGGGCCGTAGACGCTTGTCATCACTGTGAGCCAAATGGCAGTGTCACAGCTGTGGCCCTAGGGCTGAAACTAAAGGCACTCCTGCCCGGGCCACGGTCCCTTGTAGCGAAGTGCCAGGGTGCCAGGACCCACTGTCCTGTGATTTGGGCTCATTTCCTCACGTGCAACTGTGGACTCTCCACTGGCCTTGAACCCAACGCCTGGCTGCCAGCGGGAAAGGAAAACCAAAACAGTTCTGAGATCCTCGAAAGAGACAACAGAGCTCTCGACAGTGTGTGTGGGTGCCCAGGCTCACGCACCAGGCATGCCCCAATCCACGCAGAGCTGGACGCGAGGGCCACCAGGCTTCGTGTGGACTCCAGATCAGGTGTGTCCATCTTCATGACACTGTGACTGTCTTAATACACCCGCCCCGGATTCCTGCGACTATGCCCGCTGTTGGTTTGTCCCCACGCAGGCCCTTCCTCCCTAAGAACCAGGCCACTCTCCTCTGGACAGGGACCTCTTGCCTGTGGAATGGATGGGAACTTCCCAGTGGCAGGAAACTTCCCAGGGAACTTCCCAGGGAACTTCCCAGTGGCAGGAAACCGTCGGCCCCTCGAAGGGGCAGCTCAGAGAAGGGAGTTCAACTCAGTCTCACCCCACAGCACATCCTCTGCCACCGTCACTTTCCGCAGGGCTGTGCCTGCTCTTGCGACCTGGGGCCACTTTCCGAAAGGTTCTGCAAAGAAAACCTTCACCCAGGGGTTTCAATATCGAGCCGCAAGCACCCAGACCACCTCAAGCTCAACCGTCAGAGACTCACCTGACGGCTTCCCTACAGGCCCGGCGGGTTCTGAAGGACGGGAGCTGACCGAGGCACCCACGTCTACGGGGCAAAAGACAGGAGCCAAGAACACTGAGGACAATGCAGGAGGCAGGTGGTCTACGAATTTAAGAACAGGTAACTGGATGGATGCAGTGGCACTAATGGATAGGACAGAAGCCAACGTGGCATGACAGGCCCAGCAGAGGATGCACTGGGTCCCGCCCTCCCGGTGACATCCCTGGCTAGAAATAAAAGCGTGCCTCTGCCCGCCCAGTTGTAAACAGAGCCCAGTGGGTGCCTTTGGGTTTAAAGAGCCCACACTTCCACGATGCCCAAGTGCCTGGGCATCCTCTGACTCATGCACTGTCAAGAGCCTCCTTGAATAGCCTTGAAAAATTTGAATCCAGAACTGAAGTCAAGAGGAGAGAAGAGAGGCTCCTCTAAGACATGTAAATCTGGGGTTCGCTCCTGCTCTAAACACCCACAAAGCCCTGTCTGCAAGGGTCCCCTCAAATCCACACTTCTCACTATGGAAAGCAAATGCCAGCCAAAAAATTTTTGTTGTCAGTAAGAGACCCAATTCCTTCATGTTCCCAAGTGAGAAAGCAAATCTACAAGGCGAGTGGAAACAGCCCTGTGCCCCGCCTTGACCCTATGACTCCTCAGGCCTGGAGACTGGGTGACAATACAGATCTTTAGCAACTGCCACCCAGGAACCCCCAGAATCTCAGCATGGGGCGAGATCCAGTGCCAAGACTCTCTGGGCCAGGAATTGGGCCCAAGAATCCCTAAGTCAAGCCTACCCCTATGCAGCACTCTAAAACAGAAATGTGAAGTGAGGGTGCAGGGGGTGGCTGGGCCTCCTCCCTCAGAACCAGCAGAACTGGTAAGAAGAAACGGGCCATCCTCAGGGAAGGCTGAGGGCTCGGGCAGGTGTGCCTGGCTAACCAGCCCCTTCTCCAGGGGACAGTCCCAGCACTGAAGCCCTCGGGGTCCCGGGCAGCTTTCTCAGAGGAGTCGAGCGGGTGGGGGAGGAGAACGGGCCCGTCCCCACCCACCTCATGGATTTGCTTTCACGTCTGGGAGCAAGGAGGACGTGGGTCTCTCATCAGGAAGCACACTGCTGTCTGCAAGGGTCTGAAACCCCCACCGGACCCCACGAGGACAGCCTGCAAGGCAGAGGCAACATGGAAAACGGCCGCGGGGAGACCGGCCCCTCTGCTGCCCGCCGGCCCTCACCCCACAGCCTGTGGCCGCACAGCCGCCCTGACGGGGCGGGGGCCCATCTTGCTCAGTCGGACAGAGGAAGGAAAAGGAACATTTTAAAACATTTTAAAGGAACATTTTAACATTTACAAAGATGGGTGAGTGCTTGCCATGTGCCAGGCACGGTTCCAAGCGCCTTTGGGCCTGTGCCACCTCGTGAGACCCCACCGAGGCGGACCTGGCATCTCCCCATTTGAGATGAGCGGAGAAAGGCCCTTGGCCCTAGAAGTCAAGGTTACTGTCTGTACTGGAGGGCAGCCAGCCCTGAGAACTCAGGAAGGGGGTTTTTGGTTTTACTGAATTACCTAGAATTCTGCATCCCTTCCCCGACCCCCAGCGCGACCTTCCTTCCCATTGCATAATGGGCTCAGAAATCTTCAGAGGGAGGGCAAGAATGACAGTAAGTCAGAATCAGTGCGTCTTGGCTATTCGAAGCGGTTTTAAAATGCTTCTGTGGTTGAGGTAGAAGTCAGTCCCATGGCAGCTGGGACCGGAGGAGCAGGTACCAAATTCAAGGTCAGCCACGACACAGTGGTCCTCGTGCTTCAGGGACAAAAGCACAGACAGCAGCACGGGGTGAGGCCGTGGAGGCGAGTGCAGAGTGCGAGATGACCACGGCTTCGGCGGGGAACAGAGCTAAACGCTAGACCACTGAAAACACCAGCACGAGCTCACGGGGCCCGCACAAGTCCCTTCGGGAGACGCGCATCTGCACGGAACCTTCCAGCATTCCTCCAGCCTTGCATCTTCCAACTCACCCTCAGCCCGGTGCGGGGGTCCTTTCCCTGCAGCCCTCCAGGCAGAGAAAGCTCCCCAGCCAGAGCCCGAAAATGCCTCCTCATCACAACTCGGCCAAGAATAGATGGAAAATGGAACCCATTATTCTCATTCCGAAGGGCTGGGAAATGGCTTTGCTTTTCAACATGAAACGTGCCTAAAAATAAGCTCTGAATTTGAAGCAGAGGTTGAAACAGCTGCGAGTGACCTGATCTCTCTTCGGAGTGGGCTCAGGGAAAGCCTTCATTCCAAGAGAGCTGAATGTCACCGTCAGAGCCGGGGTCCTCGGTAGGGGTTTCCAGGGCAGAGGGGCTGTGACGGGCTCACGGGGCTGCCCCCGCCCTGGGCTGCCCCTCCGGCTTTTAACTGCCACAAGCGAACAAGCACACGCTCAGGAACCGAAGACCCAGCAGCTGGGCGACGGGCTTCCTACGATCCCCGAACATCAGGTGTGACCCGTGGGCGTTAGGGCCAAGGCCCAGCGCTTACACGGAGCTGGGGGGCGGGACCACAGACTCGAGGGGCTGGGGCAGGGGCTCATGGGCTACCTGGGAAGCGCCAAAGCACTCACCAGCTACTGTCCCAGCACCAGGGGAGCCCGCGGGCGGGAAAGGCATGAACGCTCCAATCGTAAGGGACGAAAACCAAGAGGCCGAAGATCTTTTTTGATATTTACCACCAACTCTGGAGGACTCAAAAGTCTGACAAGCCAACACTCCCACAGAACGGGCTTGCGTTAGAAACCCAGGCTGACACCTGGACCACGGCTGCTGGGGTGGGGCTCCAGAGGGCTCACACGCCTGGGCAGCCGGAATGGCGGGTCCCCAGCGCCAACCCCATGCTCCTCCCTCCCATCCGGCAGCACCTCCATCAGCACCACCCCCCGCTCCACCAGCCTCCTCTCTGGCTGGCTCCCCGGACTGATGTTAATGCGGTGATTCTCACCTGGGGGCGATGCTGGCAGCAATGCCTGAAGACATCTTTGGTTGTCACAATTAGGGGATCAGGGATGCTACAGGCAGCTAGTAAGTAGAGGCCAGGGACACTCTACACCTCACATGCTCAGGACAGCCCCCCAACAAAGATTTATCCAGCGCAAAGGCTGATGGCGCCATGTCTCAGAGCCCCGAGCTACGGGGGGCAGTGTGAACAGAGCTGAGGCAGACTCATTGGACGCCTCCGCCTGGGCTCCCCGAGGAGCCGACACCCTAGCCAGCAGCGGACTCAGTCACCAGGCACCATCCCGGCGCCAGGAAGCCCGGGGCAGGACGGGCCGGGCCTCGTGCATCAGCCTTCCTCCCCCGGACCCCGGAGACCTGACCACTGAGCGGCGCCCACCGGCGGGCCCGCCTGCATCAGGAAGAGAAGCAGGTCGGGCACGGGGTGGTGGTCGCACAGCAACGTGGATGTACCTACTGCCATTGGACTGCACGCTGAAAAACGGGTAAAATGGTACATCCTACTTGACGTGGATAAAGCAAATAGCTCCCCCCCGGGGTCCTGCTGGCCTGGGAGCCCTGACTGCAGGAGGGTGCCGGCCACGAGGCGCGCATGTGCTGGCAAGGGGGCGCGCCTGGCCACCACCTCAGTCTCCAAGGGGCTTGTGACAAATCAAGAAAGGCCCTCAACAAAGGATGACTAGATTTAACAAGTCAAGTCACTCCTGGGTGGACAGATGAGGTGTATTCAGGTCCCACTGTGGAAATGGAGGCTTGGGAAGAGGGGGTGCTTTGCCTGGGACCACAAAGCCAGGGTTCAGAACCCAGCACCCACAGCCTTTCTCCCTACTGGAACCACACATGGGGACGCCCACCAGGCAGAGCTGTGGCCTGAGGCAGTACGGGAACAAATGGTTTAGCGCCTGCCCACCCCGCCCTGTCCTGCTGGCTTCCCCATCCCACGGCCTCTGCCCTAGATGACCAGGCCCCACACCCCACCTCTGAGCCAGGACTAACGGGACAAGAGGCAGCCTGTCCAAGTAATTCTCCTAATAACTCTAAGAAAAGGAGCACAGGGTTCTCCCCTTGCTAGGGACTACCAGCCATTCCCAAGAGGCAGGTGGCGGTACCCTCCCCTGGGATGGGGAGGTACAGGAGCGTGGAGATGGGGGGAGGAAGGGATCCTTCTGCTGGACTCAAATGCTGGATGGACTCCAGGCTTCCTGGCTCTATTCTCGGCCAGCCTCAACTCGCTGGGGGCCTTGGGCAAGCCGCTTCCTGTTGTTCAGGCCAGCTTCTGCGTGTGGGAGAGGCCGCACAGCCTCTGCGGGCCAGCGGGGCTCACACCCTTGGGGCTCCATGGCCTTGGCTTTAATGTTTATTTCAGCCAAAGCCGAATGCGACCTCAAAGAGACCTTATCAGTTATCAATTTTTCCCCCAAAAATATTTGCCAAAAATATAACGTTAACTGTTTTAATCGGGAATGCCGAATGCCCTTTGACCAACAAAGGTACTAAAAACGGTCTGTGGCTGAAGAGCTTCCTCTCCATGGTCTAAAGAAAAAGGAAGTGAGAGCAGCGGACAGGGGCCTTGGCCGCCCCAGCTGCGGCTCCGGGCCCACGCCCTCTAGGAACCCGGGGCCTGGCCCGAGACAGGTCCCTCCTTTCCTCAGGCCTCAGCCAAGCGGGAGCATGTGCCGTGGCGACACTGCCACCGAACGGAAGGCACGGAGCGCAGGCCCCGGCAGTCTCTGCTGGGAGAGCCTCCTCACGTAAAGCAAAGCACTGCAAGGGCCCAAGTAAGACTTGGCAAGCGACGAGGTCTTACTAGTGTCCCATCCCTGTGGCCAGCCCTCGCCTCCACCCCCCACCGTCTCAGCGCAGTGCTGCTCACGGTGACCCAGATCGCCAGCCACAGGGCTCAGACACGCGTGCCAGGCCACTCACCCGATTCCCGGAGGAGCCGGCCAGCATGGTGGGGGGCCTCTGAGCCTTCGTGAGTTCTCCAAAATCCGCGGCGTCGAAGTTACTCTTCCAAACCATCACCTGCCGAGACCAACAAGCACACAGGCTCAGGGAGAAAACTCACCAGCCCTTCACAGAGAAGACGGGCCTGAAGGCTGTCCCCAAAGCTCTGGGCCAGTGGCAGGATAGTGGTCCCCACCTGACACCCCGAGTCAACTCCAGGACCTGCCCCGCTTTCCCGGAGAGCAGGCTCTTTGGACAGGCCTTGAGAGAACCTGATGTGCCACTAGGATGGAATCACTGTGCGCCACCACTAGGCCTCCGCGCCTGCTGGTCCTCTCTCTCAGCTGGCCCAGGCCCCAGCTCCATGCAGCTGGCTCCTCAGGCTGGAGTGTCAGACAGGCCATCCCTGGCTGCCTGCGAATTCTCATCACAGCCCTCTATTTCCTTCACAGCATCAGAGTTGCTAGTTACTTAATCTTTGTCCCTTTTCCTCGTTTGTTAGTCTCCGCACTAACACAGAAGCTCCCGAGAGTGGGGTCCTGGCCTGTACACCGTGAGAAGTGGTTAGCAGGTGGACCCCAGCCCAGACCAGCTCGGAGCCAACATCCTGGCTCCGTCCCTTACTGTGTGGCTCTAGGCAAAGGACTCAACCTCTCTGTGCCACGGATCCCAGTCCCCACCTCCCAGGGCTGCCGTGCAGCCCACAGGAGACAGCTGGGCACAGACACTGGCACCCGGAAGAAGTCGGTAACGTGTCCTAGGCCAGATCCCACACTTCGCTGGAGGATCTTCACATCCCAAGGCTCCTCCAGCGGAAGCTGAGTGAGGCCCTGCTGGAGAGCATCGGCCACGTATGGCTGCGCCAGTCCAGGGCCACTTCCAGGACAGTAGGAACTGTGCAGCGTGGCCAGTGGTCAACCAAAAACCACGGTATCCACTTCGGATGAAAAGCCAACGTGCCCGGGGGCGCCCCCCGCCGGGACACAGCCACAGCCTGGTTCCTTGGGGGCCTCTCGCCACTCCCAGCAGCATCACCGGTCACTGCTCCCCGGGCGAGGGGCACCCAGGGGCTCCCATCTGTCCCCGCGACGAGCAGAATGTCGGCACACACCCTTGTTTACAGGGTCCTGTGTCACTGCTGAATTACTCTCAGCAGCAGACGGGCTGTCACGAGCGTGGGGAGGTGCTCAGACGTCACTCCAGAAGGCTCCAGAGCAGACTGCAGGAGGCGGCTGGGAGCTGCCAGCGGCGGCTGTCCGAGGACGGCCAGGGCAGGTGGAAGCCCACCTGGGCCATGTGACTTTCTTCACCCTGACTTTCTTTGTGGTGTGAATTTACCGCTCTAGATTCCCTCATCTCCCGAGCAATGAGCCAGGCCTCCGGGCCCAGAGGCGGCTCAGGGGCCCCGTGCCCGGTTAGTGCAGAAGCTGGCACAGGTACGGAAAGACGCCCGCCATCTCTACTCCAGGCAGTGCTGAAAGCACCCCCGCCCCACTTTCCTGGTAGAGACTCGACCAAAATCGGTCCACTGGGTTGGGGCTGGGCTCCCTGGGAGGCCAGTGGGACTCTCCTGGGCTGAGCAGTCAGAGCTGTGAAGCTGGGCATCAAGTAGAAGGACATTCTGGGTGGCTCACCAAGTCGAGGTGGCTCAGGATAGCCACCCTTCCTCTCTGGACAAACAGCACTGCACAGGAACCTGGAAGGAGATTTTTGGCGGGGGACTCTTCAACGCCCCCGAGACCCCCAGATGCCAGGCTCCGGGCCAGAGCCCAGAGGCAGGGTGCCCACCACGAGGTCATTGTTGCTTAGCAGTCCAGGCAGGAGGCACCAGGGCCAACGGGCGGAAAGCCTCAGCAGACAAAGTGACAAAGCGGAAAAAGACTGCCTCACACAGGTCCCCTCTCTGCAGCCTCAGAGTCTGAAAATGCTGAGCCCTGAACACAGCGCACAGGCGGGCGAGGGGAGGCCCCGGGCGGCCGTGGAGCCTGTTCCCTCACCCGCAGAATGGATGCCGGGCGCCCGCCCCTCTGGGCCGCCGTGAGCTCCAAATGAGGGACGAAGCTCTGGCCACACTGCCCACAGCGCCAGGCCTGCAGCAAGCACCTAAGACTTACCTAATTATTCATTTATGATCAGGAGAAAGAAGTTACTAAAAATCTTTAACTTTTTCATGTCAACGGTAGCCCAGACGCCCCCCCAGCCCACGCTGGTTTGAACAGTGAGCGTTTGGAGATGCTGTCCCAGGGGGAAGGGGCCCCGGGTCTGAGCACCCCCGCCCCGAGCTCCAGCCTTCACGGTCACTGAAAGCCACCAAGGACGCTGGGGAAACCCGGCCCGTGCCCAGGAAGCCTCGGCCTCCTGGTCTTTTCCGCTCAGTGTCGGGTGAGAGACCTCAGGCCATCGTCACTTACTTGTTCATCAGAACCTCCGGAAGCGAAATACTCTCCCGTTCTTGAAAAGGCAACAGTGGTGGCCGGACCCTAGCAGAACAAACGAAAAAGAACAAACACCCAAGGTCACTCCAGATTCTAAACGCACAGGAAACCAGGAGCTCCTGAGCGAACACAGCCATGGCGCGAAGCGCGAAGGACCCCGTTCGGCCCTTGGCCAAGGGATGTGCAGGTGCCCAGGCGCAAGCACCACCGCGGAGACCTCGGTGCCTGAGCACCACTGACAGGACAAAGGACAAGCCATGGGGTCATGGGTGGCCAGAGGAATGAGGACAGTCCACGCTGGCAGCCCTGCTGAGCCGGCATCACTGTCCCCACTTCCGAGAAGCCAGCGGTCAGAGAGGCGCACTGACGTGTCCCAGGCCCAGCACTGGGACCGGAACTAGGTCCCCCGACCCAGACCATGCTCTTCCTTACCCCGCCCTGCGCTGAACGGACAAGTGGAGCCCTAAGGAGAAGTCAGTGAGCAGAGGCGGGGCGCCTCAGTGACATCAGAGGCCAGAACTGGAGCAGGTAGGAGGATGGGGAGGGGGTCACCTGGACAGGTGCCTGGGCAGAGAAGCAACGCGACATGCCCTCAAATGTGCATGTCACTGTCCTTACGTTCAGGCCCTGGGACATTCTGGCTGCCAAGGTACGGAAGGTCCCACAATCATCAGAAGGGTGACGCCGGGCCTGTGCCAGGCCGGGCTCTGAGGGCCGGGGGGTGCATGCAGGCTTGGGGTGGGGGGCACTGCGCACCACCAGAACCGCCCCCTGCCCGCAGCCCTTCCAGTGGCAGTGCTGGCACCCCCGCAAGCCACACTGGGTAAGAGGTTCTCTCCCGGATGACGATGGCAGGCCACTGTCACAAAGACCACTCGGTCCCTCCAGAGCAGCAAGGGGAGCAGTGGGAGCCCCAGGTGCCCACACAGGTACGCCCAGCGGTGAGGCTGATGGAGGGGTGGGGGCCCGGACAACAGCAACACTGGGGAGCACCCTGCACTCGGTGCCAGAAGGGACCAGACAAGTTGTGGGCTGGAAAGGGGACCGAGGTCAGGCAGCAAGGCTGGCTTCTGCCTGCCCAGAGAGACAGACAGGCTGAGAGGTGCCCCCTCCAGCACACTGAGCGGGAGCGGAGATGTCTGCCCACACTTCCAGAACCTAGCCACGGCTCCCCACCTCTGAGGTGCCACGTGCAGTGCCGAAGAGAAGGCAAGAGCAGGCTGACCGACACCAAGCGCGTCGCCTGCGCTGGCCCCCGTGGCCCTCGGAGTGTGGTGTGCACGCTCGCCCCTCTTGAGGGGACAGGTCCGAGTGGACAGGGACACGCCTCCAGCCCGTGCCTCTCCCTGCCTTCTCGAGTGTGGGGCCCAGGGCGCTGGGAATCACAGCGCTGAGAGTCCCATGCAGCCATCAACGGACAAGTAAGATCCATTCTTATCGACAGGGACTAGACCCAGTCACACCAGTGAGCGTAAAATGCCAGGTGCAAAGCTGCACACACGGGGCCCGCGTGTGTGGCGGGGGCAGGTCATGTGCCATCCAAGTACCCTTCCAGGTGACAGTCACCGAGGCCTAACAAGCTTAACAAGACTTTATGGGGTGTGTGTGTGTTAACAATTTCAGGTGACTTTTGCTTGATTCTTGGAAGTCTTTGTAATTTCCCATACTTTGAATTTTTAACAAATATATGGCATTGCTACATTCATATAAAAACAAACAATAAAAAACATAACTATTTTCATTTTGATGAAAAACCAAAAGGGAAGAGAGAAAAGGGAAGGAAGCCGGGGCCTGAAGTGTCCGGAAAGCTGGGCCCTCTGCCTGACCAGAGCTGGCTGAGGAATGGCAGGTTTCCAAGAAGTCACAGCAACTAAGGAACCAAGCAAAAATTCGTGGGTCAGTCACCTTTCCTGCTGTCACTCAACCACTAGATGGCAAATTGGAGACAGGCGTTGGAGACCAAGCGGCACCAGCAGCGGCAGGACCAGCGCAGTGAGGCCGGTGGCCCGCGGCTGGGCAGGCGCCTCGGGTCGGGGCCCCGGTGCCGGGAGCCCTCCAAGCAAGATGTGCTGAACTCTGCCCAGGGGCCGAGTGCCGAGAGACTCTGGGGACAGCGTGAGGGACATCAAGCTATGAGGGAACTCTCAAGGGTGAGGCCCGCTAGGCGGGCTGCTCAGCTCCCACCCGGTGCCTCGGTGGTCCTGGAAAGAGGCCTCCCACGAAGGCTCCCGCCTGCCGGTCCATCAGGCCCCA
>NW_011888881.1:2169804-2192362 GCF_000151845.1 Pteropus vampyrus | reverse complement strand
CCCTCCCCTCCTGACCCAGGCACCCCTGGTCCTCGAGCTTGGCTGGACTCATACCCAGCCATTTCGCCACACGCCGCCTCCGCCTTGCCAGCCTCCAGACCCAAGGGACCCTGCCGTCTGCTTTCCTCACTCCCACACAGCAAAGCATGGATGGGGAAGTTATTTAAAAAGAAGGCAAACCAAAGGGGCCCATGCGTCTGGATCGCCAGCTCCCAGTGCTTCTCACTCGCAGCCCTGCGGCTTGTCCAGACCTGGCCACTCCCCTCAACCCTCTCGCATGATCCCCACATGCCTCGGCCTTGACCCTTGTGCCACGACAGCTATGCCAGCAAAGCCGAGCCAGGTGTCCTGGCCACCACCGCCCCCAAGGGTTTTGAAGGTTTTCGGTAGCTACCGACAAACAGGAATGTCATGCCACGTGCCCCAAGTCGGGGGTGAAAGGAGCGTTTACAGGGACACGGAGGCCAGTAAGGCCTGAGAGGTCTCCGGCCTTCGTGCCCAGGCCACTTCCTCCACAGACCCCTGCCGGGGAGGCACCTGCACTGCTTACCAGCATCCACTGTGGGCCGGCTCTTGGGTCTGAGAGGTGGCCCAGGGAACAAGAAGCGGCCTCTGGGAGGAGCTGCCGCCCAGGCAAGCTGAGGCTCTCTCCTGACCCTGGCTGGGGACACAGCTCCCAACCCTCTACCCTGGGCTCTAGGCAGGGGACAGAGGGCCAGGATGATCTCTTGGTTGCTTAGTTTGGAGCAAACGAGCTGTTCTCCCTGTTGATGTCCCCTCACCCAGGAGGTGTCCAACTATTCAAGCCAGGAGATATGAGCTTCCTTTGCCCTGGAGTAGCCTGAAGGGCAGCCCATGTGTCCCAGGCCACTGTCACACCTCTGCCTCCATAGTAAGCCTCCATGGCCAGTGTCCCAGCGCCAGCCGCAGCCCTGGTGTGACACAAGCTGCCAGTGACGTCAGTGGATCCATGTTCTGCGATCTCACGACCACCAAGACCCCAAGCAGACAGCAGCCCTGGGTCGGGGTCCAAGCCCTCACCCACCTCATGGGGCAGCCAGGCTGCACGAAACCACGTGCCTAGTGGTCCCTGTGCAGCTCAGTCACTCCGCAGAGACACGAATACCAACTGCACAGCCACAAACACCAGATTTAACTTCCACCCACATCCCACCCACCATCGTCTCCCAAATAGCTCTGGGGACTTAAACCAAATGAGCATAGCCTGAGATTGTTTCAGAAAATACAGAAAAATAAATCTCTATTTCTAGCACATTGTCCCCACGCTTGCCACACAGAGCTATTGGGGCCTCGCTCGGGGCGCAAGGCTTCGAGCGACAGCTGTGGTTGGTGGGAAAACCCTCCCTCTCCTGGTCTTGCTGCAGAGAGGGAGAAGAGGGGGTGAGGAGGCTCCCGTGGAGCCCTGACACCCCCGAGTCTGTACCGGATCCAGTGGAAGCAGGGACTCCCTTTCCTCCAGCTTCACTGGCATGGCCGTGGCAGATCCCACGCAAGACTTTGCAGAGCCTCAGAGAGGACGCTGCCCCCGCTCCCAGCCAGTCCTGCAGGACTCAGGCCCTGGAGAAGATGACCTGACTGGTGGGACTAATAAGGACACGCAAACAGACCTGCAGACCAAAGGGCCAACAGGCCACTGCTCAGGACAGCTATGGGGCAGGGGCTGGGGAGCAAGCAGGTTTGGGGCAGGGAAGTGGCCGCAGCCCACCCACTGGGGGACGGATTTCAGGAGCTACACAACAAAAGAGAAGCCAAAGCAATATGACATTCTAGGGGAGATGAAAAAAACCTTAAACAAAAGAAAAAGCCAGATAAACCCTTTGGAGACTTCGTGGGAGGGGGAAATGGGCAATCCCCATCCCAGAGGGGGAAGGGCTGGCGGCTATGGCCCTGTGCCCACTGACAGGGACTAAGTCATCAGAGACCCCCAACATGGGCTCATTTTCCTAACAAACACTGACTGCTCACCCATGTACCTGGACCATGCCCATAACGGAAACCTTATATGGTCTCTTAAAGAGCTCTGGCCTAGAGCAGTAGGGGACCATAATCCAAGAGCTGAAGTGGAAAGGGACTAGCACCTGTGAAGATCTACTGTGTCCGATCTGGGCCATGCAGACTCTTCCTCTCCTAGAACGAGGCTGATGAGCAAAGGCTCGGCAAAGCCAATGTCGTGCTCAGCGTCATAGGTAAGAGGCAAAGCGAGGATGGCCAGACTCCAGTGCCCAAGCCAGAGGCTCAGGCTCTCTCTGCTGAACAAGATGGGAGAGCCCCTGGTTTTCTCAGAAACGAGGAGTTCAAACTGTTTCTGCCAATACTGGGTGTTTCCTTAGAAAGCTGGGCATCGTCACCCAACAGACAAGGCTGTGTGACCCCTACCCAACCGAACATATCCCAGCACTGGGCCTCAGTCAAAGGAGCTGGCAAGGGTGCTTGCTGCAGGCTCTTTGCCAACCCAACCCACCAAGAGAGAGATCGCCCGGTGTTCCCTGGGGCAGAGGGGGGAAGGAGGGCCGTGCGCCACATCCAGGCAGGGCTCGGCCCACTTTCCACTCGGGCGGGCAGGTGCAGCTGGAAACAGAGGTGCCCTAGCTCTCAGCCCCAACAGGCTCCTCAGCCCCTCCTGGCCCTGGCTTGGCAGAGGCAGTTGTATCTGCTCAGGCTGCATCTAGAAACCTGCTGCCACCTGCTGCCCCGTCATCGCTGAGCCCGGCACCGCCAGAGCAGCAGGCCTGCTGAGGGGCCAGAGTCCATGCGGGCTGCAGCCAGCAAAGGGCCTGCCACCCCATCACTCGAGGATGCTCAGCTGGCAGAAGCTTAAGGGCCCCATGGGTCCCAGCAGCTGCTCCCAGGTATCCCATGGGCAGGACCTCAGTCCCCACAGAATGGCCTTGTAGCCCAGAGTGCCCAAGACTACAAGAGAGAAGCCCCAGGATCCCTCGGGCCTGCAATAAGCTTGTCACCGATGTCCACTCCCAGCCCCACAGAGTGAGCCAGCCTCACACAGGCCAATCGTGCCAGAGAAGCTCCGAACTGCTGGCCAGGCCCTGGGGCCCAGCACGTGGGCTCAGCCCAGGAGACCCCAGCTGCACTGGGCGATGCTGGTCTTAGCTTGGCGCCTCCGTCCTGTGCTTCAGGAGACAATGAATGGCACTTCCGGCCCCAACCCAGACAAGAGCACACCGGCCCAGCAGCTCTGCCTCCCCCAACCTCTCTCCACCCTGACCCTCCCTGTCATGTCTCCGCCTCGAGCCCCGCCCTCATGCAGGCCGCTTCCCTGGCGCACACAGAGCGCCCCCTGCTGGTCAAGGAGCATCAGCTCCCTGTAGCTGGCGGTTCTCAGCTGGCCTCTGACCCCCAGCCTGCACTATCCCTTCCCACAGGTCTGGGACTAGACGGGCGAAGGAACCGCTGCTCCATCCGGCAGAAAAACAACAGCCCTCCCTCCCAACAGCTCTCTCTGGAGACTGTCACAAGGAGGTGCTTCAAGTCCCAAAGTGTCTGTCACGGAGTTCCTCCCTGATGGACCAGAACAGGTCATATGGCAGCGAGGCTAAGACCCACACAGCCACAAGCCTGCTGGCCTCCTACACAGACCAGTGACCTAAAAACAGGAGTGAAATCACTTCTGAACACCGTATGCGTGAGGCCAGTGAGTGTGGTGGAAACGGCGGACTCGGGCACTCGTCCCAGCTCTGCCATCTGGAGACCCGAGTGAGACCCCTACAAGCCCAGCCCACTCCTCAGTCTCTCCACCTGGACTCAGAAGGGCTCTCAGATCTGCCATCGTCATCTGTGGACAGAATCCCAGGCACCTGGGAGCCCTGGGGCCACACAGCCACTCGCTTCAGGAAGTGGTTGGTGGCAGCTGTGCTTCCTGCGGCTAACCCACGCCCTGGGAGAGAATGTGAAAGCCCAGGTGACGAGAGCGCCCAGGTGCGCATCTTCCTCGAAGGCCGGGAGGGCGTGGACGTCACGACAGGAAGCCTCAGAGGACCACAGCCCTGAAGAGCACGCTCCAGCCCCCTCTTCAGCAGCCCAGATGCAGCGCCCTGCCAGGCTCTGTCCCTGGGGCTCAGGAGCCACTGTCCATGCCCTGACGGGTGTCAAAGAACTCCTTCTACTCCCGCCCGCACGAACTCTCCAGTCAGGAATGTCCTCCGAACACGCCAGCTCCCAGGTGACACACGGGCTCAGCCTCCACGATGCCTCCCAGGGGCTGAGCAGAGCAGCTCTCCGCTCCTGGCCATGTCTCCACAAGCACTAGGTACTCATTCCGGCTGGTGGCTCTGTTTTAACCAACTGCCCCCCACAGGAAGGTGCTATCAGCTGACTCTGAATTGCCCCAAACCTAGAGGCAGAGCCAGGCCCAACAAGGAGCCACAACAGACCCTAGCAGACCCTGGGGCATAGAGGGCAAGCAGGGCTTTGCTCAGGGCAGACAGGCTGCCCTCAGGCAGCCCTGCCCCAAACACGACACATGGACACCCTGACATCTGCCCTCAGGCCAGATGCTCCGATCATGCTGCTGCTCCACATCATTAGGAAGCACCCCAAAACAAAGTCCTCTCAAGGCAGAAGGGGCAAATTAAGTGGGCAGGTCCGCATGAGTGGCCAGCCGTAGACGCAGCACGGAGCTGCTGCCTCCAGTGGGGAGTGCACAGTCCCATCGCCGGTCTGGAGGAGCAGGAGGGCGGGAGAATCAGTTCTCTGCGAAGAGGCCAGGGGTTCCAGCACGCACAGGGATGGAGCAGAGGCAGGGCGAGACTGCCTCAGAACCCTGAGCTAGCCAGGCCCCAGGATCCCCACCCCCCGCACCCCACAGTGCAGCCGGTGCCATGGGTCCCCCAGGAGGAAGAGCCCGAAGACCCATGGCAGGCTGATCCTAAGTTTCCGGATTTGACAGGGGCTGTGGTTCAGAAGAGAAACGAATGGAGCCTCTCGCTCTGACTCCCACTGGCACCGGAGATGCACCGCCTCCACCCACCCCTGCTAGTGCCGAGCCCACTCGGCCAACCTCGCCGGGCCGCCTAACCTGTCTCATGCCTTCTGAGCTCTGCGGACCTCCCCGGGGAGCCCCCCGCTTCCCAAGCCCCAGGGGGTGGGACCGTGACATCCATTCTGTGCCCCTGGTGCCCAGCCCAGCGATCTGGGGGGCGGATGATGAACAGACAAACGTGTGGCTTTTGCCTTCTGCCTTCTCCGTCCCTCTGGGCACCGTGAGCTCGGTGCTCTGAGGAAGGGATGATTCTGCGGAGCCGTTCCCCGTCTGTAACCCCAGCGCCAGCTGCCCCTCAGCCTGCTCCTCACATTTCGAGGTTCAAGAGCAACAGGCCACCGCAGTTAGACTTGGTCCGTTTCACTTCTCGGGGAGAATGGCGTCAGCAGGTTCTCTTTGCGGGCCCGACGCGGGGCCTGAGCACGGGAAGGGCGTCTTGGACACCGTGCGAGGGTTCTCAGGCCAGGGGCGCGCCAGCCGTGGAGGAGCCGCGCAGGGAAAGCAGAGGGCGCCGTCTGCACGTGTCTCTCTGCTGCTGTTTCTCCTTTTTGCCGGGAGGAGAGGTGGCAGCATCACATGGTTTCACGTGCCATCCTGGTTGTAAGATCCCAAACGGGCTGCACGTGACTTTAAATAGCTGATAGCCAAAGGGCCAACCGAGGTTGTTGCCAAGAAGCTGACAGCAGGAGCAACGGTCACCCCAGCCCGGTGGCCGTACAGGACACTTAGACGTGCGGGCCACTGGGGGAGCAGGCCCGTGGTGCAGCAGACGCGTCCTGACACGGAGGACAGGAGGCTGAGGGTGGCAAGCAGCCTCCTTGTCCCGGGGAAGCAGGAGGAAGGGCCCAGGCCCCACGTCAGGCTATGGCCAACGGCCTTCATGTGTCCCGATTCCAATGGCAGCGGGCTCCGGAGCCCTGAGCTAGACACCTCACACCTGGCTGCTGGCCCAAGACACACGAGCTGCCTGGGGTCCCTCAGCCCTCATGAGCTTGTCCCCATCTCCGTCCTGCCTGCCTGCTGCTCACAGGTGGAGAGGATGAACTGAAAAGCTCTGGTGTCCAGACTCCTGCCCCACTAGGTTGTGGTGACTACATCCCGACAGGAGACATTCTTTGCCCACGGGAGACAGCTCAGCCACGACTCCTGGTGGGGAGAGTCCCCGCCACCCCTCACCTCACCCCACAGGGCTGCCTGCCTACTGCCCACCCAGGGAGCCCAGGAATGCCCAAACGAACGTTGGGGAAGCGTTCCCTCCCACATGTTTGTGTCTGCAGAAGCCTGATGTCTGCAGGACCCGGAGACTCTGGGGTGGCTCAGGGAATGGGTCCCAGGGCTCCGCTCAACACTGGACCAAGGGAGGTCTGGGGTCACAAGGGGACAGACTGCATTCAGCCCCTGGGGGGAGTCTGCCAACCAGATCTAGATGCCTCTCTGCCCACTCCCTACCCAACTTAGCTCCTGCACCCGCTTCTCAGCTGTGGGGCCGGGGTCAGGCCCTGCAGTCCTGCTAGAGGCCTCAGGTCTTATGGGGGGCAAGCCTGTCTCTGCCCAGATCACGAGGGAGCCACAGATACTGCCCCCATGGGGTCCAAGGGAAGGGCTGCCGCAGGGGACCAGCCCTGCACGGCCTCGAGGCGGCACCTCTGCCCTGTGCATGCCACGCGGTGCCGGGCCACGCCCTCACCTGATGCCCGTGGAGCGTGTAGAGCAGCCGGCCCTCCAGGAGGTCCAGGATCTTCAGGGTCGAGTCGCTGGAGGCTGTGACCAGGTAGTTCCCCGATGGGTGGAAGGAGAGGGCAGTCACCGCGGCACTGTGCACTGAGGGGGGGACACCAGTCAGGCGGCTCTGGGAGCCCACGGCACAGAGGAGGCCTGAGACGGGCGATCGGGGCAGCCATAGCGAGAGATGCGGGGAGCCCCGCGGGACTTCCCAGGGGAGTGGCAAGAGGTTGAGGGCAGAGGGCAGGCAGCGGGAGTGCGTGGGGCGCGGCCAGGGGCGGAGCGACTCCTCCTGAGCCACCACGCGGAGCGGAGCACCCAGAGTGACCGCTGTCTCCACGCAGCTGCTTTAGGGAAGCCACATGGAAGGCAGACCCCGAAACGCGATCCGAAGCCCCTGCCCCGTGACAGAGGGTGTGGGGCGGGTGAGCGGACGGCTAAGACACGCTCCAGAGTCGCCCAGGCCTGGGTCCCAGAGCGGCCGGCCTCCCCACTGGCCCACTGCATGACCTCGAGCCAGCACCCTGGCACGCTGGGCCTGCATCGCGTGGTAGGGGTGCCGTGGGGCGTTATCAGGTCGGGCCTGTGAGGCCTCTGCACGGAGGGAGCCCCGCGTCCCCTGCGACTCCAGGTCCTGCCATTGTACCCACTCAGCAGCTCCGCGCCGTCCACGGCTCCTCCCCGCTGCCCACTGCCGCAGCCCGAGCCCTGCAAGCCACCCTGGCACCCTTGCTCTCCAAGGTCTGGCTCTGCTGGCTCCCCAGCCACGGGACCGTTCCACGCCTTGTCCCCCTGGGCCCAGGAGACTTGCCACCTCTTCCCCTGACCGCGAAGCTCGCTGCTCGGTCACCTCCATAGGGCAGCCTCCCCTGACCTCCCCACCTGGGCCACCCCCTTGCTTGTCCTCCTGAAGCACCCCGAGTCTCCGGTCAGTGTATTCTTCACAGCAGGGCCCCCCATGAGACAACGTGCTCGATTAGAGTCCTTGACGCAGAAGGTGGCTGCTGAGTGGGTGAGTGGGACCCAAGCAGACCACAGGGGTGTGGCAACCAGCTGCATCACAGCATCTCAGGAAGACCCCACCGCCACGGGCCTGGCGAGGAGAATCAGTGGACCTAAGAGAACCGTGACCTCGCCCAGTCAGAACTGCCACAAACATCACCACCAGTCCAAAACCCAGCCCCTCCTCCCGGCGCTGTGAGGCCACCTGCAAGGAACCAGTGCTGGCCCAGGAAACACACCCACCGTGACACGGAACTCAGCAGAGGCCACACAAATGCAAGGAGCCCGCAGACCCCAGCCCGGATGATGCGTGGACGTGCCTGGGTGTGGGGACAGGGCCCAAGCACGCCTGGGGGACAGCGAGGGCTTCCTGTAGGACAACATTCACGTCTGAGCACTGTCTACACGTGAGGCGGTGTGGGAGGGGCCGGCACCCTCGGTGTTCACCCATACTGGGCGTGCGGAGAGCAGAGCAGGGGAGCCATAGCCGACTCCAGCAGGAAAGGAACAGGCGGCAGCCGCAGCGGCGGCAGAAAGAACCTCAGTCACCCACAGAATGCGACTGTCCCTAACCACGTGTGGAGGGACAGACACTCGCATGCAGACCCAGGGGAGGGACGTGGGCAGAGGCTCTGGAGAGAGCGTGGGGGTGATCTCTGGGGAGGACAGCAATAGATGGACGACTAATGTCTTCTCCACAGACTTCCGGAATGTTTCTTTAACCATCAGGACAGCCACTACGATTATACCACCGAGTGAACGTGAGAAGTGAATCCTTGTCACACTCGGGGTGGCAGGAGAACTAACTCAGTGTACCCTGCACAGTAAATGGCTGGAACTAACTCAGTGTACCCTGCAGGCACTCCAGGTTGGGCATCCATGGCTGGGAGCCAGGGCCCGCGCTCCCGAGGGACAGGCTGTGCTGGCCCACACGCTGGCTCGCACCAGCAGAGGAGTGGAGCGGGAGCGGCCAGAGCACTGCGACGTCCCCCACTCTGGGCGTCCTCCATAGCAGGACGGCCCTGAGAGGCAGCGCCCTGCATCCGTGTCGCCACGGCCCTCCCCGTAAGGGCCGCTCCTGGGCCAGCTGCCCGAGCACACGGCTCTGGCTCCTCGGCAGTCTGCACTGGGTGACGCCGCCCGCCACCCACTTCCCGAGTCGAAGCTGGCACAAGAGCAGCGGGGGGCAGGGGACTAGGTCAGGGAGGGGGCTCAGGGAGCTCAGGGTACCCCAGTGCCACCGGGGTGGCGGGGTCAGGGTTTAGACACCATGCCAGGGCCTCCCGCCGGTCGACCCACCCAACGGAGAAATGTTCCCTAGAGACAGTACCAGGGCCCTGCTTCACGACAAGTGGCAGGACTGTCAAAGGCCTCCTGCCTGGTGGGGGACAGGGTGCATCTGGAACCATTTACTCCGGAAGAGAGTGCGGTCTGGCGTGCCAGGCTCTGGGGACACACCAAACCCAGGACAACCCGCCTTCCACACTCACTCTCATGCCGTGTCCCCGGCCCACCAGCCTGAGGCAGCCGCTCTGGCTCTGGAGAACCAGTGGGTGGTCCAAGGAGGCCTCATTATAAGAGTCACCAGTGCTCAACATTCCCCCTCAGAGGCTTGGCAACCCCCCAAGGGGGATGAGCCTCTCGCATGAAGCCCGAGTGACTAGCCACAAACAACCCACTTTTCGTAAAGCCCAAAGCTGCAGGCCCTCTTCTTGGCTCCATGGCAGGTATCAGTGGTAACTGATGGCCGATGGCCATTTGGGCACAGTGTGGGCGCCTGGCTATTATCCCCCACACCTCAGGGCCAGCGATGCATCGACGTCAGGATTCTACAGGTCACCAGGAGCCCAGGGAGGGTGGGACCGAGGCCGCTGCAGACCCTGCCCCCAAGCACAGGGAACTGGCCACAGCTGGTGGACAGCAGGTGACTGAAGGAGAAGCCTGAGCACCCACCACCCACTCCACCCCTGTAGCCCTGCACGGAGACGCCCTCCGCACCTTGGCCGCTGCCCGCTGGGCTCCAAACTGGCCCGGGGCCCAGAGACCCGAGAGCAAAGCAGGCGTTTCCTTTCTGGGGCAGCCCTCCCCACCCGCCCGCCGTGTAGGGTGGTTCCTCACAGGGAGCGGTGGGCCTTCCCAGTGACCGGCAGCTCTGGGATTATAGGAGCTGGACTTGCAGGGCAAAGGTGCTCTGACCAGCAGCAAAAGACACTCCAGACGCTGTCTCTGTGAATGCCACATAAATGCCGTGTAGGAATGGTGGGGAAGAGCCAGTAACTTGGCTGATCTGGTGGGACAGCACACTGCCTCCCGATCGAAACGCCGGGCAAAGGGTGCAGGCCTGCCCTGCTGGCCACACCTGGGTCCGGGGCCTGCTGAGACCCAGCGGACAGAGGACCTGGGACCTGAGCTCCAGCTGGAGCTTCTGAAGAGGGCCGAGCTGCACCCCCCAGGGGCCTGCACAGTAAATGGCTGGAACTAACTCAGTGCAAGGGGCCCAGGTGGGATGGTGGACAGATGCCAAACTCGGGGTCCCAGCCACGCGATCACGGGTGAGCCTCAAGCTCCCCTCTGTGAAGTGGGGAGTCGCCCCGCACGGATGCCATCCAGGCCTGTCACTGGATGAGAGGCCCGTATGTGCCTGGAAACCGCAGCGCGCACCATGGTTCTGGGACAGGGCTGCTGCTTGGCTCTCCGAACAGTCCCAGTGCGGGCTCCGAGCACAGGGAGCCCACCCCTCCCCTGTGGGGACGGGCTTCCCCAGGGCTCCGAGGGCCCCGCCGACTCCCTGCTGAATCGGGAAACCGAAGCTTCTCCCCGCAGCCATCGGCCAGAGCCAGCCAACTCCTTGCCAGGGACAAACGGCGCCAGCTGCCTGCTACAGCCCAGATGATCACGACCACCCAGCGTGGGCCACGAAGCGCCCTCCACGGAGCACGGCCGTGGGCAGCTGGCCTCACACCAGTTTCATGAACCGAATCCTCTCAAAAGAGCCCAAGGCCCACTCAGGAGTGCCTGGTGTCCACCCAGAGTCACCGGGGGAGACAGTGGATGTCACTGTCCTTAAACACTCTCCCCGGGGTTTCCTAGAGATCAGGGACAGAAGACAGTTCAGGCACCCCTGCCACAGGGCTGGAAGCTCCTCTCGGGGAATCGGCTTCCAAACAGATCCCCCTATACTTCTGGTGGGCTGCTTGACCCAACGGACCTGGCCTCAGCCCTCTTCAGGCCCCAGCTCCCTGGGCCTGGCTGGCCGCCACCCCACAGCATGGGCTCTTCCGCCTGCTCAGTCCCCCAAGCCGTTCCCTGGGCCTGACCCTGCTCCACTCCAGCACCCGGCCCTCCTTGGACACCAGGCACGGGCGGCCTACCCGCCAGTCCGGCCAGCCCCCCAGGCCCACCGGCCAGCCCCCCAGGCCCACCGGCCAGCCCCCCAGGCCCACCGGCCAGTCCCCCAGGCCCACCGGCTTCCTACCCAAGCAAGCTCTTGCTGCTGCTGTCCTCACGTGCCCCCCACCCCTTCGCTCCTTGAGTGACGGGCTGGTCCCAGCACTGGCAGCCAGGCCACACCTTTGGACCCTGAGACAGAGCATGGCATCCGAGGCCCTTCCAAATGGGTGCCCGGTGCTGCAGCACCCCACCAACATCAGGCCCGGGGTGCCGACCCATCAGAGGTGGGCCTGGACCCTCCCAAGACTTCTGTGGTACCAACCACGCCCCCGGCACTGTATTATATATAACCCCACGAACCCCATGAGGGCACTATCACCTCCCCCTGCACAGACAAGGCCAGCTTGTGCTCCCAGCCACCGCAGGGCCTCGTCACCTTCCTCCCCACCTCTCCCTGTCCAAGCCTGCCCTCCTGACCCCACGCCTGGAGGCGGCCTTCACGCCCCGCACTCCTCGGTACCTACACACCTTTCCCGATCTCCAACTCAGGCTTCTGAGCCTGAAGGAGGGGAGAAGTGTGGCCTCCAAGTTGAAAGCAGATCCTGCTGCTGCTCTGTTCTAGAAGCCTCTGTGTGAAACAGACAGCATCAGCCCGTGGAGGAAAGAACCTGTGCTTGTGGCTGGCCCCCGCCACCTGGTGGTGGTGCAGGGTACTACAAGCCCCGACCAAAGACGCTGACCCCTCAGGAGCTCCTCACCTCCTGACTCAGCACCACTGTCATTGTCACCAACACTGTACCTGGTTCCTGATTTGTACCAAGCACTAAGTCCTTGACATGGACAACTCAAAACCTTCCCAACACCACCTGTGAGACAGGCCCTATCACTGTCCAGGGGGCTGGATAGGCACAAGTGACCTACTCAGCGTCACACAGCTAAGAACGCTGAGCTGGCTGCAGAGCCCACCCTCCACCTGTGCTTTTCAAGACTGGCATCTGCTCCCCCTTCAAGGGAAGTGTGTCACCCTGGTTACCCCAAGAAAATGCTGTTCTCAAGTGTCTGATAATTGGCTAGGAAGGCTCTGTGGGCTGTTGGGGGGACGGCCCTGAGCCTCAAGCCTACACCTTTGTCCAGACGTGACCCTCCCACCGTCAGGTGTGAATTTTGGAAGTGAGTCTGTGAACTCTCAACTCAGCTCCATCGGCATCCATAGCTCTTCCAACAACTCTAGCTCCACCCCTCCAGGTCCCAGCCCGGAGCCCGCAGAGCCTCCCGCCCAACTCACAGCCGCTCCCCCTCACCGCTCCCTTCGCTGGGCTCCATCCCCACATTCGGGGTTCATCTAGGAACCCAACCCACGGCTCTGCCCAGTCACACGGCTCTCAGGCCAGCTCCACACTCCACGGCCCTCAGCGATGCCCTCCCGGTCACACCCACGTCTGCCCCGCCCCACTCGCCCTGGAGGAGACTCCAGCCACTGCCCTGCCTTCCAAGAGCGACAACTAAATAGAGGACACAGCCTCAGGGCTGGCTCCTGTGCCTGACCCCAAGCTAAACTGACCCTCCAGATGGCTCATGGCTCCACATCTATGGAGGGCTCTGTGGGGCCAGAGACGGCCAACGTCCCATCAACAATGACCTCTTTTGACAGACATGCCCCTTTCACCGCAGGTCAAGGGTTGTCACCCTGGCCCTGGGGGGGCAGAGCCTCCAATACACAGGGAGCCAAGTGATAGAGGCAGCTCCTGAGAGAAGCCCCTTGAGAGGAGCCCCGGCCAGAGACCCATCGAGGGCTCCCTGTCTGGCCTGCAGTGGGCATGCGACTGTCACCTCGTAAGCAGTCACTGAAGTGCCTGGTGGATGCCAGGTCACGTGACACTCTATCTCCTGGCCAAGGCTCCATGCCCGGACAGCAACACCACAGACCACCCGCGTCCGAGAGCCCGAAAGACCCAGGACGCGCCCCGCCTGGCCAGGGCTGTCAGGGCGCGGGATCGCGGCAGCAGCGAGCGGGCCGCTCACGGACACTCACGCTGATAGTGCTGCAGGAGCCGGTGAGTGCGCACATCCCACACCTTCACCGTGTTGTCCATGCCGCCGGCGGCGATGCACGTGCCGCTGGGGTGGAAGTCCACGTAGGTGACGAAACTGGAAAGACAGGAGCCACCACGTGTACAGGACATGTGCGCTGGCTCAGAACAGACCCCCAAACACCGAGCACCGTCCCAGCCTCGCCCATCTGCTCGCACTGTCCTTCGGCCCAGGGTCACCTCCCTCCCACCTGGTTCCCTCAGCAGGCGGCCAAGGGAGAGGAAGGGGAGGATGAGAGCAGTGGCTGAGTGACGCAGGTGCATTGACCAGGGGCTGAGGCCTAGCGCCAATTCTAAACACAAGGAGGGAAAGCGGCCTTTGGACCAACGGGCAGCCGGCCGCTCGGGGCTTTCAGAATGAGAGCCGGGGCCCCAGACATGAGGGCCCGCAACACACCCACCCGTACGGGACACCCAGGTCGGTATCGTGGCAGGATCTCAGGAGGGGCCCTCACCGGCCTCACTGAAGAGGGCAAAGCTGGGGTTCATCTAGGAACCCAAGACAGGTGAATCCCTGCTCAGATGCAGGACCCCCCCTCTGCTGATGACACATCACAGCGTGAACAGCTGCCACCCACTACAAGACCACAATGGTCCTTCCACTCATAAAACCATCACCAGGTAACTCACTAATATGCTCTTCAGGGGTCTGGGTTCAACTGCTTTCAGAGAACCATGTCACAATCTGAGGACCAGAAAGGGAAGGGAAAAGATAGCCGCCAAGACACGCATGCCTTGGGGTTCAGCACACCCCTCGTGTGTGGGAATGGGGATGAAGCCGAACCTTCCAGTCACAGGAAAGATGCAGAGACAGAAGACAGGGCGCAGCCGAGATGCGACTGCCGGCCCCACCACCGCCGCCACTGGAGACCGCCGGGGCCTCCTCGTGTCCAGGTCCAGACTTCTCGTAGGTGCCTACAGGTGGAGGATGGCCTGGGGACTCACCTGCCATGCTCGCAGTACGAGTGGACACACTCCCGGCTGGTCTTGTCCCACAGCTTGACAGTCTTGTCATCACTGGCAGACACGATGAGCCGTCCATCAGGGGAGAACCTGAATCAGGCAGGGCACAAGTCACATGACCAACTAACAGACACCATGGGCGCCACATGGCACCTCCCACAGCCACCTTCCCGCACTGCCCACTACCACCTGATCCCGGGCATCAGTGCGGCTACATGTCCTGCTGTGACCCAAGCGACTCTCTGCAAGTGGCTTCTCTCTGTGAGATGAGGCAAGCACCCCACACTGCACATACCATGTGGCAGCGTGCGTGCTAACTGCTGGTGCTATCGGCATTAGGTGGTCCCAAGCCCACCATCGGCACCATTGTCCTGTTCTAGGTCCCCCAAGTCTACATGTGACTCTGAGAATGGATGAGCAGAACATAATGTGCCAACGACGAAGTGGAGGTCCTGGGCTCCACTACCAAAGGCCACTATGGGCTTGACACTCATCTGCTGGCCTGGGCCCCCCATCCTCAGGATCCTGATAATGAGGTCTCAGAACCAGGGACCTCCCAGGACAAAAGAACAGGTGCCCTGGAGAACAAGTAAGTTGCATGGGGTCCCCAGAACACAGCCACAGCCCCCAACCTGATTCCCATAGTTCCCCAGTATCCCCAGACACCCGCAGCCTCCTCCTCTGCAGCAGAGATTTGACAGGTGAGATCTCTATTGGAAGAAACAGACTAAGCCGGAAGCAGGCTCATCTATGTCTGCAACTCTTGAACCTCGAAAGGTCCTTTGGGTCACCCCATCCCTACGGTATTGCCCCTCCCCACCACCAAAGCAACAGAGGAACAAAATCAACCTCAGAGGAGCAGAACGCGCCAGGGGAAAGTAGACAAGCCTTAGCGCCAGACTCGTTCAAGCCCAGCTCTGCCACTTTCCCACCACGTGCCCTGGCCTCAGCATCCTCATCTACAGAGTGGGGGCGACACTGCCCAGCTCGCAGGACTGCCAGGAGGAATGGGGAGGAACGCACAGTGCAGGGCTGACAGTACCTTCCTGTCATGGCTGCTCTTGCTAGTGAGCGGCCCCTGTCGTTGTGCCTTGGGCTGCGTCAGCATGGAGGTCGGGTCTCGCGGCCAGCAACGGGGATAACTTACTTGTCACACATCAGCTCAGCGAAGCCTCCCAGCAACTTATGATGGAAGAATTGCTGCTGTCCTCATTTCACAGATAAGGGAGCCAAGGCTCAGGAGGCTCAGAGAGCGGCTACTTTGCCCAAGGTCACGACGCTGGGTCCCGGCAGCCCCTCTGTGCCCCCGAACCCCCGTCCTTCCAAGGATCTTTGGGCAGGAGGACGCTCACCTGGCACAGCGGACCCAGTTGATGTGCTGGCTCAGTGAGAACAAGAACTTCTGGCGATGAGTCGACCACACCTTGACTGTCTTATCATCGGAGGCCGTCACGAGGGACTGGCCATCGCTGCAGAAATGGACGCTCCTCACTGTGGCCGTGTGAGCACGAAACACCGTTGACTCACCTTTGCTAAGGGGACAGGCACCCCCGACAGCGACATGAGGGCCCACGAGCACGTCGAAGCTCTCCCCACCCCTTGGGAGCCCCTCCCAAAGCCTGAGCGCCCGGTCCCCAAACAAGGCGGCCAGATGCCCCTGCTCGTCCACGCATGAGCAGCATCGGGCGGACTCCCTTCCAGGACAGCTGGGTCAGCCCAGAACTCATCGCCCGACCCCAAGGGGAAGGCCCCAGCTGAAGCCTCAGCTTCTGAGGGCACCTCCTCAGGAGGGGGTTAGATGCCCCACTGTAACCAGTCCAGAGCTAGGATGCGGAGCCGGGTGAGGACAGCTCTGGCACCAGGGCCCCAGACTCACACAAGATCCTCAGAGCCTATAACTCACACGTTGGGTACCCAGATTCGGACAGTCTTGTCACGGGAGCCCGAGGCAAGCAGGTGTCCCGAAGGGGAGAAGTTCACACAGGTGACAGCATCCTTGTGGCCCGCGAAGCGGTAGGCACGTGACTGGGGCTTCATGTGCCAGACCATGAGGCACGAGTCCATGGAGCCACTGGCTGAGGAGAGTGGGAACACCGTGATGCTCAGCTCCAGAGGGTCTCGAGTCTCCACCGGGACTCTGGGGTGATGGGACGGGGAGCAGCAGCTCCCCTTTCCCCACAGGAACAGGTCGCACCTCCAGTGAACCATGACCGAGTCTGGAGAACCTGTGGCCTGCCAGCTCTCCAAGCAGCAGGCCCACCTGGGAACCAGATCACGAGGTGCTCTCATGTGCCGGCCCTGGGTCCCAGTCTCCCCACAGACACGCCCTGAGAGCCCTAGACGGCAAGTCTTCCCAACGCTGGGGAGCCAGCCCAACCCCACGGGCCTTTTACCACTCAGAAGCCTAGAGGAGGTCCCCGAGGTGGACCAAAAATGATTTCCGTTTCCCGTTAATCTGAAGTGACCACAAGGCCAGCAGCCTCTGGCGGGGGACTCTGACCATAAGATGAAGGGGAAATCTTGCCCACAGAAACAAGGATGGCTGTGTATGAATCCTCAAGTAGCCAAATCAGGGGGCGCTCAGCTGCGGCCCAAGGGCAGCGGGGAGGGGAGTGCCAGGCCCGACACGCTTCTCACTGGTAGGCATCTTCGACACGGTGTGTCATATTACTGCGGCCAACAAGACTGACAAAGACCCAAGGAAAAGGAAGCCCCACTCAGGGCCCACCCAAGACGTGGCTGGAGCATATGAGAAAAGCCAGAACCCAGTCCCACCCTCGAAGGCTGTGGGGACCCTGGAGGCCCCAACCTCTCTGGGCCTCACACCCCATCTGTAGAATGGAGCCCACGAAGCCCAGCACCCAGAGAGCTGGCTGCCTGAAGCAAGGTGCAGGCATAATAAGAGCACGGGGGCCCTCACAAGGCCCTGCTTCCCCCACACCACACCCCCAGGTGGAAACTCGGCCTTCTCAGCTCATAACCTAGTGCCTGGGACAAGATGCCTCCTCTTACCCAGCTGCTTCATGTTGGGACTGAAGTCCACAGAGGTAACTGCATCTCGGTGGCCTTTAAAATGCCTCTCCAGCGACGGGTCCTCCTAGGAGAGACCAGGGTCAAAGGTGTGAAGGCTGGTTGAGGAAGAGGCAACAACCAAGAAGGTTTAAGCATACTCATGCATGACCTTATATAAAGAAAACCCTAAAGAACCCACTAAACGAACATCAGAATAAACAAGCTTGGCAAGGTTGTAGGGTACAAAAATCAACAAAGTTACCTGCATTTCTGTACACCAGCAATGGACAATCTAAAAAAAGTAAGGTGGTAATTCTATCTATGATACATTTTAAAAATGTAAATAAGCTACTAGGGTCTATTTATGATGTATTTAAAATTTAAGTAAACTTAGGAATAATTTAACAAAAAAAGTACAAGATGTATCCAATGAAAACTACAAAGCATTGTTGAAAGAAACTTAGAAAGAGCTAGATAAATGTAAAAACATCCCATGTTTAGTTTGGAAAACCTGGTATTTTTAAGATGCAATGCTCCTCAACTTGATCTACAGAGTCAACATGATCCTGATAAAAATCCTAGGTGACTTTTTTTGCAGAAATTGACAAGCTGATCCCAAAATTCATATGAAAATGTGAGACAGCCAAAATAGGCAAAATCTTTTTCAAAATCCAAAAAAGAGAAAAAACAGCCCCTGCAGAAAAGTTTGGCAGTTCTTCAAAAAGTTAGTCATCAAATGACCCAGCAATTCAAGGTAAAAATTCGAATTAAAAACATGTTCACACAAAAACCTGTACACAAATGTTCATAGCAGTTTTATTCTAACAGCCAAAAAGTGGACAAACCCAAATGCCCATTGATGGGTAAATGGATAAACAAAATGTGACGTATCCATATAAAGGAATATTATTCAGCCATGGAAGGGACGAAGCACTGACACACACTACAACATGGATGAACCTTGAAAATATGTGCCTAGTGAAAGAAGCAGGCACAAAAAGCCACATTTTATTTGATTCCATTTACATGAAATGTCCAGGATAGGCAAATCTATAAAGACAGAAAATTAGTGGTTGCCAGGAGCTAGGGGGAGGGAAGGAAGGGGAGTGACTGCTTAATGGGAAAGGGTTTCTTTCAGGTGACAAAAATGTTCTGGAATTAGAGAGTGCACAACACTGTAAAATTACTAAAAACCACTGAATTTTACACTTTAAAAGAGTGACGGTTATGGTATGTGAATAAAGTCTCCATAAAGTTATTTTTTTAAAAACCGAAGGAGGGCCTTTCGGCACGCTCCATCTCAGGAATCAGAGCCCGTACGTTCGATCCCAACGCAGAATGGCCAGTGAACCCAAAGGCCAGCCCTGGCGGGGCCTCTGGTGGCCCAGGGTCAGAGAAGCCCTAGTTCAGGACCCCACTTAGGAAGCCATGGAGATGATACTCCAGATTCTCCATCTAACAGTAGTTCCTGCCTTAGCACTTGAGGAGTTAGATCCCAGCATGCAAGCAACCACCTGTCCCGCCCCAAGCATCAGAAACCTAAAGGAACCCACAGAGCCCAGCAAGGCCTCCTCTTGGGAAAAAATGTCCTTGGGGTAGAGCAAAGCCACACTGCCACTCCAAAGAGCTGTAACCAGAACAGAGGCCCCCACGGCTCAGTGCCCAACTCCGCCCCCAACACACCAGCCAGAGTCTCCCTTTCAATGAGAGGGAGTGGCGGCTGGGGGAGGGCCCCAAGGGAGCAGCAGCTGACCCACCTGAGTCTCTCGGAAGAACAAGGGTAAGGCAGTACTCACCTCTAGGCCCAGGGGGGAGGGGCAAGTTCAGGTCCACGCCTGACAGGGGGAGGAGATCCCCCAACGCCTTCTCTTCCAATCCCCTGGGCTCTGTGTTTCATGATCTCCCCCAAAGTGATTTATATATTGGGGGCTGGGGAGGTCTTGTGGGAAGAGCACTAGATAAGGGGTCAAAGGCCTGGATCCCAGCCTGGGCCCTCTGCTCAAGTCCCCAAAATGCCTAATAGGACCAACGGGCCACCACGCAGCATCCGAGATTCACAACTCAGTCAGACAAACTCGAAACAATCTCTCAAAAAGAGGGGCTATGGAGTGTCCCCCTTCTGGCCTCTGGAGGAGCCTGGGACTCAGAGTGGGCAGCCAGGCCCAGGACACACGGCATGCCTGGGCGGTCCCGGGCATCCCAGTGGCCTGCTGTAACTTTGGGGGCAGGAACCGGTGTGTTCGCCCCGGTAGCCCGCACAGGTCCTGGCACGCAGGAGGCGCTCACTAGGTGCCCCGACCCAGCGGCCCCTGCACAGACGGTAAACTGGGGCCGGGGAGGGCGGGCTCGGCTCCCGCCCGCCCGCCCCCCTCGCAGCCTTCGCGCCAGCCAGGAGCCCATTACCCCCGCGAGGAGACTAAGGCCCAGGCGGCTGCCGCCAACAGGAACTTACCGGGCAGGGCGCGGCCATGGTGCGGCCGGGGGCGCCCGAGGCGCCGGAGGAGCCGGAGCAGGCAGCGGCTACCGTGGCGGCGCGTTCAGTTTCCGCGCCCCCAACCGCCGCCAATAGCAACGCGGGTCGCGTCCCCGCGCCCCGCCCACTGCGGTTAAAGGGGACGCAGCGCTCTGGCTGCTGGCCGCCTACCGGGAGCGGAGCTGCCGGGCCGGGTACGCGGTCTCTGCACCCAGCCGCGCCAGGCCGGGCACCCTGCAGACGGCGCCGCTAAACGCCCCTGCCCGCCGTCACTCATTCCCCTGGAGAAATTAAGGAGTCCAGGATAAGGGGTTCGCCCCGCCGGCCCGTGACCCGGTTACCCAGACGGCGAGCGCGGCCTTCTGGGAAATGTAGTTCCGGGACGGGAGCCGCCGGGTGTCTGGAGGCCGGTGGGACTACAATTCCCAAGCGGCCTTGAGGGCGGGACTGAGGGGCCCGGGCTTAACCGCCCACGGCGAAAGCGGCGAGAGTCCCGGAAGTGCAGGGCGCGCGAGTCGCGGTGCGTGCGTCCCCCGAAAGCGCCCGCGGCGGGGCGCTCGCGCGGCTCCTCGCTGGCCGGCCCTTCGCTCCTCGGGGACTCTAAAAATGATGGCTCGCTCCTTCCAACGTGCTTAAAGCAAGTGTCGCTTTAGAAGAACACCAGTCACTTGGAGTCACGTCCGTGGGGTGGAGAAATCTGGGTTTGATTCTAAGTCCTCGCCCTGATACCTCGTGTGACCTCAAGGGAAAATACCTCCGCTCTGTGGGCTTCGGTTCCCCGTGTATAACATGAGCGAGTGTGCGAAGCTGGGTCCCCTCGGGGCTCTTCAGCCCTTCTAAGTTAATTACCTGTTTAAAAGGCAGGAGACTGTTCCTGCTCTGCCATCAGAAAGTCCAGCTGTGTAGACCTTTCTACCCCACACCTCACTCTGAGCACCGTTCCAGCCTGAAACTGACCTGGCCCTGACGTTTTTTGCAAGATTCAGGAAACTTCTTTCCACGAAAGAATATTTAGCCTATAGGAAAGTTTTATGACCTTATTTGAGCCAAAATCTCGAAGACATGCCGAGAAGCAAAAAATCTCAATGGACAGAAAACGCTCCAGGAATGACAGTTTTGCAGTTTATTTTATACATTAGAATCAAAAGATGGCCGCAAAGCCATTGGTGATAGATTAAAGAGGTGAGAGAAAGCAAAGCGGGGAAATCTCTAGGACTGGCTAAAAAGCAAAATGGAGAAACTTCTTTTACATTGATGGAGACATGATCATTAACTTTTACAGTAAATAGAGGCATTATGCAGGCAACAAGATAATGTGGGTGGGCTTGTGCTCTTGTGCATGCAGTTGTGCCTTCTGGAACAGAAAATTACTCTGACATTTCACAGGTATGTTATCCTAGATGCATGAGAACAATGGACAGGACTCCCTTAAGGTAAAGATTGACCTTTGCCAAGGAAGCATAGGCCTGAGACGTCACTAGACTTCTCGCCGTCGCCTGCCCAGCTGAGAATTTCTGATTAGACCATCCTGTTTGGTTGCTTTTGGTCATTGAATTTTTCAGGCCTTCCGTGTGGCTTTACTGATAGTTTGTCAGGTTTATAGCATATCTCCTTTGTCTCTCACGCTTCCATCACCTCCCTTGGGCAGGTGGGCTTGGCCTGCGGACCCCAACACTTATTAGGATCTGGCCAGACCCTAAGGTTTCCCACTACATCTCAGACCTAAGGAGGTGTTTACCTGGACCTGCAAACCAGAGCCCGATTCAATAAACTCAGTTTAGGGAGCCAGCATGTGGGGGTGTGGGTCTCTCCTTCAGAACTGGAAGGTCTGGGGCCAGACAGAAAAAACAGAGATGCCTTTAATCCAGTCTTTGCTGTGAATAGGCATAAGATTAGTTCCTCTGTCTTAGAAATATTCAGGCTCATTTAACTTAGATACTATGAAATTCTCCTTAAAACAACAAGTATAGTATCACTCACACCCTGAAATTGTTCAACACTGTTCAAAGGATGATCTCCAAGCTATAGAACACCTCCTGGTCTACAGGAGCTTGTAACCTACAAAACTGAATTTAGAAAAACTCTTATATAAAACGATTTTCAAATGTCAGATTTGCTCAACGTGGGAGGTACTAGAAGATTATACTCATCCTCCCGAGTCTTTCCAGATCCCACTGTCTTCTGTCTTTACTTATCAGGGAGTTGTTGGGGCTGCCCTATCCCCTCTTGCTCATTTATTCTCCAAAAAACTGAAAATAGTCAACTCCGCCAACATCACATAGACAACCCAAGATCCACTGATACAACCTGCAAAAACCAAGACTGTTGCCTCTACTTTCCTTCTGAGCTGCCGCCACCTCGTGCCACCTCCGTCAGACTAGACTCCACTTCTGACCAAGGCCTCCATGTTGGGAGGCGGAGCTTAGTATTGGAGGAGCCCCAATGTTTGGCGGGGGGTGGGGGGGGGAACCTCTATGTTGAAGGGAGCTAGGAGACAGCTTCTTTTTCAAGTCCCCTTGTGGTGGACATGTCTCCATCCTGGTACAAAGCCCACAGATGCCTCCCCCCCCCCACACACACACACACAAGAGACGCTTTCACTGTCATCCCAGAGCCCCCTGCCCAAGGGCCAAGACTACCCCAGGGCCAGGTAGAGAAAGGAGAAGGAGAGGTAGGGATTACATTCACCCACATAGCCCGTCAATGGAAAGCCCCATCTAAGCTATCAGTCTGCACTGTACCTACTGGATTTGAGACTCTGAGCAGGGCAGCTCAGGCATGTCCCAGGGTCAGGCAGATCTAGGGGTGAGTGATCTAGATCACCTCTGGGCTGGGCAATCCAACATACATCACACCACCTCTCCAAGCCTCCCTGTCCTCAATTATAAA
>NW_011888881.1:2167941-2169754 GCF_000151845.1 Pteropus vampyrus | reverse complement strand
TGCCACAGTGGGGGAGGGAGGATTCGATGAGCTATTAATTCACGTCAGTTGAGCTGCCACTTCATACATGTGACTTCTTACTCGACCTCAGTCACATCGTGTACCTCCTTTCGCTCTGACAATCTGACTGACACCTCTCTGCCTCGGATCCCACTGCCCCTGGCTCGCTCTGCTCCAGCCACATTGGTCTTCTCACTGTTCTTCGAACAAGTATGTGCCAGGCACACTCCCATCTCAGAGGACTCTTGCACTGGCTATTGTCCCAGGGTCCACTGGGCTTAATCCCTTTCATCAGGACTTTGTTCAAACATCACCTCAATGTAGCCTCCCCGACCACCCTACTGAAAATGTCGGCCACCCTCCCCTTCCCCTGCTTTATTTTCTGTCAGCGACTTATCTCACTGGACTTGTTTGTTATCCTCTCCCCCTAGAACAGCAGCTCTGGAGAACAGATTGACCGTATTCTTGCACCCAGCATAGGGCCGGGGGGCACAATAAATATTTGCTGAATAAATAAATGAATCACGACAAGATTGCTCATACACTGTAATAGAATTTGTGATGGCAGGACTTGTTTTCAGCTGGAGAGAAGGGGAAGGGATTAGGGTAATCAGGAAAACTTCTCTGAGGGAGCAGAGAGATCTGAACTTTGGAACACAAGTAGGGTGTAGGTCAATAGGAGAAAAGAAGAATGACAGTTCCAGTGCAGGGAGCAGCCTAGGCAAAGGTCTGGTGACAGGACCGCACATGGAGTGTCAGGGGAGCAGGGACAAAGCAGGTGGGCTCAGGAGTAAAGCTCGATTGTAAGGCCACGAATGTAGATGAGATTCATGAGGATCAGTCTCAAAGGTCAGGGGGCCACATGTTCCCTCCTAGGACTGAGGTGAGCCAAAAGAGACCCCTTACAGATAGGGCTGTCATATTAGTTCTGCTTGTTTTAGGAGTGACCCACACAAAGAAAATAAAAGATAAAAATCATATGATCCTATCAATGGATGCAGAAAAAGCATTTGATAAAATCAAACATCTATTTATGATAGAAACTCAGCAAGGTAAGGATAGCGGGAACATACCTCAACATAATAAAGGCCACGTATAACAAACCCACAGCTAAAGTCATACTCAGTGGTGAAAAGCTGAAAACTTTTTCTTTAAGGTAAGGAACAACACAAGGATGTCCATTTTCACTTTTATTCAACATAGTATTGAAAGTACTATCCACAGCAATCAGATAAGAAAAGAAAAAAGGGCATTCATATTGGAAAGGAAGAAGTAAAACTGTCATTATTTGCAGACAACACGATACTATATAGAGAGAACCCTAAAGACACACACAAAAAGAAATTATTAGAACTAATAAATGAATAAAGTAGCGAGATACGAAATTAATATTCAGAAATCAGTTGCATTTTTATATACCAATAATGAACTTCCGGAAAGAGAAATTAAGAAAACAATTCCATTTACAATTGCATCAAAAATATTAAAATACCTAGGAATAAATTTAACCAAGGATGTAAAAGATCTGTACTTGGATAACTGTAAGATATTAAAGAAAGAAATTGAAGAAGATGTAAATAAATGGAAGGATCTACCATGTTCATGGATAGGAAGAATTAATAGGAAGGCTAAAACATCCATACAGATTCAGTGCAATCCTTATGAAAATACCAATGACATTTTTCACCTAACTAGAACAAATAATCCTAAAATTTATATGGAACCACAAAAGACTAAATAGCCAAGAATAGTTCTTCCTGAGAAAGAAGAACAAAGTAGGAGGTATCATGCTACATGATATCAAAATATACTA
>NW_011888881.1:2164145-2166100 GCF_000151845.1 Pteropus vampyrus | reverse complement strand
TGGAAGCCATCTACATGTCCACTGATAGACAAACGGATGAAGAAGAGGTGGTACATATGTACAATGGAATATTAATTACTCAGCCATAAAAAAAGAATGAAATCTTGCCATTTGTGACAACATGGCTGGACCTAAAGGGTATTATACTAAGTGAAATAAGTCAGAGAAAGACAAACACTGTGTGGTTTTACTTACATGTAGAATCTAAAAAAATAAACCAACAAAGCAGAAACAAACTCATAGATACAGTGAACAAAGTGATGGTTGCCAGATGGGAGGGGGCTGGGTGGAAAAGGTGAAGGATTTAAGTAGTACGAATTGGCAGTAACAAAATAGTTCTGGGGATGTGAAGCATAGGGAGTATAGTCAAGTATTTTAATAACTATGTATGGGGTCAGATGGGTACTAGACTTCATAAGTTACATAAATATCTAACCACTTATTCTGTACATCTGAAACTAATGCAATACTGTATGTCAACTGTACTTTAAAAAATTGAAAAAATATTATGTAATGCAAAAAAAGGTACATTCGTAAGAAGAATCACTTCCGAATTCTTAGCCTTTGGATTGGTCCAAGGTGATAACCTTCCAGATGTCACATGGTCTGTATAATGGATGTTGGGCATGTGGACAAGTGAACATCCTAAGTTCTTCAAGGAGTAATCAGAGGGTTATCAGTGAACATCCTAAGTTCTTCAAGCAGTAATCAGGATTTACACGCACAGACACACACACACACACACACACACACACACACACACACACACACCTCACACCTCCTGGCATAACTGGAGTTCAGAAGTTTAAGTTCCCAAGCTAATCAAAGCAAGAACAAAATCATTTCCTCGGGCCTCAACCTTCTTGATTTTAGTAACTCAGCAACTTGACTACAGTGACTCCATTTTCTTTCTTCTCCCTCCTCGGCTGCGTGTGTGCATGCCTCTGTGGGACTCTTCACACACGTGCCTGTGCCCGTGCATCTTCGTTTGGTTCCTCCGGAAGCTGACCCTGAGAAAGGATTCAAGGGTAATTAGTTCACTTGGAAGATGATTCTAGCGAGAAGGTGGGACGGGGGAGGGGAAGCAGCCGGGGAAGCGTGAGTTTCTGAGCGAGATACCACTGTGGTGACCAGGTCCGGTCCCACAGGAGAGCTCAGGAGCACGGCACAGAACATGTCTCAGGGTCATTTGCCTGAGGGTGAGGAGCCATCACTTCCAGCCTGTCCTGCATCAGGCCTGGGGGCTTTGAGGCAAAGAAAGCCCTCAGCATGGGTCTACTGTGGTGGGAGCAGGAAGCCAGGCTTGTGTGCACCACAGTGCCCGGGGGTGTGGGTAGGTTCTGGTGCCCTGTTTTGTCACAGGGACATAGGAACTCCAGTGACCTCCTGTGCAAACCTCTGCTGGTCCAGGGGAAGGTCAGCATAACATCGAATTTGTCTCAGAATGTGCCACATCATGCCAGACCTGTACCAAATGTGCCCCACAAAACCTGCAGCTTCTTTGAGCAGTAGAAGCTCTGCCCTTGGGCCAGGATGGAGGTCGGGGGAAGGGGGTGTCAAAGTCGGGGGGCAGGGAGACAGTGAAGGCCCTGCCGCAGAGGAGGCACTGGCACTAGTCTCCTCTGTCTGAAACTTGCTGCCCACGAGAGCCTGCACAGTTGTGGGGGAAGGCCTCACACGCCACGCAGGGGCCTCTAGCCTCTGTCCTGCGGGCAGTGGAGAGTGCGGACTGTGCCCACGGTGGCCACTCTGCAGGCCGAGCTGCTGGGGAGGGACCGGAAGCCCAGCGAACGGACCGGGCAAAGTGCTAAGCGTGACAGGCGACTGACTCAGGGCAAAGGGGACATGCCTAGGATGACACTGGCCAGGGGCTCTTCCCCTTTGGGAAGGTATGGTGGCAGGTTACTGTCTCAGCAAGGTTTAGGAATTCAGGAACAGTGGGACAGAGCTGGGAC
>NW_011888881.1:2122152-2162805 GCF_000151845.1 Pteropus vampyrus | reverse complement strand
GGGGAGGGATGCACCCCTAGGGCATAAGGTTGCTGCAAGGATTAAGCCACAGGCCTGGCACACAGTAAGATTCAGTAAGTTGTAGCTCAAAAAAGACGGGCAGGTGGGGGAAGAGTGTGAGAGCTCAGCGTGGCAGGCCTTTCCTGCAGGTGCCACACCCTCACGTGTGCACACAGGTGTGCAGGTGCGAGTACACGACAAGCCAAACACCGCTCAAGCAGTTACACCCAGGAGGGCCGGGACAGGTGACCCGGGGGCCTCAGCCTGCAGCCCGCCTGCCACGCAGAGCCATTCAGAGAAAGGCTTAGGGACTAATGTCAGCTCCCTGGGCAGGAGGACTCCAACGTCAAAGCCTTGCTCATCGGAAGATTCCTTGGGAACCCTGAGCAAGGCCACCCCTGACGTCGTACACACGTTCACATCCCCCACCCCCAAGGCTACTCAAACCCATGGCCTCGGTGTGATGCGGGAGAGCAGGGGGCAGGGTGCAGCCCACACGGACACTGTCAGGGGAGGCAGGACAGAGAATCAGACAGGTCCCAGCGACCCCAGTGCCCACTCTGGGCAGCCACACCCACCTCCCAGAGGAGGAGGTCAGTGGGGGAGGGGGGGTCTGCCACACCCCCACCCCTCCCCTAACTCCTCCTGCGCCTGGCAGTTAGACAGGCCTGGGCTCCTTCCCTCAGGTGCTTACTGGGGTCACCCCCGGGCACAGAACGTGCTATGAACTCGTCAGGGTCACCGCGGGCAGCTCCCTGAACTGAGTTCACCTGCACTGCCATGACCTCTGGGGAGCTGTGTCAACAAGACCGAGTGTCCGAGAATCTCAATGATAGGGTGCAGGTCGGCACTGATAAGGTTCACGCAATCGGAGACAGAGCCCAGCCTTCCACGGGGCACTCCCCACCGCCCCTGCCCATGCCCCTCTCCCTCTACCCCACCCCACCCATGGCATCGAGCAGGGAGCCTCGCTGCACGCCCTCCGGCCTGAGGGCGCCCAGCCGCTCCGACTGGCTTGGGAAGCCTACGCTTCAGCCCTGCTGGAGGCTCCCCATCCCCAGGGCTGCTCTGGGCCCCCTTCATTTAAGGGCCCCTCCCCACCTCTGCCGAGCGCTGTGCTCAGCACTGGGATGGAGCCAAGAACACTTTGGCGGCACAGCCTCAGAGCTGGCACGCAGGGCCGCGGGAGGCCTCTCAGAAGAGCAAGGCCACAAGGGCAAGGTTGGGGGTGAGAACGAAGCGGGAGGGAGGAGATCTGGGGAAGGAGCATTACGGGGCAGATGGGACGGTACTGCGAACCCAAGCCAAGGTGGTTATTCGCGGGGTGGGTTTAAGGGACAGAAAAACGAGCATGGGGAGGAGGAGGTGTCATCTAGGTGGGTGAGCCTTGCGGGCTCCATGGCTTCTGCTGAATGGCAGGGGGGCCACAGGAGAGCCTTGCTCAGAGGGGCTCTCTCGGGCTTCTCTGCAACAATATGAGGGGTTTGTCCAGCGTAGTCCCAGCAGCAGCCCCGAGAACTTAGAGAAATGCGGGTTCTCAGGAGCTCTGCTGAGTCCGGAACCCCAGGCAGGGCGCAGAGCCCTCAGGAGTGTCCCGGGCCCCTCACGCAGTGTGGCTCAAGCGCTCTCCCCACCAGAGGCTCTGAGAAGTTGGGGACACGCACGCTATCGGCCCCTCCCCGCTGGACCCCTGGGCTTTGGCAACACACAGCCTGTGCGAGGCTCTGCCAGAACCCGCAAACACAAACCAGGTTCACCTTTGTTCAGCTCGGCTGGATTACACAACAGGCTTTCCTAACTCACTTGACAATAGAACAGCTTTTGTCAGAGAACACCTGCGAAGCGCCCCCCGCACCACGCCCCCACACTGCACCTGGCACGCAGCCACCACTCGGCCACCCTTCAGAAAGTGTACGGATCTCTCGGTGGACGGGATGGCTTCCCTGACTGGGCCTGGGTGGTTCCCATGCTGCCCAAGTGCTCAGGGGTCCGGGAGGACAGAGAACAACAGGGGGAAGAGTGGGGGGCTGCTGCCTTGGCCTTGGCCGTCTCTCCTCTCTCCCGGGCGGGCCGAGTGCCCCCTCACCTCAGCTTGTGGCTGAGTTGGAGGCAGCTCCTCTACAAGGCTCTTTTTGTCGACTGTTGTTTGGAGAAGGCTTGGGCGGGTCCCCCGGGGTCAGTCCCACTGGCCCCCTGTCTCCAAGCTGGGCAGCCCCCTCTCTGGCCCTGCCAATGGCCGAGCATCAGGCCTGCCTCAGTGGTCCCTTTGGGGCCTTAGGCACAGCTGGGCTGTCCTTTGCTCCAAGGGCCCATTCATTGGCAAGGGGCTTATGGCCACGAGCTCAAGTAGAGACTCGGGGCAGACAGCCCAGCTCCGAGGAGCCCAGGGCCCAAGAAGTGCCAGAGGGGCCACAAGATTGTCGCTGTCCCCATCATGAGTGACAGAAGAGACTTGGAACCACAAGGTTCATGCCCCTGTTAAACGGGTGGAGAAACTGAGGCCCTGTAACAGCTCCCTGGGTCCACGCTGGTCAGTTGGGATGCGTTCAGAGGAATACAGGCCCATCTGGACACCCTTGAGCAGAGTTGCCACGGAGGAGGCAGGCTGAGGGAGGGACAGTCAGCGCTCATCACAGCCTGCCCTCACTGGGGATGCGGGAGGGGAAGGGACAGTGAGGTCCCATCCCAGGGGGCTCGTGAGCACTTGTGGGGGGAGTGGCGGTAAGCACGAGGGGTGCGGCAGCATACACAATCCTGTGACCCCGCTCTGCTCAGCCCACGTGGATGTGACGCCACGTACGGCGGTGTCGCACCCCGGGTGCGCTGTGGCTGTCCTCATGTGTTTGCTCGTAACGACGTGACTCTGCGGCTAGGTGTGGCTGTTCGTGTATCTGTTGCTGCCTGGCTTGGAGACGGGGCTGCTAGTGACTCTGGCACCTCTGGGCCTGGGACCATGTGCAAGTTTGAGAAACGTCCAGTGTGTGCACCCACAAATATGACCAGCAGGCTGCCCTGGCGGAAGCTTGGCCCTAAGAACTCCTAAACTTGACCTGTCGCTTCGGAGCTGCCAGCGGCTTTCTCTCTGCCCAGATGCGAGCAGGCTGTGAGAAAACTCTGTTCCAAATGCAGCTCCCCAGATGAGTGGAGGCCTTCTGCAGTCTTCCTGTGTGCTGGCCACAGAGGGCAGCGGGAGAAGGGCCAGGAGAGGGCTTGGGGTCTGGGATGGGGAAGTCTTGCCACCTGCCCTGTGGCCTGTCCCTTAGGCCCCCCGGCTCAGCTCCACGGGGCCTCCGTGTGGTCCTGATCACACAGGCCACAGACCTGGCCCAAGGCTGGGGACAGCTGGCCCGAGGGTGAGCACAGGGGAGGCATGGAGGAGGGTGCATGGACCCCTGGGGGGGCCGGTGTGAACTTAAACGTGAACGGAAGGAGGTGCGGTGGCAGGATGCTCAGGATGGGGACACTCACAGATCTCCCCGGGGCCCCCGGGTGCCTGGTAAGTGGTCCGGTTCTCTGGGCTGTGGGCTGACCAGCAACCACTTTCCACACTGGCCTCTTTGCTGACTCAACCTGCCCACAATCGGCCTCATCTCTGAGGCCTGAGAACCCACCCCCACACTGCACACACACACAGCGCACAGAGAATCCTCACGTGCGTACGCGCTCCATTCACTCACTCATGCATGCGTGTGTGCGTTTGCTCGTTTGTTCATTCATTCCAGACACTCACTGAGCACTGCCTGTGAGCCGCCAGAACTGCTGACCTCTCCAACCTCCACAGGTCAGAGCAATGAAGACAAAGTCCCAACAGACCTCGAAGTGGGTGGCTCAGAAAAGGGGAACCTGAGGGCCCGGTGGGACAGTGGCCGTTAGCTGGAGGGAAGCTCTGAGCTGGTGTCACAACTAGGCCGCTGTATGGGGCCAGACGGGCTCAGGACGTTGAGTAAATGTCATGGCTGCCTCCCCCCACCCCAGGGCCCCCTGGCTGGGGCAGGCACAGTCACCCTGCCTAAACCTTTCAGCTGGGGCTGAGCCCCAAGACTTCAGGGCTGTCGCCCAACCCCAAGCCCAAACAGAACAAGGTCCCTCTCTCGGCTGGCCCTCAGGGCCCCCTCAGTTGGGCTCAGACTGCCTTTGCTGCCTCCACACCCCTTCCCACCAGCTACGCCAGCCTTTGGGACTTCAGTGAGGCCTGGAGGGCTTGGAGGCCTTCGGATCCTCCCGACGCCCCCTCCCCAGGGTCCTCGAAGGCCTAGAGAGCCTGGGGCCCATCTTCTGGGTGCTGCCCACTTGCTCCACCTTCTCACTCTGGCCACCTTGCTCATATTTTAGTCATAATAATAGCAATATAATGAGATGTATCCAACACTTCCTTGGTGCTGGGCACGATGGGTGATATTTCACCTTCCCATATCATAAAGCATAGTGGCCAGAGCTGGAGGTGACCGCGAGCGTGGATTCCCCAGCCCGGCCTGCTCCAGCTCCAGTCATCACCTGGGGGACTCCTTCTTGTCCTTCGGGACTCACCTGGAATGTCCTATCCTCAGGAGGCCTCCCCAGTCCCCAAATAAAGCAGTCCCAGTTCTCGTCACGTAAACCACCTGTGCGAGCTGTTGCTCGAATGAGATCACGTGTTTTCACGAGCTTGTATGTACCATGCATCTGTCTCTCCTAGTAGACAGTCCACTCCAAGAAAGCTGGACGTCTGCCTTGTTGACAGCTGCCATCCCGGAAACTAGTTCAACACCTGGGAAACAGTAGGTGCACGATAAGTATTTGCTGAATGAATAAAGCTATTTATCCATCCCTGAGAGCTACCGCTCTTCATCAAAGATCTGAGGCTGCTTATAAGAACACATGCAATTCAATAGGAGAGGAAAACAAAGTTGGACCCACCTTTGATTTGACCTTTGACCTAGTGCTTTCCTTTCTAAATATCCCACAGGAGCCCTCACCTCACGTGAGGAGGGCTGTTCAAGGGCGTTTGTAGGAGTAACATATTGGAAACCAGCAAAGAGCTGGTAAGGGGCTAGGCGCATGAACCACAAGCGGCAGTGCAGCGGAGTAGTACGCAGCCATGAAAAGGAAGCGCCCTCTGTTCAGTTAGGGGGTTCTTTCCAAGCTACAGTATTAAGAACAAAATACAAGGAGCAAACACAGGGGTGTGTACTTTACAAGAGCAGCCCTGGACATATAGTAGGTGATCGACATAAATGTTGAATGAATGAATGAGAGGGATATTTCTGGAAGGACCCATGAGACCTTGGGAGACATGACTATGTCTTGGGGAGGACCCGGATGGAGGGAATTTCTTTGTTTACCCTGTCATACTATTTGTATTTTTACCATATGCGAGTATTCTCTATTCAAATAAATAACTTTCCTCGTTATAAAAAATAAGAAGAATTCAGTGCTCGCATAAAAATCTAGATGTGAGGCTTTTCTTGAAAATTGGGAAGGGCTAACCACCCCAGGCTGTGTTCCTGGTGGTAACAAGGGCTGGAGCTGAGATATGGCTGCCCCTGAGGCCAGGACACCCACTGCCCTCTGCCCTCTGGCCATTGTGGGCCTCTGGGCCGCTGCCCATCCAGGTGTGTGCTGCACAGAGGCACACCTGCTAGGTCTGCGACATGGGGAGCGGGCTGAGGAAGCGTCCCCAAGGCAAAGGGGCTGCTGCGGAACCATCACTCACAATGACTCTGAAGGCCACAGCAGGTCCTGGGCAGTTCTAGGGCTGATAAAGCTTGGCGTGTCACAATCCCGCTGGTCTTGCACAAGAACCCGTTAACCAAACGCCAGCAGGGCTCCAACGTGTTTCTGGCCTCACCTCCCCCACCGCGGCTTGAAGACTTTAAATCCAAAGGGAACCTCTGGAGTGAGGGGGCCGCCAGTGGCCGCTGGGAGACCTTGACCCAAGGATCCTGGCAAGGAGTGGGTGACAGGGCAAAGACACTTTGAGAGAGAAGGCAGGCCTGGCTCAAATCCTGACTCTAGCTCTGAAACTTTGGACAAGTCCCTTGTCCAAGCCTCAGTTTCCCCATCTGAAGCCACCACCTAACACTGAGGGCGTGCTCTTTCCAGGTGCTGGTGCCTGGCCGAGGGTCTCACCAAGTCCTTGGGTTAACCTATATGGGGTAAGTGCATCAGTCAGGGCTCTCTAGAGAAACAGAACCAACTTTTCAGTATATATGGAGAGGAAGACTGATCTATTTTAAGGAATCGGCTCACATGACGGTGGAGGCTGGCAGCCCTGAAGTTTGTAGGGCTGGGTGGGAGGCTGGACACCCAGGCAAGATTTCTGTTACTGCTTGTGGGGGAAGTCCCCCTCCCGGGACCTTCAGTTTTTGCTCAGAAGGCCTTCAGAGCTCTGAGGCTGACTATACGAGGCCCACACACGTTACCGAGGAAAATCTCCTTCGCTTAAAGTCAACCGATCGTAGATGCTAATCACACATGCAAAATACCTTCACGGCAACATCTAGTGTTTAACCGAGCAGTGGGCACCGTGGCCTCGCCAAGTGGACACATAATGTTTAACGGTCACGGAAAGTATTACTCCCTTGTTATGCACGAGGAAACTGAAGCTCAGAGAGGCTGTGCCAACTGCTGAAGGCCACGGAGCACACAGAGGATGGATCTGGGAGGCGGACACAGGCACGAGTCTACCGCCCCTCTCTGAGCGTGGGGCTGCGCCAGCACCTCCGCAGGGCATGTGAGGGTTACAGAAGAAACCGCACGGAAGCATCTGGGATCACGCCCACGGCGGGGACAGAATTCAATGAGGCAGTGGCGATTACTACAGGGAAAGGGTGGCATGGCTGTGGGAACTGGCAGAGGGCAGGAGGCCAATGAGTTCTGGAGAGGAGGGTAGAAAACCTGTAGTTCCCACGGCTTCCTTTCCTCCTTCTGGGCCCCCAAGGGAGGGACGAGGAGGGCGGGAGGCTGCCTCCGCTGCCCCGGGTGCAGGGGAGAAGGGGTTCTGGGAGGACTCTTGCCCCTGAGGCCGTGGCTGGCTGCCTGGAAGTTCGTGGAAGTGGGTGACTTCCACAAGTTGCGCTGGCTGGCTCCTAGGCTGGGCACACCCATCGGCCGACCCAAACGAGACCCATCACCCAGTAGAGAAACGCTTCTGCTTAGACCTGAAATCCTTGACGCAGCCCCAGCCTCATGCCTCCTGCTTCAACTCCCTGCGGTGGACACCAGACTAGAAGGCGGAAGGCCGGCAGGTCGGCCATGCTCCCCACTAGCTGTGTCACCGCGGGCAAGACACTTAACCATTCTGAGCTTCCGCCCCGTGTACGGGCTAATCGTTACACCGACCTCTGGGGCCGCTGCGCATGTAAGCACAGTGCCAGGCCAACACGGGAGCGGGCCTGCTGCTGCCACCCCTGCTCGCCGCTGCCCCTGTCCGCCCTGAGCCCGCTCACTCTCCCCCACCGCCCTTCCCTCGTGCCAGCTCCCCCATGCCTGGGCAGAAGGGGCGCTGCTTGGGCCTTTAAATGCCTCCAGGACCAGAGAGAAATGAAGGCTCTCCCCTTGGTTGATAATCACACGGTTGGTAACAGCTGGGACTCTGACCCCAAGGAATGATGCTGGCCCAAGGCCAAGGCCACAATGAGCACAAGCATCTTTAAAACTGTCCTGTGTCCATCTGGGACTCCTTGAGAGGAAGGCTGCAGGATTTCTTGCCTGGTTGGCAGAGGTGCAAACTGAGGCCCAGAGGAAAGCAGTAAGCTTGCCCAAGGCCCCTCAGGGAAGGGCACTGAATGAAACAGCTCCTGGGTCTCAGGGCTGGAGTTGACATTTTCCTTTTGCCTTGACCACTAGGCAGTTGCTGTGTGCAGCAGCCCCTGTCGGTGACAATGACGCAGCCTGGGGCCAGCGGGGAAGGCCGGGCCCCAGCGTCATCCCCAGAATAGGACCTGACCTTGCCTGAACTCCAGCAGCTTGGCCTCCCCAGCCCAGGGTGATGAGTTTGTACTGCAGCTCCAAGGAGGGAGGCGAGACAGGAGTGGGGGGGAGGAAAGCGGGGGAGGGTTGGAGGGAAGAAGAAAGGAGGGGGGAGGGGGGAAAAGGGAGAAAGAAGGCCGAAGCCAGGAGAGGGATCCCAACTCTGCCAGAATGGGGCCCACCCAGACTCGCCGCTGAGGGGGGGGGGGCACTCCCACCTCACAGACGCAAAACCTGAAGCTTAGGGCGCGGGGTAATTTGCCTCAAATCCCAGAGTCAGAAAGTGGCAGAGCTAGGATTACGACTCAAGGCTTTAGTCCTTGCCCTTCAAGGTCTCCAAGTGGAAACATTCAGGCAACATTTCCCAAAATGTGACCCCAAGTTACCTCACCCCACATTGCCAGCAGAGAGGCCTGGTTAAAATGCAGATTGCCAAACTGGAGCGTGTGGCCCGTGGGTATGCATTTTGCCCAGTGCCTTGGTGGTGGTCTTGAGCCCTGACACTGGGAGCTCTGTGGCTTTTATGACCTTTTGAGACTGACCTCCTGGCCCACGTCCTAGCTGCACCCCTGCAGCTCAGCTGTCCCAGTTGACTCACACTGCTTCCCGGGACAGGCCTGGGCCCTTCGCACGCAAGGCTTCACCCACCAGTCTCCCAGCCCCGTGCAGAGCCACCCTTCCAGCCAGCACCTCTCCTCCGGAAGCTTCCTGGTGGCTAGGATCCCCCTCCTCCAGTGTCTGTTGGAGTAACAGCCACCACCTCCATCTGCGATTGTTTACAACATCCTTTTTCATTAGCCCTGTAAGTTTGCTTTGCTTCCCCGCCTTTTCCTTAATTAAACAGGAAACTCCCAGAGGGCTGGAAACTTGTTGGTTTAAACAATAAGCCTCTGAAATCCATGACTTCACTTGACCCTCCTGCCAACCATAAGTGGCAGGGCTGGGAGAGCTTGACAATGAGAAAACCAAGCCTCAGAGAGGTTGTGGCCCTCTCAAGGGCAAGTGAGATTCAGTGACAGGTTGGAACCCACGGCCAGCTCCAAATTCCAGTTCTGCTCTGCTTTGCCTTTGGTCAAACAGCCCTGAGAGGCAGGCAGAGGAGGGATTATGATCCCTTCACTCAGATAAGGAGAGTGAGGCCCAGAGATGGGCGTTCAACAGCATCTTTACCTCATTTCTACTAGCTGTACTTGGGTCTGAGTCCAAGTGTTGACCTTTTTCTTGACCCCCTCGGGCTGATGGGCACTGCCCTGAGCCCCTAAGTAGGATGGGGCAGAGCTAGGCCTTGAACTCCCAGGCCAAAGTCCTAATCCTGGGCCCCTGGACTGTCCCCAGTGCCGCTCCGGACCCAGATGCCTTATCTGCAAGTGATGACTCACTTTACCTGTTGCAGCTGGCTGGAGACTTAGAGAATTGAGAAGTACCTGGATACACCTTGGTCACCATCACTCTGGACTCAGTCCCTCTTATTAATGCCCAGCTGAGAAAGGAGCAACCTGAATGGCTCTTTCTCCAAGTGGAAGGTAGCTCTGAGCTTGACACAAGCCCAGACCAGCCCAGCCCAGTTAAGGTGGGAAGGGTGTGGAGCAAGGAGGCCAGATCCACATCCCCACAGGGGTGGTCAGAGGGAGGCTCAGAGGAGGCATGGCTCAATTCTCAACTTTGAGACGGAGTCAGAGACACAGCTGGTGCCCAGGGTGGCTGGCAAGGGACTCTGGAGAGCCCGCAGTGGAAAGTAAAAATAATAACGCATACGTGTCCCATCCTAACTATGTGTCAGGCTCTGTGCTTCTCCTGCCCCACCCCCACCCCCGCCAACCTGGTCCTCCGAGCTGGATTCCATTCATCCTGTTCCTTCTGTGCATCGGGGTAAGTCCCCTCATCTCGTACCAGAAAGTGCTACAGCTGGGTCTCCTTCTACTTCTGCTCCTCTTTCTGAGAGGACCCCCCCCCCCGCCACTCCAGCCCCCCACTCCATCCTAGAGCAACCCAGCTCCACCTCCTCCAGGAAGGGGCGCATTCTGCTTAAGACCTCGGTCGAAACCCCTCGTTTCCCCTGCCTCCACTCTGTCCTAGACACCCGTTTTTACCGCCCTATAACAACCACCCCCCACCGTAGGCCTTGGTGGCATTTCCCCTCACACGCTGCCCTCTTATGTCCCACAATGGGGACCCAGGGTTCTGAAGCACGGTAGTTAGTGGTGAAGCGGCAAGGAGATGCGGGAGGAAGTCACTGTCATCCACCCAGGCAGAGAGGACTCTGCTAGCCTCTGACCTGCTCCTGGTCCCCTCTCCCAAACCCCAGGAAGGCATCCAGCCGGGCCCTGGGTCCCCGAGGCGAGGATTTCCCCGGGGAACCGGGCATAACTGAGACAGGAGGGAGCCTGCGGCCAGGGGTACGAGGGGAAGCGCGGTCCACCGGCGGGCCCCACGTCTCCCGGCGGGCGACCCCCGAGAAGCCGGGTCGCGCCGGGCCGCTCCCGCTCCCGCTCCCGCTCCCACGGAGCCCACGCCGGCTCTGCCTCCCGGGGCGCGGCGCGCCTGCGCGGAGGAGCCGGCGCCCACGGCGCATGCGCAGCGGTCCCTCCCGTTGTATATTAGGACGTCGGCGCCTGTGGCCTGAGGCTTCTCGTGGGCAAGGGCAACCGCCTGGTTCGACTCGTCGGCTTGGCTACCGGTCGCCGCCGCCGCCGCCGCCGCCTCCACAGAGTTCCCGGCGCAGGTGAGGGCCCGCGCCCTGGGCCCCCGCGTGTCCCGCCCGCCCGCTCTCCCCGCCATTGGGACCCCATCCCCCACCGCCCCGGTCACCTGCCGCCTCGGGGTCAAAGTCCTTCTCCCAGACCTTTTGCCAGCTCGGCCGCCTCCGTTTCCCCAACTCGGACCCCTCCGGACTTCCCCGTTCGACAGGCCGCTTTAGGATTTCCTCCTCATACCCGCCTCCCGTTCTCTAGCCCTCTGACCCCCGCCCCCCACCTTCCGCCAGTCCCAACGTCCTGGATCTTGAAGCCCCCGCCCCTCCGCAGTTCGCCCCGACGGCGTTTCCCCTCGTACCCTTGCCCTCATGCTCCCTTCCCGTCTCAGTTATGCCCAGTTCCCCGGGGAAATCCTCGCCTCGGGGACCCAGGGCCCGGCTGGATGCCTTCCTGGGGTTTGGGAGAGGGGACCAGGAGGAGCTCACAGTCCGGAAGAGTCCTCTCTGCCTGGATGGACAGTGGCTTCTTGGCGAGCCTCGCTTCGCCACCTGGGTGTGTGCTAAGGTGTATCTGCATTGTGCATCTTCCCCCCAAGAGCCTCTGACCTCCCAAACCTGTTCTCAACTTGTCCCTCCTTGTCCCACCCTTTGGGATATTAATCATCAGTATTTCATTTGATGGAATCACTGTGCGGTGCTTTTGCGTAGAGCTGGGAATTGAAGGAGAAGCTGGTGACCTGGGTGGGGTGCGGTCACCACTCCCAAGTTGGTTCCATATCAGTGCTGTCCTTAGATGTGTTCGAGTGAGACTCGTGAGTATCCCAGCGTCCCCTCGCTATAAACTGCAGGTGACACCGGAACCCAGTGGCTTTGCATTAGTATTCGCCCGATTATTAACAAGTGTTGATGTCACTCGTCATCTTTCTGCAGGATCAGTGCACCTCCCGGCCAAGACATGGAGACTATTGTTCGCCGCTGTCCGTTCTTATCCCGAGTGCCACAGGCCTTTCTGCAGAAGGCAGGCAAATCTCTGTTGTTCTATGCCCAGAACTGCCCTAAGATGATGGAAGTTGGGGCCAAGCCAGCCCCTCGGTCCCTGTCTACTTCAGCAGTGTGCTGCCAGCAGATCAAAGAAACCCCTCCGGCCAATGAGAGTGAGTGTCATTAGTGGAAGCTTTTGGCTTTTAAAGTTGTGATTTTTTTTTTTTCCTTCTTTTTAAACTTATTTTTTTATTGTGGTAAAATGCATATAACATAAACTTTACCATCTCAGCCATTTTTAGGTGTGCAGTTCAGTGGTGTTAAGTGCATTCACGTCATGCAGCCATCACCACCGTCTGTCTCCAGAACACTTTTCTTCTTGCAAAACTGAAACTTTGCCCCGTAATTCCCCATCTCCCTCCCCCAGCCCCTGGCAGCTACCATGCTACTGTCTGTCCCCATGGATTTGACTACTCTAGGAACCTCATAGAAGCGAAATCATACAGAATTTGTTAAAGTAAGCTTGTTTAACCCCGGTATCTTTATTTTGTATACAAGTTTTTAGTTTTTAATAAAGACATTAAAGGTGGATTCAGCTCTGGTCTGCATTTGCCAGGAGAGAATGGAGCTTTTCAGATTCCACTTAATCCTAGAGAATAATTTACCTGGTAGGCTCTGTTAGGTGTGTTCTCTGGGTGTGGTCTTGTAAGAAAGGAATGTTTTTCCTTAAGTGAAAAGGATTTAGTCCTTTGTAGGATTTCATTTCCTCTTACCCTTGTTCAGAAGTTATATTTTTAGTGAACAATCTGTCCCCAGTAGTAATGGAGCAGTTGAGTAACATGGCTTGTCCACTTGATAGACTACCATGTAACCATCACAAATGATATCAGAAACTATTTGCTAGCTTAGGCAGACCTTCCTAGTGAAAGAGCAGAGTAAACAGGCATCTACTGAATTAAGAAAAACCTTTTTAAAACCTGTACGTGGGGAAAAAAAGATAATGTACCAAGATGTCTGCAGTGGTTACATTGTGAATGATAGGACTCTCTTTTGTTCTTCTAGACCTACAATGACTGTGTGTGTTGAATGAAGTGAATGTCAAAGCAATTTTTGACTTTCCTTTATAAGAGATTTTAATAAAAAGTGTGTCATAATACCTTACCCAAGTCGTAGGATAGGCTGGCCTGTGACTCACCAGAGTTCTCCAGAATGATGAAGAAAGACTTTTCTAGAAGGAATGTGGATGAATTCGCTCAAGCGGAGAGGGCAGTCATTGTAACTAGCAGTGTGATTACCGGCCCGCTGTGGCTGTGTCGAGTCTGTGCCGTGTGCACGGGATACCCCTGTGGGTTTCCCTCAGCAGACTAATAACTTGAACTCTATCAGATAACAATCTAAAGACCTTAACTTTTAGCCTAATTTCTTCTGTTGAGAAGAAAACCAGTAGTGTATGTATTAAGAAACAGCAGCAGGTTTCTTTGCCACGAATCTGTTTATTTGAATAAACGTGGTATACGCCTGAAACTATATTTTAATACAAATCTTTTTTAAAAGAATCCATTCGGAAAACAATAGCAAAGAAAAAAATTGTATGAACACTTCCATTTACCTTTGAGAACGTGTTCTCTCATGAAACCTGCTGAATGTACTTGGGATAGATTTACTGGAAATAATCCAACTCAAATCCCCTGGGCTGTCTGAAACTATAAAATAACTACTTTTCGGATATATAAGTGAGAAATGCTACGGGTTTCAGAGGTGGCTGGACTGTGTCTGTTAACTTCAGAGGAGCAGTGTTTCTAGTGAGGCAGATGAGAAAACTTGCTAAAATAGCAGAACCTGATAAAAACTTGTGTCTAGATTGGGGGGGAGAGTAAGTATAAAGTCCGTCTTTCGGACAATAGAGAAACGAGGTTTTCCTGCGTGCTGTGCAACCAGATCTGATGCTTCAGTCTTTCCGTTTGCCCCCAGAGGCCAAAACTGCGCAGGGCGAGGGTCCCCTGGCCCTGGACGGACCCCGGCAGGCTTCGGAGGGCACGCAGCCCCCCTCTGGACACCCCTCCCCTGCCACGAGCCAGGGCACCGCAAGCAAGTGTCCTTTCCTGGCAGCCCAGATGAGCCAGGGGGGCAGCAGCGTCTTCCGCAGAGCCAGCCTGGAGCTCCAGGAGGATGTGCAGGAGATGCACGCCGTGAGGAGAGGTAAACAGCGGCACGGGCCGGGGGCGCGCGTGACAACGTCCTTGCGGTCCTCTGGACCCTTAGATTTGTGCACAGCCGTTACTCGGGTGGCATTTGTGTGAACGCCTTCCTCCTCTAGAGCCAATGAGGAAGGTCACTGAATAGTCAGCACCTGTTGCACAACGTGGGACTTTCTGGTGTGTGGGAGGTGTCCAGCTCTTACAGTAACTGCTTCATTTCTGAAAACACCCTGTGGGCTTAAGCTGTTCGCAGCTCCCCTGTGGTTCTTTCCCAGCATCTGTTGGGATAAAAGAGAAAGTGTGACTGCAGCAGGCGATGGTCTGGGGACTCCCAGGCTGAGTGTCTCACCGATGGTTATTGAGTGGCCGCTCTAATCCCCACTGTGGCTGTGTCCATGGAGCACCCACGGTCCCTGAAAACAGCCCTCGCAGAGAGGACGTGTTTGTTTTCTGTGAAGAAAACTGAGATTAGGGTCGGGGTGGTAGGGCGCGGAAGGCATGCCAGCCAGCCCGCTGGACAGCTTTGGACTCGAATGTTCACGAAAGCTGCGCAGCAGCTCTGACTCTGGCTGTTACAGTGACTGAAAGGGAGGACGACAAGCTTCATGCACTCAGTGACAGCTCACTTGGGTCACGATCGGCTTTTCGTGTCAGCCGTTTGTGACAGCGTGTCTGGAAGGTGCCGTGGACTGCAGACAGACTGTCGGCCCCTTTGCCTCCTGCCACTTTGATTGCAGAGGTCGCCCAGAGCGCGGCGTGCCCCGCGGTGGCTAGCGTGAAGGCCGACGGAGGGGAGCCAGGCGGACTGCTGAAGAGCTTCCAGGACATCGTGCGGAAGCAGAGGCCGGAAAGAGTGTCCCATCTTCTGCAGGACAACTTGCCAAAATGTACGTCTCGTTGTTACTTGCCTGATGCAGGAGAGAGGTTATAACTTAAACGTACATCAGGTTAAACGTAAACTCGCACCGAGGCATGGATGGAAGGCCATGTCCCTTCCTGATGCCAGCAGGTGTTCTGGGCCGTCGTAAATGCAGCGCCTGCTGGTACCCTGCCTTCTCTCAGCACCTACCGTCCCCACACGGGGCCTGTGCTAAACCCTTGACATGCACAGTCTCAAGATGAGGACCTGCAGTAACTTGCCCAGATCAAGGTCTCATTAATTTGCCCAGAATCTCCCGCTGCTAAGCAACCGGGCTGGGGTGGGGACCCAGGTGTGTCGCCGAAGCCCAGATGTGCTGCTTAACCAGCAGACTGTCGCGTCTTTTGTTTGGTTTTTAGCCGTTTCCACTTTTCAGTATGATCATTTCTTTGAGAAGAAAATTGATGAGAAAAAAAATGACCATACCTATCGAGTTTTCAAAACTGTGAACCGGAGGGCACACCTCTTCCCCATGGCGGACGACTACTCCGACTCTCTCATCACCAAGAAGCAGGTGTCAGTCTGGTGCAGCAATGACTACCTGGGAATGAGTCGCCACCCCCGGGTGTGTGGGGCCGTCATGTGAGTAGCCCTGCACTTCCACGCTCCAGTGACGCGACGCGGGGGACGCACGGATGGCTCACAGGGCTGCATCTCCTACGGGGGGTACTCAGCAGCGAGAGTGCGCCGTGCGAATTACGGTTCTTCGCTTTTAGATGTAGCCGCAGGTGACTTTTAGAGAAACGAACGTATGCGTCGTCGGTGGAGCCTCTTTATGTGTGAGGGTTCGCGTTTCTGGGTTCCCTGACCACCTGTCTGTCCACTTCCCGCCACGCCACAGTGAGCGTGGCGGGTGACGCCAGGCAGCTTTGCTATGGCTGCGGCTGGAGAGAGACAAATCCAGCAGCACTGGAGACAAAGCTGCTTCAAAAAGACATTCAAAAGGATGGTAGACTTCATTCCTCACGTCCCTCAGGACGTGGCTGGGACACTTGGGGGAGTTGCTTGCCAAAGTCTCCAGGGAAGCTGATGAAGAGGGCCCCTCTGAGGTGTAACAGATACGGCCTGATGTTAAGTGACTGGTTCGCAAGCTGTCCCACAAGAGAGTGATGTCTTGTTGTTGGAGAGAGTGGGGCGTGTCAGAGAAAGAAACCTTAAGATAACTCAGCTAATACTGAGCACCCAGGTGAGGTTGCTCCTGGCGATGCCTCGGAGTGTTACGACTCTATGTCGCGACCTTCTCCTGTCTAGTCTGAAGCTGAAGTCGGTTGAAGCCACTGGCCCCAGGCTTCACAGTGAGATGTCCTGGATCAGCAGAGGCTTCCATGTCCTGGGTCCTCAGGGAGGGACGGCTCACGTAGCGTTCACACCACGAGACTTATTTTCTGCCTTTTTTTTTTTTTTTTAAGGGACACTTTGAGGCAGCATGGTGCTGGAGCAGGTGGGACCAGAAATATTTCTGGGACGAGTAAATTCCACGTGGACCTGGAGCGGGAGCTGGCCGACCTCCACGGGAAAGACGCCGCGCTCCTGTTCTCCTCGTGCTTCGTGGCCAACGACTCGACCCTCTTCACTCTGGCGAAGATGATGCCGGGTGAGGGCCTGAGAGCTTTGGGGTTCCTTGGTGCTGCACAGTTCCCTGTTTCCTGCTTTCTGTGGTTTCAGTGACCAGAGGTCAGCTGTGGTCCAAAAATACCAAATGGAAAATTCCAGAAATTGTTAGTTTTAAATGGCACACCACATTAAGTAGGGCGATGGACTCTGTCCTGTCCCGGGACTTGACCCATCTCTCTGTCCAGCGTATCCACGCGCCGCACCCGTTAGTCACTCATTAGCCATCTGGGTCATCAGATCAGCTGTCACGGTATCGCGGTGCTTGTGTTCAAGTCACCCTTCGTTTACTTAACGACGGCCCCGAAGCACAAGAGTGGAGATGCTGACAGTCCAGGTATGCCGAGGAGAAGCTGCACAGGGCTTCCATTAAATGAAAAGATGAACATTCTTGACCTAAAAACAAATGTACACCGAGGTGTCTGAGACCTTTGATAAGAACCGATCTATCTGTAAAATTGCCTGATTTGTAAACTTTATCACAGGTAGCTATGTGTAGGAGAAACATTTATACAGGTTTTGGTACTGTCCACGGTTTCAGGTATCCAGTGAGGGTCTTGGAGCGTGTCCGTGGCAGATAACGGGGGGATTACTGTAACGAAAATATCAGTGACAAGGCTTACCAGAAACGCTCAGAAGCAGTGCAGCCATCTGGGAACGCTGGTTCCTGAATTGAGCGTGAGTGCCGCCCGCTCATTACAAGCTCCAGAGAAAGTGGCGCCAGTGCTGAATCTGCGTCGAAGGGCTTGTCCTTAGCTGATTGCTTCAGATGTTTGAATGCTAAGAAAACTCTGTGGAAAATTCTCTTAATCATTTGTAGTTATCTTGTGATGGAGTTGGGCGTGAGGCAGCCAGATTTAAAAGCAGATTAATTGCCGGCTGCAGCGTTATTCTACGCCATGGGCCTTCTCAAAGGAGCAGCACTAGTTATTTTGCCAGGAAGAAACTGGCACGTGGCGTCAAGGAACTACTGGGCAAAGGCGGCATTTGGAGCCAAGTCTGTTGTCCCTGACTGTCTGGGAAGTAGTTTGTCTTTGGTGCACATGGCCATAAATAACACTTCTGTGTGCTAGGCTGTGAGATCTACTCCGATTCTGGGAACCACGCCTCCATGATCCAGGGGATTCGGAACAGCCGCGTGCCGAAGTTTGTCTTCCGCCACAACGATGCCGGCCACCTCAGGGAGCTGCTGCAGAGGTCAAGCCCTGCGGTCCCCAAGATCGTAGCGTTCGAGACTGTCCACTCCATGGACGGTAAGTCTGAAGAGCGGCCACTTTGAAACTTTAAACGAAAAACTGGGCTTCAGCTCTTTAAAAGTGCATTTTATTTTGTTTCTGCAATTTCTTTTAACCTTCCGCCAGGATTTTGTAATTGTTGGACGTTGTGTAGATTTGGGAAAATGTAGATTTTCTACTCTGGCTTTTACTAGGCTCTGAGACCCCAGGATAATCCAGAAACTGGAGGAAGGTCACTTTTTCCCCAGTAATAAAAATAATACCCTAGAATGTAAGTCATTTTGTTCTGACGTTGACCAAAACAAATCTCTGCAGTGTCAGGCACTTAGCGTCGTCTGTGGTCTTTCCTTAGGGGCTGTGTGCCCGCTGGAAGAGCTGTGCGATGTGGCCCACGAGTTCGGAGCGATCACCTTCGTGGATGAGGTCCACGCGGTGGGGCTGTACGGGGCCCGAGGCGGAGGGATTGGCGATCGGGACGGAGTCATGGCAAAAATGGACATCATTTCTGGAACGCTTGGTATGTAGACGCTGCACATTCTGTAATCTTCACCTAAATTGTGTTGTCCTAACAAGGCCAAGGACTAAGTGGCCTAACCGAGAGCAGGTGAGGCGCGTGTAAAGCCCAGGCCACTTTTGGGGTGAGTCTGTATTTCTCAGTGAGTGGTGGCACAGCTCAGAATCCCTCGAATCGAAGTAAAAGTTAGCCTGACATGTAGAAACACCACGTGCTGGCATCTGAGCTCCTTCAGACATAGCCGTGGCTCTAGCTCCGTTCACTGGCATCGGCCTTCCCTCTCTGCGCCTCAGGTTGTCCCCCTGTATCCAGAACAGGGGTTCCAGTGCTGGACCCCCAGCGCGGCAGGCAGGGCCTGCTGGTTCAGGCGCTGTGACGCGCCGAGCTCTGTGCCTGCCCGTGGGAGCCGGACTCGGGAGCCACGGCGCCTGCGGGGCGTGGGTGCTGCCTGCATGGCTCGCTGGCTGAGCAACCTTGGCCGCTACTCAGCCAGTCTGCCCTCAGTGTCTTAATCAGTGTAACAGCGATAACAATAGGACCTACCTCGGGCTTTGTGGAGAAGGTAAACTTTTCTTTGCTCGTGAGACACTAAAGAGATAAAAATGTAAGTTGTGCAAAATTGAGGATTTCAATTAGTGAGGCAGCGGGCGAGCCACGTAGCAGTTACTAAAACGCCAGCCGCAGCCTGCACTTGGTAGAGGCAGGGCAGGCCGGAAAGGGCGTCCTCCAGCTCTGTTGGACGTTGGACCAGAGCTGGGGCTCCCGGGTTGGAGCCCTCCTGGGGGCATCGTCACTGAGGGAGAAGGAGTTGGAGGAATTTTCCACTGTAGGAGCTTATACCAACCCAGCCCTGCGTGGGGCTTCAACAAGAATATTAGTTACAGACAAAATGTTAAGATTTTGGAGGACTCTTCTAGATCCACTAATCCTGAAACTTGAGATACTGATTATATAAAGGGACTTAAGAGAATTGGAAAATGAGCCTGGCCCTAAATCAACCCTAACAGGTTTTGTATTTATCTGGCAAATGCTGATTATCAGAGCGTTGTGTGTACAGAGTGTTAGGTTATGGTGTTTACAATAGGAAATAACACCGGTCACAGCAGGAAGGTGCGATGTCTTAGCTGAGTGACATTCCAGCTTCCAGAGGCATGCTCAGGGTGCAGGGACAGTGCGGGCAGCACACCCAGCCCGTCCCAGAGAGCACACAGTAGAGGGCGTGGGAGCGGTGCCGGGCCCGCTGGCACGTGGCAGCCTGGGCGGGAATGGCAGCTGGGACGAGAGGTCCCGAGGTCCAGGAACACCGGGACAGGTCACTCGGGTGTCCGTAGACCTACGTTTTGGTCTTGGCCAGACATCAGCTTGGCCATGTGGCGTTGGGCAAGACCCTTTGGCAAGCTTCCTCCGTGCGTTCCCGTTTCCAAGGTGTGCGGCATCGCTCCCCGCAGCCCCGGCAGCCCCGGCCGCGGAGAGCAGGCGCTCTGCGTCGCCCCCACCTCGGCACCTCACTGCGCGCAGTGGGGCTGCTGCGGCAGTAAGCGCCATCTCCCCGCAGGCAAAGCCTTCGGCTGTGTCGGAGGCTACATCGCCAGCACCCGCTCCCTGGTGGACACGGTGCGGTCGTACGCAGCCGGCTTCATCTTCACCACGTCCCTGCCGCCCATGCTGCTGGCCGGGGCCCTGGAGTCCGTGCGGGTGCTGAAGAGTGCCGAGGGCCGGGCACTGCGCCGCCAGCACCAGCGCAACGTCAAGCTCCTGCGGCAGATGCTCATGGACGCCGGCCTCCCGGTCGTGCACTGCCCCAGCCACATCATCCCGGTCCGGGTGAGGGCCTGCGGGGGTCCCGGCCGGGGGCTGCACACGCATGCGCTGGGAGGCGTCCCGCTTCACAGACTTCAGGCCTGAAGTCGGGCGGGCGGGAGCCCGCGGCCCTGCTGTGTGTCCACCTTTGGCCGGCTTCACAGTGAGTGAAGCCTTTGAACGGAGCGGGCGGGGCGGAGTTCCCGCTCCAGAGCGCCACCTCAGCGGGGAACACGGAGCTCGTGTCTGGAAAACTCCGGAAGCCTGAGCTGAGCTAGCTTTCAAGTGTGGCTTCCTATTTGGTTGATTTTGAAATAGGTCTTGCCTTTTCTTCTGCACATGATGACCCTGTCGGTGTCACCATTGCACTAGTGTAATAAAGGTAGTGTCACCAAAGCTGCCTTTGTCCCCGGGGTAGACACATACCTGGCTTTGAGGACCATGTGGTGTCAGCTGCGGTCTCAGAACCGTGCTCTGCCCACGCGAGCCTTGGGGGTGGGGAAGCCACCAACATCCCCCACGCTGGCGCGTGCTGCTCCAGCCTGAGCCTCACGGCCACTGTGTGTGTCATACTCTCCGCAGGAGGTAGCCCATCCCGTTCTGAGCTTACCTTCTGTTGTCACCAAACTCAGGTCGCAGATGCTGCTAAAAACACCAACGTCTGTGACGAGCTAATGAGCAGACATAACATCTACGTCCAGGCCATCAATCACCCCACGGTGCCCCGGGGGGAGGAGCTCCTGCGCATCGCCCCCACCCCGCACCACACGCCCCAGATGATGAGCTACTTCCTGGGTGAGTGCCCGCCGCCCCCACACCGGGGACTCGGGAGGAGCCGTCCTCGTGGTGTTTATACGTGAATTCAGGGCCATTGGAGTTTGCCTTTTTCTTCTCCAAGCACCTGAGAATGTTCTCAGATGGTACAAAACTCCCAAGGACATTCAGTTCGATCCGCTGCCGGAGGGTGCAGAGTCATTTTGGGAGCTCGGAGGGGCCCTGCTCACCCGCCCAGGGCTGTCGGTGAGGCCGTCGCAGGCCAGGAGAGCCAGGCCCCCAAAGCCGGGTGTCTGCCCTGGCCTCCAGGGTGGCCCTGACCCAGCCCCGCACCTACCCCCTTCTGACGAGAGTGGGGGTCGTACAGGCTGCTTCGGATGGAGTGCAGTTTAAAACTATGAATGGTTGATTTTTGGAATTTTCCACTTAAGACTTTCAGGCCATGGTTGACTAGGTAACTGACAGCATGAAAGGTAACACCGTGGATGAGAGGACGCTGTGCGTGACGTGTGGCTGTCCCCACTGTCTGATTCTAGGACGTGTTGTCACCCCCAAAGAGAACACCCATGGCCATCAGCAGCCACTCCCGTTTTCCCTTCCCCGCCCCCTGGCGCCCGCAGTCCACTCTGTCTCTGGGGATTTGCTGTACTTTACATTTCCCCGCGGGAGCCGCGCAGCCTGCGCTCTTCTGTGCCCCGCTGACCTCACAGCGGCGTCCTCGAGGCGCAGCCTGCCGTCACGTGATCAGCACTCATTTCTGTGTCACCAGCCGACGGCCCACACTTGTTTGTTCATCAACGGATGGGCGATTAGCTTGCTTGCCCTTTTTGACTGTTACTGGCCCTGCTGCGGACATCCACATTCAGGCCTTTGGGTGGACAGACGCGCATTTCCTTTTCTCTGGGGTAGACGTTACTTTTAATTTTTAAAAACTGTCTGTCCTCAGAGAACCTGCTGGCCACGTGGAAGCGAGTGGGGCTGGAGCTGAAGCCGCACTCGTCGGCCGAGTGCAACTTCTGCCGGAGGCCGCTGCATTTCGAAGCGATGAGCGAGCGGGAGAGATCCTTCTTCTCCGGCATGAGCAGGCTGGTGTCCGCTCAGGCCTGAGCGTCGCGACCTCGGTTACTGTGCCTGACCTGAGGCCACGTCGTCTGTGGTTTCCAGAACTGTCTATGTACAAATTAAATTAAATTAAATTTTAACCTATAGCGACAGTGTAGTCCTAAAATAAATTCTGTGTAAAGTGACGGGTCCTCCTGTTATTGGCTTTTGAATCAAAAAATCATTTTTCTTCATCCCTTTAAGTTTGGTCCGTACTGCCAAGATGCATAAAACGTCCGATCGGACCCTGCTGGAATGGAGGGTCTCCCCCTGCTCAAACCCAACTCAAGCCCGCCGCATCTGGGGGCTCCCTCGGCTGTACCCCAGCACCTCAGCCCTGACAGAAGTCCCAGCACGGTGGCAACCAGTGTCCCTTTAGATTTCTCATCTCAGACCTTCGACGGGCCGGCAGTTCCCGAGCGGTCCTGCAGCTGCCTGCTTCCCACTCCGTCTTCCGCGACCGCCGTGACCTCACCCTTCCTGTGACAGTCTGGCAGGCGGGAGAGGACCAGCTTGTCACCGCCACCAAGTCCTCAGCCGTCTGCCTCCTGCCCCAGTCACCGCGTCCCCTTCGGCTTGTGCTCCTCACTCTGCCACCTTCCCCTCGCGTCCCCATTCCTGCGCCCATCTCTTCTCTGTCACGAGTTTTGACCCCTCCTGCTCATCCCCGCTGGCCTGCAGCAAAACTTCGTCACCTATCTTAAACTGACCAAGCTTCAAGTGTCCTTCAACAGATGATTGGATAAAGGGGATGTACAGATACACACTGGAACGTGAGCCCTAAAAAAGGGTGACATACTGCCATTTGCAACAACATGGACGGATCTCGAGAGTATCGTGCTCAACGAAATAAGACAGAAAAAGGCAAGAACCATGATTTCGCTCACGTGGGACATAAAGCAACAAAAGAAAACTCAAAGACGGCAGTATGCTGGTCACCAGAGGGAAAGTGGAGATGGGGGAGGGGAAAGGGGAAAGGTCAAATACAGGGCGACAGAAGGAGCCTAGACTTTGGGTGGAAAACACAGGGTGACGTACAGACGTATTATAAAGTTGTACACCTGAAATTTATATAATGTTATTAACCAATGTTACTCCAATAAGTTAAACAACCAGGCTCTCCCTCAGCCCCCTTCGAGCTGCTATTCTGCCTCTTCTGCCGGCCTTTGGTCCCCGTCCCCTCTGGAGCCACTCTTTTTTCTACGTCTTGATGTCTGTGGCCGGTTCTGGTTTTCTGCCATCAAACACACACCTTGAGCCACATGGGTCCCATCAGATAAAGCCGCACGCGCAGGCAGGCCAGCAGGCATGATGGAAATTACGTCACTTCGGACACATTGCGTGTTCCTTTCTGCTCAGGAAGCAGGCCTCGCCCACTCTCCCAGCTCTGTCCCTCACGTTCCCACGCCTGCAACGCGCTCGGCTCTTTCCCCTGCCCATGGCATTTGTCCCTCCACCTTCCTTCTCACAAGACTCAGAGCCAGCGAGGTGCCAAGGTCGGCTTCACCTTCTCCCCGCTGCCACCTGGGGTTACAAAGGATGGCTAAATGACTTGCGGGAAGTGATGGGACTCGTGAGCTGCCTTAAAATGAGAAGCTTGGGTTCTGATAAAAACACGCACGTGAAAATGTGTGATATCATGGAAGTTTAGAGACTGTTTAGAAGCCTAGGGCATTAAAGTATCCTAGAGGGGAAGGGGTGACGTGTAGTTAAAAACCTTAGCAGGTAGACTCTCCTCTCAGGTGTTCCTAAGTCTCGTGTCCACCCCTCTGCGTGTTTAGTTCTCACTGCTCCCCGGTAGCAAAAAGCACAGGAGGCGACGGCAGTGTCTGCTGGGGCCTGGGTGCTGCTCCCAGCCCCGTGTGCCGTGAGCCAACCTCGTCTGCCTCCGATCCCTGGTCAGTGCTCTAGGCGTGGTCCCTGGCTCAGCACGATCAGTCTCTGGGTGGAGAGAGAAATATCGAAGCCACATCAGCTGGTTGTCCTCAGCATAAGCCCTTTATCTAATAATGACGACCAAGCCCCTGCTGGGTTCCTCGGGCCTTTATCCGTATCGTCATGAATCCTTATGACAGCTGTGGCCGGCCCCATTTACAGATGAGCAAACCGAGGCTCTGAAGAGCAGGGAAACCCAAATGGCAGAGCTGGTAATTATGTGCTAGGAGTCTCGTCTCTTCCCCGGCCTCGCAGGCATGTCTGACAGTGTGGAGGGGAGGGCCTGGAGCCAGCCATCAGCACCCTTCCTGACCACTGTCCCACCCTCCGCCCCCAGCCCAGCCCAGCCCAGCCCCCGCCGCCTCCTGCAGGACCTGGGAGAGTGAAGCCCTGTCCCGTCTCATCCCGCAGACAGGTAGGTGTTCCAGACTCACGAAAGCCCAATGGTCCCACCACAGCCCCCAGCCTTCTTCTCTAAAATGCTTCTGTTCTGAATCCTCCGCCCCCAAAGAACCAGGACCGTGCACGTGAGTGGGTGGGGGTACAGGGAGGTTCCACCTGGGAACCACGGAGTATCTGAGAAACAAGCCAGTTATGCTCCCCACATGTGGGGCCCTGCTTCCTGCTGCTCCTGGATGTGGCTGCACCAGAACAGGAAGCAGAAACGGAAACGTCTCAGAGGCGCTCACCAGGGGCCTCCCCCCGAGACCCCAGCCTGGGGCCAGGACGGTTCTTGTTTTCTTTTTTCCCAGGCACTGGCCAAGGAAATGTGAGGGGCCAGATCAGCCATCTCAGGACAGGACAGAGCCCAAGTGGGGATTCTGATTGGTGGGTCAGAGACCCTCCTCCTGTCTGTCCTTCAGGCAAACAGGTAACAGGGACACCAGCCCACTGCAGAAGCTCTTGTGCCCCAGTCAGAAAGAGGAAGGTGGCCTGTGCTTCTCTCCCAGCTGTGAGGGCGAAAGCAGCCACCACCCCAGCAGCGGCCCCAGAGCTGCCCACAATCAGGCTGCAGGACAAGACCCCAACCTCCCACCCTGGTGGCCCTGAGGGGCTGAGCTGGCCCTGAACTTGCCTGGGCCAGTCCAGCTGGTTCCACTCTCCAGCTGCCCAGGCCCCAGCGACCACTGTGCGTCTCCAACGCTCTTCAAAAGGTGGGCTTCGTTGTGGGGATGCTGAGGCAGCTGGCCCAGGACACGGCACCTGCAGGCCCCAGGCCGCACATGGCCTGTGACGCAGACAGTGGTCGCTGGGGCTCCCAGCGGTGTTCTGAAATTCACACACACAGCCTTCCTCCTGCTCACATGTGGCTGCCTCTCCCAAGTGCGATCTGCTGTGAGAGGCAGTGTCAGGGGAGGGGTACTCCAGCTTTGTAGCCAGTGGGCTCACCTAGGTGTCCCTTTGATGCCAGAACAGAGACCCAGTATGCACTCTGGGTGAAACAGAAAACCGGGGGTATTGTGAGCTAACTCTAGACTCTTCCGTGGCTCCCCACTCCCAGGCCTTTAGCTCCCCAGCCTAGGCCGGCCTGCTGGGCGCAGCCCAGACATGGCCACGGGAGGGTGCAATCGCCCCTCTGAACTCCCTGCAAAGTTTCCCCTCCGTCCCCTGGGGCCAGGGCTGCTGCCTCTCAGGACTTTGGGGGGGACCCAGAAATGGAGCAGGCCCGCAGGTCCTCTGCCCCGAAGGCATTTTCAGTCCTGCAGGTGAGGGAGGCGGCTCCTAGATCGACACACAGCAAGGGGGTGCTGACCCTTTCCCCCCAAACCCCTACCCTGGGCACCCCGACGCGGAGGGTGGGGCGTTCAGGCAAGGGGCGAGGAGGGCAGGAGGCCCAGCCTGCTCTCTGGGGAGACCGAGGCCACACTCAGCGACCTTCCTGAGACTCCCCTGAGAAGATGCCTGTGAATACAACTGCCCTCGCAGCTGCCCCCCCTGCACCCCTGTGGGCCCTCCCTTCGTCTCCATGGCAGTTCCCCGCCCCCCATCACCTTAGGAAGCTGGAGAATCCTCCCTTCCCTCCTCCCACTCACCTCCAGTGAGCTCAGGGTGGCCGTGAGGCCTGCCGGTAGCATTTATTGAGTGCCTGCTGTACGCAGGGATGGGGGAGGCAGGTTGGGGTACCCCCGGCAGGGAGGCGGGGTGGGGGGGCGGGTGCCGGGCTGTCTCCCGTGCTATTCGGCCGTCGTGGGGCCCCGGCAGAAGTTCTGGTTATAGAAGTGGCGGTTGTCCCTGGTCAGGGCCATGCCCAGCTGGGCCCAGAAGCTGCCCTGGCCGCTGGGCTGGTGGGGCCAGAGGAGGACGCTGCGGCGGCAGAGGCGCTGGCGCAGCCGCACGTAGCGGGAGCGGTGGGCGCTGGGGCTCAGGATGACCAGCACCACCACGTCCTTGCGGTCCTCCAGCAGGCGCTGCTGGGCCAGCAGGAAGCTGGCTCGCAGGAGGCCGCTGACCCGGTCCGTGCGGGCCAGCACGAACAGCGTCTTGCGGCTGCGGTAGACGGAGGCCCACAGGTTCTCGATGAGCGTCTGCCCGGGCAGCCAGTCCCGCTCCTCCAGACACAGGCGGAGCGCCCGGCGCCCACGGCGCTCTTCCAGCTGGACCCGCAGCTCGTTGTACACCCAGTCGGCCACGGCGCCCTGCGCCTTGTCAAAGACCACGAAGGCGTCGTAGGGCAGGGCCCCGGCGCCGTGCCGGCGCCCCCACCGGGGCAGCAGGGCCAGGCCCAGGTAGAAGCAGTACCAGAGGTCCCAGCCGCAGAGGTGGTGCAGCAGCGGCACGGCCAGGCCCAGCGCCATGGCCAGCAGCGACAGGCTGAAGCAGTCCCAGGAGAGGGTCTCGTCCAGGCAGAGGCGCAGGTCCTGCGCGAAGATGCTGCGGCCCAGGAGCTGGCCCGGACTGCCGCACTTGACCTGGCTGGACAGCCCGGGCACGGCCGCCTGCACCTCCAGCAGGAAGTCCACGAAGGCCGCACCACAGGCGCAGTGCAGAGGGTTGGCGCTCACGTCCAGGACCCTCAAGGCGGCCGCTCGGGAGCCAAACCAAGAGGGCTCCACCGTCTTGAGGGCGTTGGTACTGAGATTGAGCTGTCGCAGCCTCGTGGCCTGGGCGAAGAAGCCGGGGTCCACGAAGCCGATGCTGTTGCAGCTGACGTCCAGCTTCTGCAGCCTGGTGCCGGCGGGGAGGCTGCCGTTGGTCAGGGCCTTCAGCTGGTTGCCCGCCAGGTCCAGGGCTTCCAGCTTGGGCAGGAGGGTCAGGCTGCTCCAGTTGAAGAAGGCCAGGTAATTGTCACGGAGACGCAGCTGCTGCAGGCTCTTGGGGAGGCGGTCCAGGGTGTGTGGCAGGAGGGCGTGCAGATGGTTCTGGGACAGGTCCAGGAAGACCAGGCGTCTCAGGCCTTGGAAGAAGCAGAGGTAGAGGTCTCCCTCGTTCCACAGGCTGCTCAGCGAGTTGCCGCTGAAGTCCAGGGCCTTCAGCGAGGAGCTGCAGAGCCTGTGAGACACGCGGCTGTGGATGGCGTTGTGCGCAAGGCTGAGGTAGCGCAGGGCGGGCAGCTGGGCCACGAAGCTGAGGTTGTGGCCCACACCCGGCATGCTGAAGGGCTGGCTGTTGTAGCTGAGGTCCAGGGCCTGCAGCTGCGGCAGCTCCGTGAACGAGCGTCCATGGTACAGGTCCAGCTTGTTATGGGACAGGTCCAGCACCTGCAGGCTGGTCAGCGGCGCGAACTCTGAGCCGTTGACCGCCTGCGAGATGCTGTTGTGGCTCAGGCGCAGGCACTGGAGGCGCGAGAGCCCGGCGAACATCTCTGGTCGGACCGTCACCAGGTTGTTCCGGGACAGGTCCAAGGTGAAGGTCAAGTTCTTGCAGCTCAGCATGAAGTCCATGGAGCCTGGGGGGTCCAGGGGAGCCGCAGCGCGGCCCACGGCTGGCAGCCGGACGGCCTCCTCGGCATCCGCGCCCTCCGAGGGGGTGGCCGGGCCCGCGGCCCCGCTGATGCGGTTGTTGGACAGGTCCACATGCCACAGGCTGGGGAACAGCCCGAAGATGTGGAGCTGGGCCTGGCTGATGAAGTTCATCTGCAGACTCAGGTTGTGGAGCAAGGGCAGGCGGGTCACGGACCGCAGCGTGTCCTCGCCTAGCGAGCGGAAGAAGATGCCGTTCATGTTGAGCTCCTGCAGGGCCTGCAGGCTCTCGAAGGAGGCTGCCAGACGCAGGTGGGCATAAGACACCCTCTTGTGGTAATTGAAGGACAAGTTGAGTTTGCGCAGCTGCGTCAGGCCCCTGAAGGCTTTGGTGTACATGATGCAGTCGTACAGAAAGTTCTCACTCAGGTCCAGCACCGAGAGGTTGCCCAGGCCGTGGAACCAGTTGGTTTCCAGCCAACGGAGAGAGTTGTCCTTCAGCACGAGGCCTTCGAGGTGCCTCAGGTGGCTGAAGGTGTCGGGGTGCAGGCTGGGGGAGCCCTTGGGGCACTCGACGCAGGGGTTGCGGGCGTGGTCACAGCGGCGACAGTTCCCGCCCACGTCGAGCACGCGCAGGGCAGTGAGGTTGGCCAGGTCCTCGGGCCCCAGGGAGACGATGCGGTTGTAGGACAGCAGCAGGCCCTCCAGGCTGGGGGGTAGGCTGCGGGGCACCGCCGTCAGGTTGTTGTACTTGAGCGACAGGTAGGTGAGGTTGCCCAGGCCCAGGAGGGCGCCCGGGGCCACCCGCAGCGCCCGGCCACACGGGTTCTTGTAGTAGCAGTTGCCGTCCACGTACAGGTGGCTCAGGGCGTGCAGGCCTTTGAAGTCGGCGGGCTCGAGCACCAGGATGTTGGTGCGGCTGAGGGACAGGTGCGTGAGGGACCCGGGCAGGGCGGGCACGGCCGTGATGTTGTTGTAGCTGAGGTTCAGCACCTCCAGGGTGGGCACAGCCAGGAAGGTGTGGGGCTCGATGGTCATGTGGCAGTCCCAGTGCATGCGGCTGAGGCTGCTGGGCGGGCAGTTCCACTTGAGGTCGAGATGCCGCAGGTGAGACAGGTGCGCAAAGTCGGAGTCGTGGAGGTGGTGGATGCGATTGCAGCGCAAGGAAAGGCTGGTGACGTTGCCCCGGGGCGCGGTCGCCGGGAAGTGGGGCACGGCCTTCAGGAAGAGCCACTCGCAGTTGACCCGGCCGGGGGCCTGCAGCTCGCAGGGCAGGAAGGCGGGCAGGGTGCCCTGGGCCAGGGCCGCGGCCAGCATGGCGGCCTGCACCAGGAGAGACGGGGGCAGCAGGGTGCCGCGGCAGGGCCCCTGCAGGGGTGGGCGCAGTGAGAGGCAGCCCAGGCCCAGCTCCGGAGAGTCCCCCTCCGAGCCCTCCCCGGGGGGCTCCTGCTTCTCCACCCAGCCCCCATCCCGCCGCCAAGGCTGGCGGGGAACCCAGACTTGGGTCTCAGACCCACCTTGGACTCAGAACTGCTTCTGAGACCTGGAATCAGACTCACGCTCTGGAGCTTTGACTCATCACCAAAGCCCAGCTGGATGAGAGAGCTAGGCAGGTGGCCGATGGGCCTGCCAGGCTCGCCCCCACCTTCCCCTGCCCTTCCTCAGGGGTCTGTTCTTTCTTCTCCTGAGCAAGGAGGCACCTGGCTCCCTTCCCTCCAGCCATCCCCTGCCCTCCACCAGCCTCTCCCCAACCTCTCCCTCTCCCTTTGGCCAATACCCAGGCAGGAATGAGGGTCTCCTGCTGGAGTCCCGGCCCGGCACCCCCAAGGCCCTGGCTAGTTCTTTCTCCCTCTGCTCGCCTCACTCAGCCCAAGAGCACTGGACCTGTTGTGGGTCAGAACAGGTTGGAGGGAGGGCTGGGCAGCAGAAGGTCAAACAGAGCCCAGGCCTGGGCACCCAGCCTTGCCTGAAGCTCAGCATCGCCACCAAGTGTGGTCCTCGGCTCCAGCCTGTCACCTGCCCAACACGTCCAGCCTGGTGCTCGGAGTAGGGCTTCTGCTCTAATGTCTTCAGAGTTCAGGGACTGTCCCCAGGGCCACGTGGGTGAAAGCCTCTCTCACTACTGTCTGAGGCCTCCATGCTCACCTCTCTCCCTGCCACTCCCCAGGCTGTCCCCTGCCCTCGGGGGCTGGGGGCATCCATCCTACCATGACAGGGGGCGAGGTCTTCTCCTGAGGGTCTTGGTCCGAGCTCCAGCTCGCAATCCCTTCCCGCTGTGTGTGCTTAGAGCGGAGGAAGTGAGAATTTCACAACGACCTAATAGCCCCCTTCTTCCTCTCTACCCTGCCCCTGGCTGGGGTGGGGGGTGCAGTGAGTCAGAGGCCATTTGCATAGTCATTTGGCAGACAGCCCCCTCGCTCCTTCCTCTTTCGCTCCGCACCCCAACTGTAGTGTGTCCTCACAGTGCCCATAGCCCCCCTGGGCCCTACACCTATCCTCTGGGAAGAGTCCCGGAGGCCGAAGGCCCAGAGCCCGGTTTAGTCTCAGTGAAAGGTTGGAATTAGGGCCGGTGCCAGACTTTGAGGGCGTGTGGCACCCACGCCAGGGCTCTCCGCTCTCATCCTCACGCTCCGGCTCCCTCGGCCCCTGCCCCGCAGGCAGCTCAGGCCAGTGGCTCCCGTACCTGCCCTTTCCTGGCCCCGGGACCCTGTCCCCAGAGCTCGGGGGGGCCTGGTGTAGCCGAGGGTGGGCAGCCTCGGCCTCCCCGAGCTGCGCCTGGCTCCGTCGCAGTCTGCCACTTCCCCCAGGAGCAGGGCCTCCCCCGCCGCGTTCTCAGCGAGCCTGGAGCCCAGTCAGAGCGCAAAGCCCGTGGCTGGGCCAGCTGGGGCCTCCCGGCTCATCCTCCCCAGCTGGCTTTTCTGCACCCCGCAGGCCCGAAGCCTCACGACAACCCGGCCCCTCAGCGAGTCCTGGCGGCTGCACCTTCAGACTCTGCCCAGAACTGCCCATGGCCCACCCCCTTCCTGTCCACCAGCCTGGGCCCGGCCGCCACCATCTCTTGCCTAGACCAATGCAGTCGCCACCTCATGGGTCACCCTGCTCTGCCGTCACACCCTGCAGCCTAGTCACGTCTGGCTCCCAAGTCACGTTAGGTCCTTCCTCTGCTCAGACCCCTCATGGCTTCATCCAGCGTCAGTGCCACAGTCTACAAAATGGGCAGCAGCTAGGTCCCGTGGGACCTGCCCTCCCACCGCCTCCCTGACCAGCCTCCAGCTCCTTGCTGTGGCTCACACGCCCATGTGCTCCCCGGCGCCAGGCCAGCTAGGTCCCTCGGCCTGGACACTCTTCTCTCAGATGCTCACGTCACCTCCGGCGAGGCCTTCTCTGACCTTTTGAACTCCGACCCCCGGTCTGGCATACCCAAGCAGCTTTGCTTGCTGTCTTTCTTCATCGTAAGAGTTCCTACCTGCTAACATACCGTATCACTGATTTTTCATGGTTTATGGCACATTGTCTTATTGCCTTGCTGGACTGTTAGCTTCTTTCCTGTCTGTGTCCCTAGGGCCCAGCACAGTGCCTGGCATGTAGTGGGTGCTCAATATCTGCTGAATCCATGGCTCTCCAGCACTCAGCTCTGGGCAGGCACAGAGAGAATGTCTGAGTGATGGTTGACTGACTAACTGACTGACTGACTGACTGAATGAATAGGGCTTCTGCTGGGAGGAGGCAGGGCTGGACATCTAGGTGGGTGTCACAACAGGGAGGCTCCAAGCTACCAGATATCCAGCTGGCTCACAAGCCCAGGGGCTCGAGCAGCATGGGGGTGATGGTGTGGTCCACCCGTCCCCCTCGGAACCAGTGTTTGGGGTGGGCAAGGATGAGTCTCCTCCTCTGGGTCCAGCTCTCCTCCCTACAATTCTAGGGGCTCTAGTCGGGCCTTAAAAAGGCCCTAGGGATGGGACACTGCCCTGAGCCCAAGCCTACAGATGCCACACGTCCCTACCCCTACACACCCCCCACCTGAGAGGGCCTGCCACCCACTTGTCAGAGGCATGGACTGAAGCTCAGGCTCCTTCTGAGTCCCAAGCCCCAGGGAGATTCTACCAAGAGTCCCTGGGACCTGAGACCCGGGCTGCTCCCTGTCCCCAGCAGCCACCCTGCCTGCCTAGGGGGCAGGCATGCAGGTACTTCAAGAAGGCCCCCGAGCTGACAGAAAGGCTGCACATGCACACACGGATGGGACACAATGAGATTTCAGACCCCCCCAGACACACCCACCACGCCTCAGCCCGAGGCTGGGAAACCTAGTGGGCAGAGCCTCCCCATGTTGCAGACCAAAGAACGCCCCCAAGGAGAGCCAGTCCTAAGCCCTAGACCTGTGACTGTGTTCCCTTACATGATAAAAGGGACTTCGCAGGTGGAATTAAGGATTGTAAGAGAGTGTCCAGCATTACCGGGGAGCGGGGAGATGGCTAAATCACAAGTGTCTTTGTGAGACAGGCAGAGGGAGACATGACCACAGAAGCAGAGGAAGTAGAATCAGAACTTGAGGATGGAGGAAGGGGCCACAGGCCAGGAGTCAGGGGCCCCTACCTCCTGGAAAAGAGGGGGAAACGGATTTCCCCTTGGGCCTCCAGAAGGAACCAGCCCTGCCAATGCCTTGGTTCTAGCCCTGAAAAACTCATTTCTTAAAACTGGAAGAGAACAACTGTGCTGCTTAAAGCCACTAGGTTTAGGGAACTTGGTTACAGTCGCCATGGGAAGCCAGCAACTCCAGATTCTCATGTCAGAGCAGAGGGTGGCGCCTCTCCGGCCAAACTCCCCTCAACGAGGGGACCTGTCTGAGGCTGTGTCCTCGCACACAGGGGCACAGACTCACCCAGACCCCTGTAGCCAGGAGTGCTGGGGCTCCATCTAGCAGGTGGATGGGCTTTTCTGAGTGGGGGAGGGGAAGTTACATGCACAGGGCCTCCCCGCTCCAATGCCCAGCAACAGAGATGGTCCCTCGGGGCCAGACTCAGGTGTAGATTTAAAAATATTTTATTCTTTAAAAAATACAGCATTCAACCATCTCATCCTGCAGTGGGCCCTTGCCCCAGCCCCGACTGACCCCACCCCTTGTGGCCAAAGGCTTCTGAGCTGCGCTGGGACCCTAGTCTCAGCTCCCTTGGGGGCCGGGTTCATGCCAGGCCCACCATCCAGGCCCTTGAGACAGCCAGGCAGGGTCCCCAGATACCCTGGCCACTCAGGTGAGACAGGGACAGCAATGGGGGTGGGTCGCAAATGCCAGCCCAGTGGCCCTTGGAAGCTGCAAGGGTGAGCAGCGAGCAGCCCTCCTGCCCACAGGAGGCAGCCCTGCCCCGGAGCCCAGGCTGGGGAGGAGGGAGGTGATGGGAGTGAGCGGTGAGGCGGGTGGCTGCTGAGTCCGCACGCCCGCGTGGCACAGGTCCAGCCTCCTAGCTGTCATCCCCGTTCTCACCCGGGCCGCGGATGAGGCGCTTGTGGCCCCGCTTGCCCCCAGGGCCCTTGGGCTTGGCGAAGGCCTGCTTGAAGGCGTGCTGCTTGGGGTGCACCTCATCGTACAGGAACTCGGCCGTCAGCTCTGCCCCATCACCAATCTCAATCTGCGTGGGCGAGGCAGTGGTCACCCCGCCGGTGGGGGCCGACACACGCCGGCCACCCTTGGTCGTGCACGCCACAGCCTGGGGTGTCCTCCTAGGTCCCCGCCCAGAATGCCCCCTCCGGGATCACAGGGCCTGGGGCCTGGGGTCCTGCATGCCTGGGTCACCCCTATTTGCTTTCCAGACACGGGTGCCGGCGGGGCAGCCTTGGGCATGCAGCCACCCCTTGGGCCTCAGTCTGCCCATCCATCCAACAGGCATCAGTGGCCCCCCGTCTTGGGACGTGAACGCTCGGGGGCAGGAGGGGCGAGGCCCCAGGGAACGATGCCCACCTTCTTGGAGATCTCCAGCCGGAAGTCCTGCTCCGCGGAGTCCAGGAGACGGCTCTTGCAGCTGGAGTACAGCATGCGTTCCTTGATGCTGCACTTGTACCCCGGCATCGAGTAGATGAACACTGGGGGGGTGGGGGGTGAGCGATGCAGGCCTGGGGCACCCTCTGCTCCCCGCCCGCAGCAGGCCCGCCACCGAAGGCCAGCCCTGCTCTTGCCCAGCCATGGGCGTGGGGGCCCTGCAATGGCCACTCACCCACAGACTCGAGGGGGTCCCCCTCATGGGTGTGCTTGTAGAGGAAGAAGTGGTAGCGGGCGGCTTCTCGGGGTACCCGTGAGGGCAGCTGGGCCACCTCCGTGGGCTCGGTGTGTACCAGCTCGATAGTCTCCCGCTCCAGGTCCAGCTTCTGCCAAGTGGCAGGGGACGTGAGGGCGCCGGACGAGGGCGGGCCCAGGCCCACCCACCAAACGAGAATTCCCCAAGGTGGGTGGGCTGGCAGGCAGGGGCCCCGTCGGAGCCTGCTTGTGGTCTCTCTGCCAGACCGCCCTCCCCAGCGGCCATCCCGCCATGGAAGTCCCTCTGCAGAGGCCACTCCTGGGCCCCGCCCTAACTCTGCCCCTTCGAAAGCTCTGCCAGGGGAGGAAGTCCCTCCAAGAGCAGTGGGCAGGACAGTGGGAAGGGGCTGGACCTCAGGGAGGCACCACCATCAGGCCAGCCCATCCTCAGAGGATGTGTCTTGAAAAGGAGGAGCCCTTCTGCTCAAAAGGGGACAGGGTGGACAGGGGCAGAGGGCCCTGCCCAGGCCAAGGGTGGTCAGGGGGGGCTGCACAGGGAGTCTGGGACAGGAAGGGGCTCAGGGCTGAGGGATCAGTGTGAACTCAGGGATGAGGACGTGTATGCGGCGTGGAGGGCGGAGTGAGGGACAGTGTCTCACAGGCGCCCCTGGACAGAGGAGAGGAACCGTGATACACGGCGGCTACAGCTCGAACGGGAGCAGGCAGGGATGGGGCAGGGCGGGTGGACAGTGTGTTCCCACCGGTACCCGGGGACCGCAGTGTTCAGGCACGGGTAGGAGGGGGGCGGGGTGGGGGCGCAGTGCCCACCAGCTGGATGTAGTTGATCGTCTTCTGCCTGAGCTGCTGAAGTGCCCGCTGGGCCTCGGGCTGCAGGGGGAAAGCGAGGCCCTGCAGGGTCTGGTGCTTGCTCTCCACGCTGATCTCTGTCTTCACCTGGGGGCAGGTGAACAGTGAGCAAGGCCCTCACCTGTCCCTGCCAGAGTGGAGCCCGCCCAGGGAGCACAGGCTCAGCCAGCGGGGCCTGACGTGACCGCCAGCGCCCAGGGCTGGGACTCGCGCCCACGCTGTCTGGAGCACCCACCTCGTTGATACGGATCTGCTGAAGCTCTCTCTCGGCCGAGGTCAGGGGGGCGGGCGCTGCACAGGATGACAGGTGCTTCTGGTACCCAGCCAAGGAGAGGTCATCCTAGTCGGTGGAGGCAGAGGCATAAGTGGGCGCCGCGGAGTGGGCTGCCAGAGCCCGCTGAGCGCCCCAGCTCACAGCCCCCGGGCTCTCCCAGCCCTCCCCACTCGTCTCCAAGCCTGGTGCCCACTTGCTCTGTGACCCTGAATCACATCCCTCCTCTGTGGGCCCCGGATCCCAGCCCAGTGGTCCTGGCCTGGGGACACTACCTTCACGGTCCCGAACAGCTCGTCCTTGACGTGGCCGCCCCCAAACTCCTTCTTCACCGTGGCCCGTGTGGCCGCGTACAGCATCTTCAGCCGCACCTGGAGGGCGGAGGCCGAGCCATGAGACCCCTCCAGGCAGGGCTGTGTTTCCCGAAGCAGGCAGGAGCCCCTGGGTGGGAGCCTGGTAACCTCACTGTGCCCGCGGAGGGCACAGCATGGAGGCCGGGAGGCAGTGGTGTGGCTCGGACAGCAGGGGGAGCCCTCACCCAGCCCAATCTCTGCCTCCCAGAGCCAGGCTGCTGTGGCCCGGGCCACACCAGGGCCTGATCCCCGCCCAGACTCTCTGGAGCAGGACCTGATGTCCCTCCCTTCAGACTTCTCAGGGCAGGGCCTTGTCATCTCGCTCGGACCCAGCTTCCCCTTTCCCCGGATCTTGGGTGCAGGGCGCAAGGACTCACGGGGGAATTGTCAGGCGACCAGGCAAGGAAGAGCCACTCGAAGCCCTGGGCATTCTTGGAGTCCAGGCGGTACAGCAGGTAGCAGGGCTGCTGGCCATCCAACAGTGGCAGCACGGCCCTGTCATAGTCCTGGTCCCAGCTGCCCACTGGCTCCCGCGAGGCACCCAGCACGAGCTGCTCTGAGGGCAGAGGATGGGTGAGCCACAGAGGACCACGTCCCACACCCGCTCTGACTGCGGACCTCCAGCCCCCGGATGCGGCGCAGACCTGCTGGTCGCCCCGCCGCAGTCCCCTGGAGCCGCGTCCCTGAAGGACAAGGCTGGGTGACCGAATCGGCGAGTGAACGAGTGAAGGCACAAAGCTGCTCCCTGTGCACCTGGACAGAGACGGATGTGAGAACGTGCGCTGTGCCGGATGACAGACACGACCACACGACGACACGCAGATGCGCGCCCACAGCCACCAGCAATGCGACGCCCTCACCGACACCCACACACCGGGGAGCTCGCTCAGACCCCGGGCCCGCCGGCCAGCTGCTCGGCACCACCTCCTGCTCCCTCCTCCCACCCCTGGGGCTCCAGCACAGCCTTCTCAGAAAAAATGTGCCTCAGGCCACAGGGACCTGCAGGAGCTAAAGCATGTGGGAAAGAGGGGGACGGGGCCCCTCCAAACACAGCACAAACAGGGATCCTGCTGTCGCCCACCAGCTGCAATCCCCCTGCCCCAAAAGTTACACATCGAAAGAAGCCAACTTCCCAGGGCCTGGCCCGCCTCCTCCTTGCCACACAGAGGCTACACTCAACCTGTCAGTCCAGAGGGTCTTAGCTGGGCGCTGAGCAGCAGCCCAGTCAAGCACAGGCCCAGGCTGGAGGAAGACTGAGGCAAGCGGACCATCGCGCCCTGGCCAGGGGGCCTGGCACCTGACTACCAGGCCCTCCTGATGGGGGCGAGTGGCCCCAACATGCCGTGCCGAGACTGTCTGCAGGCCTTGGCCTCCTCGCCCACGCTCCTGGGACCCAGATGCCATCAGTGTTGCAAACCAGCAGCCACAGGCGGAGTCATCCCCATAGTCGCTGTCAACATTGTTAAATTTGTTGCCAACGCTTTCACACTGGGGAGTGTTACATAACAAGTGGACTCCACGGCTTCTCTAGAAAAATCAGGAGCTTGGCCACACTCGGGTGGAGATGTCTGTCCGGGGACTGGGACCCCCAGCAACCACATGCAGCACCGAGGCAGGTAAGAGCCCACCCAGAGAGTCTTCCTGCTCAGCGAATGCGGGGCACTTGCCTGGGGGTGACAGAGGGCTGAGGATGAGGCTCAATAAGTCTGTCTCTTTAAGGGGTCTGCCACCCCAGAAAGTCTTCGCTCAGGACCTACCATAATGACCCCATCCAGCCTGTGAGGCCTTCTGAATTGACGGACCCCGGCACAGCTCTGGCCCTAAAGCCTGGGGAGGATTCTGGGTCTGGGCAGACCCTACTCTGAGCCAATTCGATGTATGAAAAGTCATCTGGGCACCAAGCTCATTTGAGGAGCCCCTTGAAGGGCCCACAACTGCATGGCTAAAAAGAAGGTCTGGGAGGACCTCTGGGGATCCCAGCCCACTCCTAGCCCCAGAGTCTGCACCTCTCACCTCGAGGGATAGCCCCTTAGCACAGAGCAAAGGGGGGATCCCTCTCTCTGGCCCCTCCAAGCCTCAGTCTAATCCTCTGCCTCGTCAAACCCTCCCCACTTCGGGCCCTGGCTGGAGCTCTCTCACCCCGGCCCCTCCCCCTGCACGAGTCCCAGGTCCCCACAGCCCAGGACAAGGCCCGGCCAAGCCTGGAATTCACCCATCTTGCTCTCAAAGAGTGCTGGATACGAGTCCCTTCTCCCCACTGTGGGGGGTAGTTCCCATGGGCAGGGCCCCCACTTCTCCTTAGGACACCCCTGGCCAGCAGCCAGGCCAAGCTAGGCCTGCCAACCACAGATGGAGGCACAGATGGAGGCGAGTGGCACAGCCACAGGGGGCGGTGCCGGGCCTCACTTGTCTCCTGCCCCCCTGCCCAGCCCATCCCATAGCCACATAGCCTGAGGGTGGGGGGGTTGGGCAGAGCCCTAGGGCCAGCTCTCCTTGCCAGACGCCCTGTTTCTGCTCAGGGGTAACGATTAGGTCACCTCCAGGCCTCCCACAAGGCAACTCCCATTTCCAGATGGGGAAACTGAGGTTCCAAAGGGGGATAGAGGTCGAGGTCCCCCGATCTCCCAGAGGAGCAGCTGGGTCCAGCACCCAGCCGGCACCCTAGCTGACAGGGGCCACTCACCATCTTCGATGACGACTTTGATGAGCCGGACAGAGCCGGCCCGTGCCTTGGCAAAGAATTCCTTCAGCTCATCGGTGGCTGAAAGAACAAGAAACATGGTGGGCGATGGACAGGCGGAGCAAGCTAGCGGCCAGGGACACGTTCAAAGCCTGCTATCCTGCGGGGTCTGGTGGCTGAGCCGGGAACCGGGTTAAATACAGCCCCCCATGTGACCAGGAACCTGAGACGGCTGCAGAACACAAGCTCCCAAATTTAGCCAGCAGAGGTGGCAGGCGGGTGGCCTGCTGGCTGGGGTGGCTCTGGTGACAAGGCAGCAGGGATGGGACAGCCCATCTGAGGATGGGGCAGGCTCTGAGACAGGCCGGGCCAGCCAGAGCGAATGGCCCCAGGAAGTCCCAGCACTGAGCCGGCCTGGGACACACTCAGCACTGTCATAACCACAGACAAGCACAGGAACAAATGCCCCCGAGATGCACGGACTGTGCCTATTTAACACACATGTGTGCACACGTGCACATATGCGCGAGGTGCCCATGCAAACAGGCACACACAGCCCAACGTGTGTGAACCTAACACATCAACACGTGCAGGTGGCAGAGAGGGGAGTAAGGGTGCAAACACCCTCGTCCACAAGCACACGCTCCGCTGGTGCAACGCGCGCACACCCAGACACAGCGCCCGGGGTGCTGACACGCGCGCACACACACGCGCGCACACACACACCCAGACACAGCGCCCGGGGTGCTGACACGCGCACACGCACGCACGCACACACCCAGACATAGTGCCCAGAGTGCCGACACGCGCACACACACACGCACACACACCCAGACACAGAGCCCGGGGTGCTGACACGCGCACACACACACGCGCACACACCCAGACACAGCGCCCGGGGTGCTGACACGCGCACACACACACGCGCACACACCCAGACACAGCGCCCGGGGTGCTGACACGCGCGCACACACACGCGCGCACACACACACCCAGACACAGCGCCCGGGGTGCTGACACGCGCACACGCATGCACGCACACACCCAGACACAGCGCCCGGGGTGCTGACAGGCGCGCACACACACACATGCACACACACAGAGCTTGGTGAAAACGTTTGCAGGCAAAGGGTGTACAAAGTACACACAGACACGCAACAGGCACGCACTGACACACATGTATGCACACCTAGCCCCAGCCCACCAGCCAGGATGCCTAACCCGGAGAGGCCCTGAGGGGCCAGCCCAGCCCTGGCACAGCCCTGCCAGGGGGCAACAAGCTCCCAACTCCCAGGCAGTTGGGGAGGCTTCCTGGAGGAGGAATGACTCTCAGGAACTCCCTCAAACAGACCCTGTCTTGGTCCTTGGGCCACAGAGCTGGAAGGTGACAGCCCATGACCAAGGACCCAAGTGCAGAGGTGAGGACCATGGCAGGCACTGGGGACCTATGGGAAGTCACAAACCCACTGTGGTTCAGACGGAGAAACCAAGATCCAAATGGGGAAGGACCCGCCTTGGGTGTCTGGGCACACAGGGCCGGCCAGCATGACCTTGAGGCTCCCGGGGGTCAGGAGAATTCTGCAGGAACACAGCCAGAGCACTGAGGTCAGAGAATATTTATAGGGCTCAGACTGGGCAGCTTGGGCATGGGGGGCCGTTAGGGGGGCTGTTAGGGAAACAAACTCTGGTCGTCCCTCAGGCAGGGCGACCCTGAGCCTGAGCCCTCCGGCTATGAACTGCCCTCCAAGGCTGCTGGGCGGGCAGGTCCTTGGGGCTCGGAGCAGCATGACACGGAAACAGGGCCCCACTGGGCAGGGCAGAACCACCCGCCTGCAGAGCCCAAGCAGGTCCCTGATGAAGACTCTGCCTCTGGGACTCCCCCTTTCCCATAGCTGAGTGTGACCTCTGACCTCCCTGAACCTCGGACTCCTCTATAAGGAAGAGCTCACACTTCTGGTCTGCAGAGGGCGTGGTCGGGAGTGACCGGGAGAAAGTGCTCCAGTAATGACAGTAACTTTTATCAATGCAAACATAACAGGCAGGCTGTGCTGAGCTGTCCCTTCCACCCGCTCAGACCTTCCGGGAGGGAGGGCCAGGAAGCTCCCCCAGCAGAGAGGCTGACACACCCTTTCTAGTATTACCAGGGCAGTGACACCTCAGAAGGGGAAGAGACAACCCCCCATGCCTCCTCAGTCACCATTAATAATCCAGAGGTCAGGCCCGGGACACCTGAGCCTCTATCATCAAAGATTCATGCCCCCTACCCCACGCCCACTGCCTTGCTCAGCCCCCACCTCTTGAGCGTCAGGTTACAGGTCTGTCCCCTGCCTGCTCTGAGGTCACCAGATTCACACCTACAGCCAGGACAGGGCTGGCACCTGGGTGCTCAGGGCAGTCTCTCTTCTCAGATCCCCAGGCCAGAGACAGGAGTGGGCTGCTCATAGGCAGGAGGGCTGGGGGCGGCCCGGTCCCCAGCGACCTCCTAGGCAGGCCTGTCTCGTGGTATGAGAGATGGGGGGTGCGGCAGGGCCCTGGGCACAGGACCTGTCTGCCTCCTGGAGCACAGGGGAGGAGCCCTAACTTCCGCTCCCCTCCCAGTGGGAGGTGGCAGCTATGATCAGACAAAAGGGAAGGAAGGGGCAGGTCC
>NW_011888881.1:2117018-2122102 GCF_000151845.1 Pteropus vampyrus | reverse complement strand
AGCACAGGGGAGGAGCCCTAACTTCCGCTCCCCTCCCAGTGGGAGGTGGCAGCTATGATCAGACAAAAGGGAAGGAAGGGGCAGGTCCTGCCATGACTGTTCCCTCCACTGGGGCTGACTCACCAAGCAGCCCCTCTGAGCCCCTCCTGGAGAGGCTGGCCCTGAGCCAGCCCAGTGTCTTCTCTGTTCCTGTGGGATGGGGCCAGGGAAGCCCTCTCAGGGCTGTCCAGCCACCAAGTGGCCACAACCACAAGCCAAGATCCAAGCGGTCAGGGCGGTCGATGGTGGCAGCCCCAGGTGGGGATGATGGTGTGGGGTTAGTGTGGCTGATGGCCAAACCACCAGGCTCTCTGGGCAAGCAGCCTGGGCCTTCTGCACAGGCCAGGCAGCCCTCCCGGGCCAGTGGGGAGTGACGCTGAGGCTGGGTAGGGTCAGGACATCTGGCTTCTGGCCACTGCTGCTCTCCCAGCCTCTCTAAGGAGGAAACCGGGGCCACTGGGGGAGGGGGTGATGCTCTGGTTTGCAGAAGCTTGGGGTGAGGGCGGCTGGCCTACACTCTCTAGGGCCAGGACCCTCTAGGGCCACAAACTCCATATTTGGACCCTTTTCTCGGTCCCTAGACTGGAGCTGGGACCATCCAACCCTGGCTGGGACAGACCCATTAAATCAGAATGAAAAATGGGAGGGAGATCTGAGGTCAAGGTCAGACTGGCTACTCTCCCTTTTCCACTTCCAGGGCCCTATCCAGCCTGGCTTGCATGAGTGTGTGAGGGTCCTGGGAGGAGCCAAAGGCCAGGAACCCCTCCTCAAACAGACACAAACTCATTCAAGCCAAACACAGGCACCTCTGGTCCATGCATCCATGGTAACCAACGCACCCTGAGATGCACCCAAATTATGCACACACACGGACACCCACAGACGTGTGCACAGTCACGAAACACAGTGTCTACAGATGGGTCCGTGTTCCTGTGCCCATTCAATCAGCTAACAGTGCATGTGCACCAGATGAACACACACAGGACTGCACACGCAAGTGCACATGCGTGCACACTTCCCCAGAAGTGTGCATCCGGGTACACCCACCCCCAGAAAGGAACAAAATCCATAGATGGTCACACAGGCACATCCACCCCCAGATGGGCATACAGACACTTCCGCCCGAAACGTGTACGCATATAGACACCCAGTCCCAACTCTGCACAGTAAGCCCGCCCCCCGCCCCCAGATGTGCCCACCCCAGGCGACCCGCAGCTGCAAAAGAGAACAGGAAGCTTCCCGGGGCTGGAGCCGGGGAGGAGGCAGGGGCCGGGAGCCGGGGAGGGGGCGCAGCCGCGGGCGAAGACCCCGCGCCCCCCGCCCGCCCGCCGTCCGCCCTCACCGTGGATGCCCGTCTGGTGCGCCATGGCTCCGTGCCCCGCTCCGCCCGCGCCCTCGGAGCCCTCGGCTCGGCCCTGGCCCCGCTCCGCAGGTTTGGACCGGGAGGAGGAGGAGGATGTGGCGGGGGCCGCCCAGCCTCGCTCAGCTTCCCGGGCGGTGTCGCAAGACCCGCCCCCCGCGCTCCCCGCCCCCACGGGCGCGGCCGCGGGGCGGGGACTCGGGCCGCGCGTGCGCGCACTTGTGCCTGTGTGTGGCGGAGCAGGTGGCGTGCGTGTGGCGGGGCGTGCGTGGGTGACTGCGCGCGCGTGTCTGTCTGTGCGTCCGGATCCGCGTGGTCTGTGGCTGGGGCGGGTTCGTGCGTGCGCGAGCGAGAGTCTGTGCGCCCCCGGCCAGGCGGGGTCGGAAGCAGGGTGGCGGGGCGCGCGCGGGCTCCCCTTCATGGCCGCAGAGGGGGTCTGCGTGTGGATGGCGTGGCATCCCTCGCCCCGGAGACGTTTCCTGAACGCCTAACGCTGGGAGCCCAGGCCGACCTACCAGGCCACCAGCCAGCGGAGTGTGGGGGGCCGCTCGGAGGAGGCGAAATTGGAGTGGAGACCTGGGGGTCGGCCTGGCAGAGAGGGGGAGGACGTTTTCCGAGAGGGAACTGCGTGTGCAAAGGCCCAGGGGCTGAAGGAGGGCCAGAGCTTGGCGAGTCTGAGGCACTTCCCGGCTCCCGAGGAACTGGATCCGCACCCAGCAGCCCCGCCTTTGCTGGCATCAGACCTGCCGCTCCCGGCCAGTCAACGCGGCGGGGCCGCCAGGCCCCTTGATTGCGTCAGGGAGAGCCCAGGACCTCCATCGGTTCAGTCAGAGCCTGTCCCAGGCCCTTGACCTGGAAGATTGGGAAGGAGGCGCCTTTTGGGTTTGGGGTCGCTGAGAGTTGCTGATGGAGCGTGTGTGCCTGCCTGGTGTCTGGCCCTGGTTTTGAGCTCCCTGCTCACTGTCCCACTACTGCACCCTGATGAGGCAGCACCCGGGCCTCCTCTGGGTCCCTCCTCTCCTGAGTGTCTGGCACGCACAGTGGAAGGATTGTTTGTCTTGTGTAGTGTGCACACCATGTCCACCCCAGCACTCAGAGTGGAACATAAAAGCCGGGTGTGGCCCTGTAGCCTGACCTTGGAAGAACAGCTCATAGGCATGACCCCTGCACCCCCAACCCTGAGCTCTGCCACGACCCAGATGGGGCCAGCAACACAGAGCCACCGGTCCCGTCAACTCTCAGACCTGGCCACCTCCACAGGCACTTGGCAATTCCACAGACCCGTGAGAGCCTTGACCTCTTGGAAACAGGAATTAGCCAAGAAAACAGATTAATGAAAAAATAATAAGGTTCTGTTCCCTGTTGAAACGTCTGTCACTGTATGAACTGTGACTACCTTAACTGCGAAGTATGCCCAGCTGCCTGGCCGACCCCTCCCAGTATCACTGCCTTTGTTTCTATGGCTACCGGATGCATACACTTACCTGCTTGTCTGTCTATTGTCTTCCACCGGGAGTTAAGGTTTTGCCCCTGCTGTATCCCCAACACCTAGAACAGCGCCCAGCATTAGTCGGTGTTCGGTAGTATTTGCCAAATGGCCATGTGGATAGATGAACCATGAGGGTCTGTGTTGCACACTTGCTGTGCGTGGGGCTCTTAGCCCTCCTGACGGCCCTGCGAAGTTGCTGGTAGCTGTCTCCATCTTTCAGACAAAGCGTTTGAGCTTCAGAGGTGAAGTGATTTGATCAAGGTCACATGGTACTGACTGTCCCCAAGAACCTTAGTTTCCTTAAGATGTCGGAACAGTCAAAGGATGAGTCCTGCTGGGCAGTGGCCCGCGTCCCCTCCATTGGCGTCTCGATGATGATTTAACCAGAGAAGGGGACCTCCTGGCAGGTTGGGGTTCGAGCCCAGTTCCGCTCAGCCTCAAGCCTGGGACGTGGTGGTGGCAGGGCAGGGCCAGCAGTGGGCCAAGCAGACTCGCCTGCGGCTGAGGCCTCATTTCACTTGTATATAAATAAATCCCTGCCTCAAACTCTGCTTCTGGGGGGACCGACCTGCAATCGTGACAAAAGAGCCAGGAAGCCAAGTGCCAAGGGCAGGAACACGCGATCGCAGTTGGTAAGAGCCGAATCTCCCAGCAACGGGCTGGTGAGGGGGCTCATGGGAGTTGTGGTGTTTAAGTGGATTGGCGTCACAAACTCAGGCATGAAAAGAAATGGAGGTGACCTGCTCAGGATCAGGCTGCTGTCCTCACAAGTCTGGGAGGCAGGTTAAGGAATGGATTCCCGGCCACCCTTGGCCGCTGCAGTTGTGGCCACTGAGAACATCATATTGACCGGGGTTCTGACCCTTGCCCCGGGATCGGTAAAAGAGAAGCAGGATCGGTGAGCAGTAGTCGGCCTCAATGCAGGAGTGAGGGCCAACTGCCGAGGGCCAACTGCCGCCTCCCTGGAGCCATCTCCTGTGGAGCGGGGAGGTCTCTGTGAAAATTCTAGAGCAGCGCTTCCTGGCCCCAGGGTCTCAGACAAAAAACATTCAGCTTCCTCTGTGTCTCAGCCTATGGCTGCTGCAAGGAATCACCACCAACCTGGTAGCTTAAAACAACATGCACGTGTTCTCTGCAAGTTCTGGAGCCAGAAGTCCAGAATCGGTCACACGGGGCTCAAGTCAAGAAGCCCACAGGGCGGGGGCCTCTGGGTTCTCTGAGAGGAGAATTTGTGTCCCCGCCTCTTCCAGGTCCTCGTGGCCGCCTGTGTCTCTTAGCTCCTCCATCTCCAGAGTTCATCACTCTAATCTCGTCTGGAATCGCCTTCTCCTTTCCGCCTCCCCTCTTATAAGGACACCGTGATTACATTCAGGGGCCACCTGGCTGATCCGGCGTACTCTCCCCATCGCGAGGTCCCTAACTTCATCACATCCACAAAGTCTATTTTGCCTGTAAAGGAACATTCTCAGGGATTGGGGCGTTAGTCAGCCTGCCACTCCCAGCTCACTCCTACGTGCCTGTCCCCTCACGGTGTTGTCGTGAGTACAAGGTTCAACACTCGAGCGGTAGGTCCGCCTTCTTCCCCGCGGTTCAAACTGCATCTTTCAATCCCAGCCCCAGCGCTGGGCAGTAAAGAATTTGCCTTTGCCCAAAGACAGCTCTAGACTTTGTCCTTGACTTCTGAGTAATGTTATACCTGATAGGAATCTTTGTTTAGGGGAGAGACTGGCCACATCAGATCTTGGGATGAGGACTGGCCATACCCGACAGACCAACCATGCGATTTAGGGCGGAGGCTTTGGGTCCTGCTGTCAGTTGACCTGGAGACTGAGGTCCGCCCCTGGGCCATCGGTCGAGCCATCAACCATGCCCACATAATGAAGCTCCAGTGAAAACGAGTCAAACGAAACGACAAGACAAAACTGGACTCCAAAGCGTGCGTAGGCATTCCCTGATCGGCAGGACTCTGTGCGTATTGTCACAAGTCGGTGCCATGGGGGTAATATACACACTGAGCATGCTACGCGTTTGAAACTCTTCCAGACTCTGCCCTATGTGCCGATTCCTTTGGCTAATTAACCTGTATCCTTTCCCTGTGATAGACTATGACCATGAACATATTTAGCTTGTAGCGAGTTCTGTGAGTCCTAGCAGATGATCAAACCCGGGGGTGGTCTGGGGACAGGGCTGCTCCTC
>NW_011888881.1:2108330-2116278 GCF_000151845.1 Pteropus vampyrus | reverse complement strand
CCGCCCCTCCTCCTTGGCAGGCCATCGGGGCGGCGATCTGGGGGGACTGTTCTTGGTGGAGGATGTGTAAAAACCACATGCAGTGTAGGTCCGCCTCGGAACGACTGATTTTCCCATAATTAGGAGATGAGAGTAAGCGTTGCATCTACTACAATGTGGGTTAGGAAAAGAAAACCCCATCGGGACCTCATACAGCTCCCCGGCCAGCAGCGGGAACCGGTATAACCGGAGACAGTGAACTTGCCGTGAACTCGATGTAATTCCCCTTTCTTGAGTAAAGGGGAATGAAGGACACTTGTGCTTCTTTGAGGTGGGGGCAGAGCACTGTACCATCTGGACTGTCCGGGTAGAGATGACGATAGACTGGCCACCCCCCCGCCCCCCTCCCGGGGACACAGTCACATGTGTCTGGAACCCAGGACACGAACGCGGGTAAGCGAAGGTGAAGGGCGGATGGCTCTCTGCCATCCCCTCGACCAGCCCTTTGAACAGAGGGGGGTACAAATCAGCCCAGAACTGGCAGAGCCAGGAGTGAAACCTGCGTTCTATGAACTTAGCATCGTGACCCCGTGAGTTTCCAGGGACTGAGGCAGGTTCCAGCCGGAAGAGGTGAGCATTGGCTGCCCGAAGGGAAAAGTCCCGGAGCAGAGGCTTGGCATGACGGGACTATGTGATCAGGATGCCCCTCTTACTCCACTTCCTCTGGGGTGCGAAGGCGGGGGCTTCGTTCCTCAGGAAAGCTCCTCCCTCACGGCGGCCCCTGAACACCCCACGCCTAGAATCCTCACTGCCCAATAACTTCGGCAGTTACTAAAAGCAAGTTTTCATTTCTTTCTTTCCAGTGGTTTCTGAGAAAAGCTCTGGACTGAGTCTCGTTTGGGCAGCTCGGAGCCCATGGCTAACGCGCGCGTGCTCTGCTCGTGGGGGACGGAGAGATGAGGGCTCTGACTGGCCGGCCCCGGGTCACGGCCCTGCCCCCGAAACTGTGGGTCAGGACGGTGGGACGTTTGGACTGACTAGGGTGGGTGACAATCAACGTGCTCTTCCCAACATGAGGACGAAAGGGCAAAATATAGATGCCCAGATGTGTCCTCTCTATCATCCAAGTAAAAACAGACAGGCCCCCTTCCCCTCGACATTCTACCCCTCACCCCGCTTTTACCATGCACTCACCATGCTTTGACATTACAGCACGAACATAGTTCCTCTGAGAAGGCACGGCCTTGTCACCGTATCCCCCGTACCCAGAGGACTGCCTAGCAGTGGGAGCTGCTGGGTGTTTGTCCAATTAAAGAGTGAATAAATCAGAAGCGCGGAGCCTGCCGCTCTGCCACAGACAATGCCTCGTTCAGCTGTGGGGCATGTGAGGGGGAGGGGAAGAGATCGAGGCCGGTCTGGTGCCTGCCCACCCCTGGGGGGTGCATTGGATGAGCCCCACCCCCACCCCCACCCCCAGCCGAGGCCGGCAGGACCCACGTGGGCTCCGGCACCTGTCCCCCGGGGCTGGTGAAAGTCCTGACCGCAGCCCCGCCTCCAGAGTTTCCCTTCCACGAAATCCTGGTCAGCCCATAAGTTTGCATTTGGAACAAGTCCCCAGGTGCCACCACACGTCAGAAAGCACATGTGAGAGTGGAGCTTTCCTACAGGCGAGGACAGCGTGTTTTAAGAGTGTGCAGAGTGGACGGGCAGCTGCTGAGGGCCGGGGTGTCCAGAGGAGGGTCAGCCCAGGCCGACTTGCGAAGCTCACTAAACCTGCCCCTGAAGATAAGCCTTGTGCTGCAGGATGTGGCGCAGCTGCCCAGCAGATGCCCGGGGACACGGTCCACGAACTGGCCCTCCGACCACTGCCTCGTGACTCCCTGGAGAGACTGACTCAGGCCGGCTGGCAATCGTCAGCAGGCATGCCAGGGCACTCTTTTTGAAAAAAAAGATATGCAGAAAGAGGTTTGTCATGAGGGGTGGGCCTCGCCTGGCAGCTGAGCTGGAGGCAGAGGGAGGAGGATTTGCTGGCAGACCTGCCCTCTGTGCTCCAGGCCCTTCATATACGGTTGTTTGTGTCCCCGCCACCCCCCACGAGATGGGTGTAATCAGTCCATCTTACAGGTGAGGATAGTGAGCCTCAGAGAGGTTTGCTAACTCGCCCAGCCAGTAGGGAGCGGCGTCCGGTTCAGACCCCCAGTGCTGACTCCAGATGCCGCCTGCCTCTCCCAATGTGGAGGACAGAAGCCAAGGGCAGGATGGGGACTAGAGGAAGGGACGGCTCCATGGGGACCCAGACACTCTGACATCCAGAGCGGAGGCTCGTGGTGGCGCCCGCGAGGAAGGAGAGCCTGAGGTAGCCGTCACCTGGGGGGCGTCCAGCAGTGCGACGCCCTGGGGGGCCCAGCCCCCCTCCAGTGCTTTGTCTGCGACTCCACACCTGGCCGATTTCATGTCAAGACGACAGCACCTTCACCAGGTGCAAACTAAACCCCCCACGTGAACACCGAGGAAGGCCTGGCACGCTTCCAGAAGAACAGGTCCACCCGGCCCCTCTCACCCCGCGTTCAGAAATGTCACCACCCGTGACTGCACGACCCATGGCATTCCCTAGATTTACTCCCTGGAAAACGAGAACCCCAGGACACACGGCATTGTGGGTCTTAACCGAAACGTGAGCATGCGAGAGCTTGACCTCGGAGGGAAGCCCAAGGTCCTCGGCGGCGTCGTCACCATCGCTCAGATTTCAAGCGCAAACACACGGCGCACTCGACACGGGACTCTGCGGGGCACTCTTGCACACGGTGGAAAACGGCGACGCGGCTGTCCTCAGGCCCACCGGCGGTCAGAGCTTTCCTTTTCGAAGGCTGCTTCAGAGATAGTGGAGTGGTAGTGAGCTCTTGTGGAGGTAAACGGCGTGCACAGCAGTGTCCGGGGCTGGGTCGCCTGGCTTTGGAAACCCATTGGTGGGGGAGATGGCCGATTCTCAGAGTGGGTGGTTCTTGAAAGAGCCCTACTTGGGAGCTGTCCCCTGGGGCCATGAAAGGTCTCAGGGCCAGGCTCCCTAAAGACGTGGACGCCCAAAGGTGGGCAGCCCGCCCGCTGACGCGCCCCTCCCGCCACCGCCCCATCCAGGCCGCGTCCATGGCCGCGAAGACCAAGGCTGGCAGGGGTGTGGCAGGACCTGGCCTGTGGGAGGGGGCCCTCCAGAGGGTGCAGCGTCACGTTCCCCTGTTCTGATGGCCATTTTGCCATTTTTCGCACTGTACCAGAATGAACTGAATTACGACTTACGGTTCACAACTTGGGAAACTGGTTTCACGTACGAGGTTAAAAAAATCACTTATTATGGAATGTGACATACTCACTGAAGAGCGTCTAAAACATGTGGAACATCTCAAACTCTATAAGGGGTAAAAGTAAAGTGAGCACCCATGCTGCTTTTTATGATGATCGCGTGCTCATTTTTCTTCGTGGCTTTCCGCCCCTGTTTATATCTCTAAGCAATAAATTCTGTTCTGTTTGCTGTTACACTGTATCTCAATGGAACCACTGTGACTTGCTTCTCTGCCCTATAACCTCCCATTGGACAAATTGACCCCTTTTGATGGACATTTGGGTTGTTTTCCAATTTTTTACTTTGGCAGACCATACTGCCATGAACAGCCTCCTACGTCAGCTGATCCCACGTGCAACGGACCCCCTAGACCAGACGTCGGCAAACGTTTTCCAGAAACGGCCAGTTAATAAATATTTAGAGCTTACGAACTAGACGGTCTCTCTTGTGACTGTTCAGCTCTGTTCTCGTGCTGGGAAAGCGGCCTCGACCTGGGGGTCACGAACGGGCGTGACTGCGCCCAGGCAAAACTACTGAACAAAACAGAACAGACGGCAGGCCGGATTTGGACCGTGGTCCCTAGTGTGTGGATCCCCGCTCAGGATGACTTGGCTTAGGATTGGAATTGCCGGGGCCACCCCATTGCACGACTCACACAGCCCTGAGGGGTACAGGCCATGGGCTGCTGGGTCGTGGGGCACGTGCACATTTAGCTTTGCTGGGGGAGGCCAAACTCTCCCTACAGCGTCTTCGCAAGTTTGTGTCCCCACCAGCAGGGGAGCGGGGGCCTGGTCACTCACATCCTTACCAGCACCTTGTTATCAGTTTTTGCCAAACTCTCAGGTGTGCAGTAGTTTGCATTTTACTAATGAGGAGCTGAGTCTTGAGTTCCTGCATTTCCGATGGCGACACTCCCCTCGTGTAAATATGTCACTTCTCCTTGGGCACTCGAGTGGCCGAAGCTCGCGCTTCCGTACCTCCCTCTTGCCCCTGTTCCCCAAACCATGCTCACACACTGCTGAGCGAGTTCTTCTGGTAATTCGAACCAGGCCTTAAAACTTTGAAAAACCCTCCCACTGAGGAAAAACAGGCAACCAAGATTAGTGGTTGAGGCTGAGGCCAATTTTGGGGGGAAATTCAGACCACATTAAAACCCCGACAAATAAAAACGATGCTACTGGTGGAGAAAGCAGAGTGAGTGGCTATCTCGGGGCTTCTAGGGGGCCCTAGGTCTTGTGAAACAGGCCCGGCTGAGGTTCGGGGAGGTTCGGGGTGCAATCTGCCAAGCGCACTGGGTTCTCATTTCCACCCCTAGAAGATCTTTACCAGAGTTATGAGTTTTTTTTTTTATCTGTCTTTTAAATTCAATCACTACATAATATTTTATTTGAAGATTTTTATAAGCTCCTTGAAAAGACTATAAATCACTTTTCAATATTAATTAACTTAACAGAGAGCCCATATAAGAAACGGTCCCACATGCTGCATGTAAGATACAGCTTGTGGTTAAGATCTGGGGCTGCAGCCAGATGTTCCATGTTCGAATCCTGCTCCGTCACTTTCGGGCTGGGTGACCTGGGGCTGATGCTACACCTCTCTGAAACTGTTTCCTCATGTGCAAAATCGGAGTAATGATTGAACCTCCCTCACTGGCTTAGTCTAAGGGTTAATGAGATAACACATGGGAAAAGCTTGCTGTGTTTCAGACTCAAAATTTAAGCAATAAATGCTGGCTATTGCTATTTTAGTTCTTTTTAAAAAACGCAATCAGAAATTCAGTGGAACGTCCCTTACATAAATGCACATAAACTCTTCTGGCTCAGAACCACTCATCTTCTATTGAAGAAGCAGGCTTGGCCTGGCTGGACAATGAGAGGCCAAAAACTCAACTACTTTCCCTTTTCGCTCTAGCTGCCAGGAAGCTGAGGTTCTGCAACCAGAGAGTTGAGAGCATGTTAGGGAAGGGGCATATAAATGTGAGCCATGGAATGCACATATATTAATATAAATGCAGAGAGGAATCAAAGTGTATGTATCAGAAAATGTAGGAACAAAAACGGTGAATCAAGTCATTGTGATCAAAACATTGTAATTTTTATGAATTTTGTGTTATTGGGGCATTTGTCAGCTTTTTAATATTTGTGACTTGTTGATTTTTTAAATCCTAAATACATACGCACTTTTGCACTTTTAAAATTGCCTTCATAATTTATTTCACTTTTCTCAAAGAGGTCCCTCCAAATCCCGGATCGACTCCTGCGAGACATGGAAAAGTTGACAGTGTCCTTCAAATTGAAGCCGTCCCAAGGGGCATGTCGGCACATCGTAAGGGGATACATTAGTGCTTTCACCTGAGGTGTGACCTGACACCTGCCAGTGCTCACCAGTTCAGCCCCCTCTGTCACTTTATCAGGACCCCACTACTCTGGGTACACAGCCCACGCATGTCAACACCTCTGAGGCACCAAAGGGTCGACGTGTCATATTTTCCGTGGAATAACCAGCCTCATCCCTTCCCCACTGTGGGCAAACAATGCCCGGCACAGAGGTGGCACCCCTGTGAGGACACAGGAACAAGGAAGCACCTCCTTCCATTCCTGCAGCGACCTACGGCAAGCTGGCGGCCACATTCCTCTGTACTGGGATTCAGAGGGGGGATGCTGGTCACCGCAGTGACAGGTATTAACACAGTTATTAGGACTGGAAAATGAAGGTAGAATTCTCCCATCAGCAATAAGCCGATAGGGTTGGTTAGGTCGAACAAGGACCGGCTTCTCCAACTCAGTTACAGGGCGGATCCAGTCTCTAAACTGAATGAGTTACGTCTACAGCTCGCAGAGTTTGGAGGCAAATACATTGAAGGGAGGTGATGAGATGAAGGCACTTATTTTTTTTAATGTATTATCGGAGATATATTGAAGTTAATAGTTTTTAAACTCCCAGCACTTTGAGTATTTCAGATGATACAAGTTACCTCTAAACGAAAAAATAACAAGTACAATGAATAATCATTTGATAAATCTTGGAAGGCCTTTCTGGAATACACTCCAGAAATTACAAAAGTAAATGATTCAAATATCAAAATAATGAATTTTTTTTGCAAGTCGGTGGTTTCCAATTCTGATTGCAACAAAATTGAAAGAGAGCCTGATAACCTGTCAGCAAAACAGAGTCTTCTAAACGGACTCAGCATTGGAGTTGCCCGAGACATGGACGTGCAATAAATTATCGCATAATTTTGGTATATTGCTCAGAAGTTCAAAAGATTAAGATATCTATAGCTATAGATTTTAGTATATGTAATATTTACAACGAAAAACTATTTCCATCCACTTATTTATATGTACATTTTCCACTCTCCGACTCGGCATCTTGGAGAGGGGAGGCGGGGCCAACCCCGGGCTTCAGACACACCCGCTGGGCCGAGAGGGCCGATGGCTGGGGCTTTGGTGTCACAGCAAGGCGCTGTCCACCTCCTGGCTCTCTCCTTCGCTCTGCTGTAACTTGGTTTTTGAAAAGGCTCATCAGAGTTGCCTGGGACACAGAGCTGGGGCACCAAGATGGTGTGGGGGCAGAATCGGCAATGTTCTTCGAGCTCCCATCCCGGTGGAGGCCGTCCCTCTGAAACCCTCCTGGGCCAGTGGCCCCCACATCGACCCCATCTTCACCGTGAGGGTCCAGCAGAAATGAACTGCCTTGCGGATGACAGAGAAGGGGCTCCGCATCTCACTTGACTCCCACAGGTTGAAGTCAGCCCTGGGGCTGGGGAGGCTGATGCCGGGAGGGGGGCAGGGAGGGGACAAAGGGCGTTACGAAGGGCGCTTGCCAGGTGACAAACGAAAACGGGGTGGGGCTACTCAGGGCTTAGCTGTGAAAACAGTTTTTATTCCCCTAGTTTTATGGTTTCCTTTCAAGATTTTCCCTCTTTATCCTGTATGTAATGTGTATACATAAAAGACAGACAAAATGACAATTCAAAAAAAATCTTTTAATAAAAATTACTCATAAAAATCCTAATAAATTTCAAAGTGCGAGATATTTCTTAGTACATTTATAAAAGAACATTTGGTCCTTTTACAAAAAGCTCCCTTTTAATTTAAATACATTTCTTATTTATAGATTAAACATAAAATATCATCTATAGTTGCAAAGCATATTGCACATTACAGAGAGAGAAGCTTCTGAATATTTCAATAGGTTTTTCCAGAGTGTCCGACTCTAGATTTTTTTGTAAAAACAGATTTATCTTCCTTGTGCACAATAAATAAAAACGCAGTTTATATTTTGCTCTGTAAAGCTACAACAAAACACCTTTAAAAAATCTGATTTCTCTGCCTCTCAGGAAGAGAGAGGGGTAATGAGTCAGGAAGGTCCACAGGTAGAGAACACTGTCACCAGATTCACATCTAAATGCAAGTGGGGACGTAACCCTGAGCCCTGCAAATCCTGGTGACACGCTGCCCGGCCTGCCCCTCATTTTCACAAAAAGGTCCTGCCCTGCAGGGAAGAGGCACGAGGGTGGAGCTGGATGTCTGGGGCGGAAGAGAAAAGAAAGGTCGAGGTTTGTTTTCTGAAGTCCCTGCTCAGCCACTCTGGCTGAGGGCAGTGGGCCGGCCCTGCCTGTCCGCCAGC
>NW_011888881.1:2093338-2107804 GCF_000151845.1 Pteropus vampyrus | reverse complement strand
GGACAGGTCCAGGGCCCGGAAGTCAAGAGGGTTTGAGGCTTGACACAGAACACATCTCGTGGGCCCAAGGGGGTGGCCGACTAAGGCCAGACACGAGGGGATGCTGGAGCGTTACGCGTCAGCATGGTCACAAGAGCTGGCAGGGAAGCCAGGATGGCGTCAAGAGAGAAAATGGACGCAAGAGGACCACTTTCCTGCCCGCTGTGCCCCATCCTCCCACAATGCTCATGAACGGTCCCACCTTGATTTTCCTGGAGAAGGGGCACAGGGACGCCTCTGGCTGCGTGTGCATGTCTGTATATTTAAAGAGACATTTTGGTTTTACTGAGCCAAAGAAAACATGAAAAAACATTTACTATTTTCCAAGCAAATTTTCTATTCAGTAGATAAGACAATGTTGATAAAGTGCTTCTAGAATGAAGAAGAAAAAGTAAAATAGAAGCATTTACTTCTTTTATCTTAAAACAATTTGGACAGTGAAGGTTTAGAAGACGGAGGTGATGCATTTATTACTGAAAATCCCTTTAGAGATCTCAAAGAACCGAATTATATACATCAATTAAAAAAAAACAATAACATATTTTTAAGAAGGAATAAAATGTTTCCCTTTTGATTGATAATGCAATGGCTTAGACTGTGCTTATTTCTAGTTTTAAAAACACTAAAATGAAATCATTTGAAGTGACAGGTAAGTGACCTGACAGGTGAGGTTGGAAGGTTTTAAGAGGCTTCCAACCCTTTCTATTGGGATTGATTTTAATCTCTGAGGTTCTGCAGAAGCCCCGTGAGGGGTCTGAATCCACCTCTGCTCTGCATGAGAGCTCCGTGCGGGTACAGACACCTGTCCCGCTGTCTGAGGTTCTGCAGAAGCCCGGGGTGGGGGGGCGTGGTCTGAATCCACCTCTGCTCTGCACGAGAGCTCCGTGCGTGTTCAAAGACAGACACCTGTCCCGCTGTCCCGGTGAAGGAAACAGCAACAGAGAACAAAGGCGGCGCTTCAGCTCAGCGGCCACCTTGGAAACGCTCGCGTCCAACATCAAGCTGAGAGGCAGCGACTGGTTAAGATTTTTCCAGAATCTTCCTAATCCCCATCCCATCCACCTTCTACTGTGGTCCCACCCTGCGGCAATATGAAACAAGCCTGCTAAAAACCACAGCAACGGCTGTGACATCCAGTGGCCCGAACGGAAACCACATAAGGCACTAATCTACAGCCTGCATAGCAGAGGAACGGCTCGAGGGTGCCAGAAGGTCGTCTGGTCATTTTTCTCTCCCTGACTTAGTTAATTGGCACTAGACACAGGAAACAAACAAACAAACAAACAAACAAAGACAAAATTCTAACCGAACACGGTCAGAACGGAGGACCCTGGGTTAGTAAATATTCAGCAGACGGAAGCGCGGACTCTTAGGCATTTTTCTTTCTCTAAAAGGCACCTGGTTCTGGAACTATCGGAGTTCCTCAGGTAAGTTCAAAGTGAATGTAAAGTACGTCCAAAAGGTCTACCTGGTAAGCTCTTAAACCGTGAGGTGACAACTTAAGAGACTGTTAGAATTCGCATAACACTATTATTCATAAGCAAATAACTGATAACACTGTGATGATTACTTGGCATGCAAATGAATACCTGAATGATTTTCCCCCGTGTGATCCCAAACCACGGATGGATATCTGGGGAAGAGCCCATCATCCAACAGGACAGAGGAAGGGCGACAGAACACAATCAACAGAAATGCCCGTGCACCTCAGGCCCTTCGCGATTCCACTCACGAGCCTCTGACGGAGGTAGCAGCAACCGTGTCATGGCCAGAGCCGGCGCGGGAGGAGACTCAAGCGGGGTCCACGGTGTGAAGCTACGAAGATCCAGCCACAGCTGCCCTGTCCACTGCGCTCAGGGACAGCAGCACGCCACAGAAGCTAACTTCCATGGACCTTCTCACTTTAAATCGCATCCTTAAGGAAAATGGGTGTTTTATTGAACAGAAGAGAAACACTGAAGTAAGCAAGGTGCTGCCAGGTGTGGGAGAGGGGCGGGCAGGGATTCCGACGGTGCCGGGGGGACCAGACTCCCGTCCTCCTCCACCTGGGACGGGCCTCGGCTTGGCCCGGGCTCAGCGGTTTGGTTCCTGGTCGGACGTGGCCCCACAGAGCGGGGCGGGTCAGATCAGGCCAACCATCTGGTCGATCTGCCGCATGTAGATGCTCTTGAGGGGCAGGGAGTACCTCCTCTCGTCGGGAACGCGACTGCACTAGGAAGAAACAAGCGAGGGACAGTGGGACTTTTGAATTAAAACCCCACGTGTTCACCCACAGGAAGTGCGGTCGGACGGCCTAAGCCAGGGTCTCTCTCTGCCCGGGCACTGTGGGCGTCTGGGGCTGTCCTGGGGGCTGCAGGGTGGCTGGCAGCACCCTGGCCTCTCCCAGGGCACGACCTCGCCCCCTGGTTGTGACAGCCGAGACTGTCCCTAGTCATCGCTCAATGTCCCTTGAGGAGCAAAAGCACCCCAGCTGCGGAGCACTGATGTGACGTGATACCCTCACTCCACAAGTGAGGGAGAGGGCCTCAGGGGGCCCGAGATGTCCCCGCGGGCGTGGATTGGCCGGGACCCCCAGCGGCGTCCTGCAGGTCCTTGGCCCACCCACGGTGGCAGAAAATGCTTTCGCTGTTTGGAAACACTGTTGTTTTTCTGAGTTTACGGTTCTTCTCATACACAGCTAAAACCTAAATGCTTGAAAGTGAGATTTTTTTTTTTCCTTTTTGCATCTAAAGGCCTCTTTTCCCTTCAGTGGAAAGAGTTCGAGAGCCCAGTGCGGTGTCTGGAAGGTCCCCACACGCTCCGGCACGCACGGCCTCCCCGCAGGAGGCCACTCTCTCGCTGCCTGGAACCAGGTCCTTGGCCGGCCCAGGGCGTCCGACCTGCTGCCTTCCGCCCCGACCCCCTGCCAGGACATCACCCCTCAGGACCCACTGAGAAGCCCGATTCTCCGCAGTGCTGCGGGCTATCCACCGCCCCGACATTCTCCCGGGCTCCTGGGAGGGGCCGGGCTCCCCAGAACCAGGCCTGTCTCAGCAGCCACGTCCCCAGTGCCTGGCACGGCGCTTCAGGTCTGTCACATGAGTGTCTCCTCCCGTCCCCATCCTGGCTCTGCCTGTGGCTCCACCTCTGTGGCCCCCTCTCTTCATCTGTGAAATGGGGCCGTGGCAGCACCCGCGCTCCTGGGGCAGCCGTGGGGGTCAGTTAGCGTGCGTGAGCGCTGAGACCGGCCGGGCGTGTGGCGTCGCGTCGAAGTGCCGGCTCTCCCTCCCTCGGCTGCACTTCGTCCGCTGTCTGCGTGCCGGGGCCTGGCGGGAGCCTGGGGACCGGTCTCTGCTCCGGCCTCTTTCACGTACACACGGCCGGCAAAGGCCTCCGAGGGACACTCGAGGAAAAGTCCTGACTCACAGTCAGGCCGTCTGGCGCAGGCGGAACTCCTGGCAAGGGCGGTTTTTCCTGAGCAGGGCGGTGGCACCCAGTGCATCGTGGGACAAGGAGGTGTGACATTTTGGCTGCTGCTAGGCCTTCCTCCTCAGCCTCATGTCCAAACCTTCTGATCGACTCAGCCCGTGACACCATGTGGCTGCTGCCAGACCCGTGGGCCTGTTTCCAGGTCCCCGCACTGCCCGTCACCAGGCTGTCGCAGTGTGGCCCACCGTGGATGAAGCCTGGACCCAGGGCCTCAGTGGCACCTTCATAAAGAGCGTGGTGACGGACAACTGCCGGTTCCCGCTCCCGCTGCAGGGGCATTTTGTAGCATCTCTTCGCTTGCCCCGTGGGTCCACCCTCTGCCCGACTCCACTCTGCTCTGGCCTGAGAACGACCTGATCGACTCTGTAACAGGCTCTCTGGCCTTCTGGCTTCCCGTGGGGACAGCCAACGAGACACTCCAGCAGGTCAGAGGGGAGGAGAAGGGTCAAGTGCTTCCCTTGCTGTCCCATCCCATGAGGTCACCAAAGCCAGCTCAGAGCAGGGTCTCCTGCCTGGAGACAGTCCACCCTTCCCACGCGCCTCTGTCCAGCTCTCGTGACCATTGTCCTTGCCAGCCCCTTTAGCCCAGAGTGACATGTCCCACGGCTCCCCTGGTGTCCCTGCCCCCTGACGGCACCTACAAAAACGGTGCTTTGTGAAACGTCTCAAATGACCCAGTCTGAATGTTATAGGAACTCTGGGTGACAAATTAGTAGGGTTTTCTCTTCCTCCAAATGTAACCCGCCCCTGGAAAAAGCCACTTACGTTGGAGCTGGAGTTGATGGCTTTGAAGTCGGGCGGCCTCCCATCCGGGCCCCCGTCAGGGAAGACGTCCTCCCTCCAAGGTGCCTCCCGGAGCTGCTTGTCCACAGACACCACGTGTCCCTCAGTCGTAAACATGTATCTGGTTCCAGATTTGTGCACCGGATTCTCCTCATCGAAGAGCTGGTGGGAAGGGCAAAAGATACAACTGGTAATTGCAGCGCATGGGACTGACTCACCAGGGCGGCCGACTCCTCGGGAGAGAAGCTGCTTGGCCCTCAGGCTTCTTCAGTCAGTTAATGACCCTGGTTCCCAACTCGGCTGCAAATCAGAATCACTAATTTTGCTTAAACTCAGATGTCCCGATTTACCCCACCTGCCCACCCCGACCTAGAGATTTGCAAGGCCGAGGACGAAGACCCCAACTTGGGCAGTGTGGGAAGCCTCTGGATGACCCCCCGTGTGCTCCCCAAGAGTTCTTGTGCCGAGATTCTAGAACCACCTGCGCCTCACTCACCACCAAATGCTGGAGGGAGGAGGAGCGTGTTTTACCCCCCGCGGTAACCCCAGCATGTGGGCCACCATCGGCTCCTCCCAGTGTCAGGACAGGGGCTGGGCTCTGAGGACAGTGCATAAGGGTGGGTGTGGGAGTGGGGGGGAGGAGAGAGTCCGTGGGGCACATGCGGAAGGACACCTAGGCCGGGATGGGGGGCTGGTGGGGGGTGGGGAGGCATTCAGTAAATGCTGAATGAGTAGACACTTAGAAATCTCAGAGAGAAATCTTACAGTCACTTCAAGTATTTTACAAATGAGTAAAAATAAGACCCAGCGCTTATCTGTTTTTATACCACAAATGGGAGGAAAGGGGTGGGCCCATTTCCAGCCCCAGACCCTGGGGCTCCGTCCACTCACTCCGGACGCGCCCTGTAGATACCTGTAATCACCTGCCACAGCCCCGGGCCGCACGGCATGACGCAGGCCCCGACCCTGCGGCGCTCTGAGCGGGGAACCTGGGCACACGGGACCTGGCGGCAGGACAGCCGTGTGCCCACCGGCTGGACCGTGTGGCCTGCTGCAGGACACGCCTCTGCGGTCCTCTGTGGAAGGTGACGCCAGAGTCAAAGTGTCATTTTAAGGAATGAGACTGGTACTTCCAAAATGTGGTTTTGTACCCTCACAAGCCCCTTGTCAAAGCCACCGACTCCTGGGCCCACTTCCAAAGGTTCTGATGCAGCAGAGCCGCCACTGGTGAGGCTCTGGGGCTCTGACCCGGCCGGCCCGGCCTGGGGGCCGCTGACCTGGGTCACACAGCCCGCTCGCTATCTTTGACTCTCAGCTGAGATCAGTCACCACGCTGTCCCGTCAGGAAACCGTGCTCCTCGGTGGCTTGAGGACACGCCCTTTCGCAGGGAGCCGTGCCGAGTACAGTGGCGACGTGCACACGTGCACATGTGCGTGCGTGTGGCGGAGCAGGGGCGCGGGCGAGCAAGCGGGACCGGGCTCCCGCCGCAGCTCCAGCACCCAGGCGAGTCGCCTGACCTCTCTGCACACTGCGGGACGAACAGTGACCCGATGGTCCCTCAGGCTCATTCCAGGTCCAAAATCTCTCCCTCCACATGCACGAGAACACGCGTGTGGCCAAGGAGCCAGCTGGCCTGCGGGCCCCAGCCGAGATCACACGAGCTACGGACCCCGCTGCCTTCCTCGGAGAAGCCACCCTGGCCACCACGCTGTCACGGGCCCCCGCCAACCGTCGCCACCTTGTGCACCCTCTGTGACTGGACATCTCCCTGTTGACAAGGCCCCCGCCACGCCGAGGTCACGGCTATCCCGGCCCGCCCCTGCGGGGCCCTGAGCCAGCGCAACGTCCAGCACAGAGCGGCGCCCGGTAAGTACACGCTGGATGCGGGGCTGAGCCAACGCTTGCTCCACGCAAACCTGGCCGCTTCCCGGGCCCATCCTGTGGCACACGTACCAGGTACAGGTATTTGCAGGTCTCGCTGAGGAAGAAGCTCTCCATCCGGTCCTCCTTGGACTTGTCTATGACGTGGTGCAGTGTGGCATACCCGCACCTGCAACACAGCGTCCTGTGGGTCCCACTCCCGCCCCACGCCCCGCCCCGCCCCACCCCATCCGCGTGCTGATTACAGAGGCAGAGGCCGGCCGTCCTGTGACAGAGTGACCACCCAGGCCATCAAACGCCACGTGGAAAACCAACTGCGTTGGGTTTAAGGAATGTTCGCTTGTGAGCCTACGTTACCTCCAAATTCATTTAAAAATCGCTTTGGTGGCTAAATCGCCAGGTTAGCTGCAGGGGTAAAGGGCGGTGGGGGCGCTGGAGGGTGTTTGCCAAAAGCAAAACCTGACACCAAGACAATGGCTGGTAACGAATTTAGAAGGTTTGATTTAAATGTTTTGTTTCTAATGTTTATGGAACTGACTTATCGTTCGGAGAGTCTAAAATAATATTCTGTAAGAAAATACTTAGGATATACTGCTAGGTGAAAAAAGCAGCTTGCAAAATTGAAACTTTTTTTTATATACATGCACATGTATAAATACATTAAACAGGTTATAAGAATACAGACTTGGTGTGATTGTGCGCGGCTCTGCATGGGGACATCACAGTGGTAGGATTCTGCCTCTATATTTTTCGTACTCCCTAAACTTTTTAGTGTACCTATTACTTGTACACCTAGGGAAAATGAATTACTTAAAAAGAACATGCACAGTCTGCAGGAACCTTATGGACAAAAACAATGAAAAAATAAAAAGCCATCCCCACTATAACGGACAGGTTCTATTACACAAAAAGGAAACACTTCCCTATAAAATTAAAACCAGTAACCTGCTATATAAATTAAAATGCAAAAGAGAACATCTCCCCAGAACAACACAAGAGAAACCAGCAGTGGCCAGCAAAAAAGAGAAGGAACTTAGAAAACTAACTTGACTCTTGTGTACTTTTCCAGACTCTGCAGAATGTCCATTCCCACGTGGAGGTAGAAGGGATTCTTGGTGGCCTGGAGAGAACGAGAGACTGAGCTGGCAAAGGCCTGGAGGACGTGCCGCCAACACACTCCACGGGGACTCCAGGAATTCGTGAGGAGATGAGTCACTGGGCAGAGGAGGCACAGGGCCCGGTTTGGTCTGTCCTGAAGCGTCATGAGCACTGGGAGACTGAGGTGCTGGTCACTTCGCGTCAGAACAGCCTGACACGGGGCGAGGGAGCCAGCGCTGAGGGGCTGCTCCAGTCGGACAGTGCCCTGCTTTGGCCTTCCTGGCTCCTGTCACCACCAGCAACGAGGCGATGACTTGCTGACACGCCACATCTGAGAACAGATCCAGTTTCTCTCTTGCCCTGGAACTCTCTAGAACCTCAGCTTCAGATGCAGAGAAACAGGACCTTGCCCCATGCCCCTCACTGCACTGCGAGGGAGGAGGGACAGGGACAGGAGACTCACAAGTCCCCACAGCAGGTGACCCTCCGCCTTCCTCTCCGATCGCCCCAAGAGCTCGGTCCTTGGGGTGCTTCCTCTGCTGTCGCCTGCTCTTAGATGGTTTTGTTACGAAAAAAAAAAAAATTCTCTGGGAAGATGAGACTTTACCCCACGAAGAGTTAAGAGCTGGGGATGTCTTTAATTCACGCCTATTCCACCTTGCCGCAGCAAAAGCCCAGCGCGGGGGTGGCTGAGCCTGGACTCAGCACGGGTTGAGGAGGGTTGTGGCAGGGGCAACACGGGGAAGCGGGGGCCTCTCTGGAGTCTAAGAAAAGAGTCAACGTGAGGGAGATGCTGAAAACAGGAAAGAAGCAGAGACAGGAAGAAGGAGCATCAGCCCTAAGGCAACAGACTAGGCTTGGGAGGGGGCTCGGGCAGTGCCAGGCACGTGGTCCCTGGGGCGAGCCCGGCCTGACCGTGCTGCTCTTGGGGGCGGAGGGCAGCACCTCCTTCGTTGTAGATGTCACCTAAAGCTCCCGAGGCCTCGCTGCAGGCCCGAGGAGTATGACCAGTCTCATGGGTCACCCTCCTTTCCATCTAGAAGCGAATGACAAGGATTCAGTATTAAAAAAGTATTGAATAAATCTCAGCTGCGGTACTAACCCTAGCGCCAACCTCAAAAAAGTCGGGATGTCTTTGCCACGGCCTGCCCGGCTGCACGGAGGCCGGGGTCTCGGAAGCTGGGCGCTCGTGCTGCCGTGCTGGTGACGAGGATGCTCAGTGGGCAAATATGTGTGGCAGGCACAGGGGACCGTATCTGCCTTCGACTACGGGGAGAAGACGTCACCGTTAAAGTGACATTCCCTCTGGCTAGAACGTCATTTCGCAAAAGACGAACACTATTTTTTAAGCATCAAACAAAAAGAGGCATTCGAATGATTTCCTTTACAATTGAGAAAAAGAATTTCTCTGAATAATTATTACACAGACCCGAGTTCCACAGTACATGGAACTGCACCCAAAATGAGTTCTTTGGTCGAATAACTTGGGGAAACACTGAGTGCCAGGTCGATCTCGACTATAAGGATGAGAGAAATAAGCCCTATAGTAAAAAGACAGATTCGGTTTATAGAACGTTAGGTTAAAAAATGTTTGCGAGTTTGGCAAAACACGGCAGAGTGAGAGACGCCCCCAGATCTCTCCCCTTGAAACAACACGCTGAACATCAAAACGCAACAAAAACACCCAAAGCGCACGCCAGCACGTGGAGCGCGGGGCCTGCCCGCAGGGCTAGCAGGGGGCCTGGAGGGCTGCCGTTCGAAGAGACAGAAGCCATGCTGCCGGCCCCGTCCGACTTTCGGATTTTTGGGTCTGTCGAAACTGTGCTAGGCCACTCTTATTTCATACTTACGTTAATTAAATGGTCCACTTAAAAAAAAAAAAAAAATTACGTGACCGCAGACGCCTCCCCTGTCCTGTGGAACCGCGAATGACGCTGACACGGAGACGAGCGCGGACAGGCGGTCACCCTGTCAGAGGCCCCGCACCGATCAGCAGACGTCCCCCGAGACCAGCCGCACGCTCTCCCGCACCTGGTAGAGCAGATAGGTCGACTCCACCAGCTCCGGCCTCAGTGGGTAGAACAGCACGTCGGGGGCCTGCAGCTGCCAGTTATACCTCTCCGGGAGCGCCCCGTACCGCTTCCAGATGGCGTAGTAAAAGGCATGCAGGCAGATGGCATCCTCCACGTCGCCCATCAGGACCTGCGGAGGAGACGCGGGTCACCGGGCTGCAGGCACCTTTCCCAAGGTGGCGAGCTGTGACACGAAAGCTCTCCCTCTACCTGCCCCGCTCCCCCGGGTCGGAGGCAAAACCAGCCCCGAAGCAGAGACCTGACTGGCTGTCAGTGTGGGCGGATGTGAGTGGCACGGGACATGGGTGAGCTGTGCTCAGGAACAGGAAGAGACGGCCAAGCGAGGGGGGGCGGGGGATCCCCTCGAAGGACCCGCGGCCACTGTTCAGGCTCTGCGCTTATTTACCACGGCTCTGTCCAACGCCCTGGGCACTAACTCCCCAAATAGAACAACCCAGAGATACTGTCTACAACCTCCCAGATGCAAAGGAGCCAGAAGGCTTGGACATCATGAAGCCCCCGCAAGAGCTCTGCTTGGCGACACGGGGGCGGGTACCTGCAGCCCGGGGAAGAAGGCCTGCAGGGAGTCGATCCACGTGTTCATCAGCTGCCCGCTGAACATGTTCACATTGACGTACAGCGGGGGGTCCCCTTCTCCCTCGTTGCAGGCTTCCCGGCTGAGGTCCGGCGTGGGGCGAGGGAGAGAGGAAAGGTCACCGGCCGCCCGGCTCTCCCCGCGGGCAGCCTGGTTCTTTCTGCACGAGGGGAAGGCTCTTCTCCCGGAAGCTCCCACAGAGGAACAGCAGAGCAGGAGGACAGAGGCCGCTGCTCAGTTCAGGGCTCTAAGTACAGACGACCGGCCTCTGGCCAGGCGACCGGTCAGCGGGGCACGGCACTCACACGGGTGGCCCCCACAGCGGCCAGCGTGGCAATGGGTCCAGGAACTCCTGTCCTGCAGGAAGCTCAGGAGCCACACCTGCAGTGGCCATTTCATGTGCAAAAGTGCACAAAGAAAGGCCTGGGGGGGAGGTGACAGCAGGTGGAAGCCACCGCAGCCACCATCTGAATGGACAGTGAGAAGCAGCTAATACTGCTGTTTCAAACAGAAGGGAAAATGTGGTAACTGTCCTTTCCCTCCTCAGGTACAAAGCCCAATCCTAACAATTCTTTGGGAAACAAAAGAACCAAAATAACTCCATAATTGTCCTGTGTTACGGCTCTGTCTACAATTAAAGCCACAGGTAAACACAGGGGTGCACGGCACTCCCTGCAGCAGCCAGTCTCGGAGACCCCAGGACCCCAGCCGCTCGGCAGTCTTGCCCCCGTGGAGTCCCCCTGCTCACTGTAACAGGGTCCGTCTGTGTGACCGAGAGAGCCAGGCAGAGTGTTGGTTCGTCACTCTGAGATTAGGTCATGGAGGCGCGTGGCTTCCATTGTGGTCTGTTTCTTTCTCAGATCACTCACTGGGGGCGAAGCTGCCACGAGCCGCCCACCAAGAAGGAGGCCCACGGAGCCGAGCCCTGCGGCCAGCAGCCAGTGAGTGGGTGAGGCCTGCCAGTCCCACGGGCGTGAGCCGGGCAGTGCGTCCTCCAGCCTTGACTCAGCCTCGACACGGCTGTGGCCTGAGGACCACTTTGTGAGACTCTGATCCACTCAGCAGCTCCTGGCTTCCTGCCCCTCGGAAACACGCCTGCTTTACACGCTAGGTTTGGGGGTGATGTTACGCAGCAGGAGATAGCTAATACACCTCTTCGCCCCCAAAAGACTGACAAACAACTAAGGGGTGGTCGGGTGATGGCAGAGACCAGCAGGCCCTGCGGGTCCACGCTGAGAAAAATACGATCGTTTCCGAATGCATTCTACCGGCTTTCCAGGGCGGTCAGGGATGCGAAGGGGACCTACCCTCGTCTCAGGTGGTTCTGAATACTCTGATATGCAGCATTAAACATTTCCAGGTCTTCTTCTTCTCCAAAGAGAATGTAAGATTTCAAGAGGTACTCATAGAAAGAGTCCAGTCCAGCTCCCAGGCCGCTCTGCTTCCCGACCCAGCGGCCAGTCTGAATGTCCACAACGTTGCCTGTGAAGACACAGCACGTCGGTCCCCGTTACCTGTGTGGCAGGCGGGCCTCCTACCGCCGCCCACTGCACTTCGTCACCCGTGTCCTCGTAGGAAGAGACAGAAAAGCTCTGTCAGTTCTGACAGCAGCAGAGACAGCCAGGAGACCTTTCTGGGTATGTGGCGTTTAACCGCTGATGCGGGGAAAACGTTCGAGGCAAAAGCAAAACAGGTTGTCATCCTGTTTTTCCGGATGGACAGTGCATTTCAAAAGCCGAGAGTGTTTACAGCTTTTGACTCAGTACTGCCGTTCCTGGGAATTTATCCTAAAAAAATGTTAAGCATTATGTTGTTCTTCAGGTAATTATAAGTTACATAGCTTACGTTATCTGTAAAATGGAAAAAAAAGCCCAGAAACCATCTGGGTATCCAACATTGGAAGAGGAATTAACGGACTATCGTGAAGATTTTAAGGACGATAAACATGAAAACACCTGAATGGTTGCCCGATGTAAAGCAGAATAAAAACGTTTGTTTATACCATAATTTGTAAGTATGTAAAAGCTGCATACACCAGGCTGAAAGAGCCTGTGGAAAACTTAAAAGTTGAAGATCTGGAGCGACACCGGTCAAGCATTTAGTGATGATGGGGTGATAATTCTGGTGACTTTTTAAAAATTTTTACTGTTGTTAAATACAACTAATTTGTGAATAAATTTAAGAACTTAAGGAATAATCAAAAATCACTTTTAAAAAATGGTGCTTTTGCAATGACACTAAGACTTCAGGACAACCAATCCAGTTACTGCCCAGTGACACAAAGAAAATATTTCTCAATGCCACACACACAGTTCTATGAGGTAAAAACTCATTTTCAAGTAACATCTGAGCTAGCAAAATACTGACAACCCTTGAAGATGAATGGTGGGTATACGGGGGTTCGTTATTCATTATACTTCCTTCCTACTTTTAAATACTTGAAATTTTCCATAATTTTTTAAGTAACATCTGGACCAAATATTCCCAAGGAAAAAACAAACCCACCTAATGTAGGTTTAGTCTGGGTTTCCCATCTACAGTTGATCCCTGAACGAGGCAGGGGTCGGGGGCGCCGATACCCCTGCAGATGAAAATCCACGGATAATTTCGGACGCCCCCAAACTTAACTATGAACAGCCCACTGTTGACTGGAGTCTTTACCGATAACATAAACAGTCAATTTACACATATTCGGCATGTGATTCGTATTACATATTGTATTCTTACAATAAAGTAAGCTCGAGAAAAAAATGTTGAGTCACGAGAAAGGAAAAACATATTTACAGAACTTCTGGAAAAAAAGATCCGCAACAGTTCAAACCCATGTTGTTGGAGGGTCAACTGCGTTGCCGTGTGCCAAGTTCTTTAAAAGGAGAAAGGCACTCTGCCAGTGACAATAAGTCCCTCTGTTTAGAGCCTGATATAAAGCAAGGCAATCTGCCTCAGAGGCAGCTACTTTTATTAGCCATTACGTCTGGATGGGACATAACTTGGGGGATTCTAATCAGGTGGCCTGGAAGAGTAGAAGCGTGCCTCTCCCCAATGAGCCCTATGCCTCCCTCTACGTGGAAGTCACAGGAAGAAACTGGACACGGCCTGCACGGAGGGCCGCCCTCTGAGCTGTCAGTTTTCAGAAGTGGCCTACGAGAAAGGAGACTCGGAGAGGCGGGAGTGCCCCCCCCAGAAGACAGAAGGACGGGGGGCCGGGCAGATCCAGTCCCGAGGGCGAGGCGCCACCACACCTAATAATCCTGTGTCGTTGCTCCGGAGGCTCCAAAGGGCTTTCACGGCTCGTCTGGCCACCCACTCAAACGTGGAGTCCCCCAGCAGTCGGCTCAGAATCCCAAACTCCACCAGGAGGGAGCCGGCTCCTGCCGTGCAGGTCTCATTATTGCTGTCGGGAGGAACGCCTGTCTTTAGATTCACCTGAGGACAGGAAGAGACAAAGGGTTCATGGCAAAACCCGAGGGACCCGCAGGGCTGCAGGGCAAGGTGCCAGCTACTACGTGGAGCTAGGGAACCGCGTTCACTGCAGCGTGAGTCAGCTCCCGCCTCCTGCTTTACACCCAGGGTGAAGACGGGCATTTCAAAGCCACAGGCAGGGCAGAGAGAACATCGGAGCCTCATCTCATTAGTAAAAGCGCGTCTTAGGGGAACCATCGTAGGGCTATTCGCGAGTCCGCCTCTTTCCAGTAGGTTCTCTTTGCGGTCACGCAGCACCGGCCTTTGGCAGGAGAGACGAGGGGCCAGCTGTGGAATCACTTACACGTTTTTGAGTGAGCTACTAGGGACTTGGCCCTGCTCAGCGAACATACACAAATCTCAGTCCGGGAAAGGAGAACAGAGCGAGGACGTGACAGGCTGTTCCATCGCTCTGGCGCTGTGGCCTGGCAAGTGTCCGCTGATACCTAAAAGGCTGACTCAATTCCCAGGGGAGTTCTAGGCTCAAATCCAATGTTGCAAGAACGTAATTTTACTCCAGACCTTGCATTTAAATCAGCAGCTAATGTGCCTGTCAGTGCGGGCTTTATCCGGAAGATCCACAGGAGGCAATGAGAAAAGTCACTGAGCTCCTACGAGTCCCGGAGGGTCCTTGGGGGAATGCACCCAAGTCAGAAATAAGGACAGACCACCGCGCCGCCTCGTAGCGGGGAGTCTAAGTTCCACACGTGAGGGGACTCGGGAACACTGAGCACAGGGACAGAGCTCTTTCCTTAAGGGGAAGGATTAAAGCAAACGTGTCACTGAATGCCTGGCACACAGTAAGTGCTCAGTAGGTACCGAGTTAAAAAACATTTGCATCACATTCAGGGCCAAATACTCTCGAGGACACGGCTCTCCTCACCGCCCCAAAGCCCTTCAGCCCCACTCCTTCCCCCAAACCCGGACGCCAGCCACTGCGAGGCCGGTCGGCCTACCCGCGGATAGGGAATGCCTGTCCTGGTGTTTTCAAAGGCGGGCAGGAGCCGCACGGCCAGGTCGTGAGCCATGTGCAGCAGCTCGTTATCGTAGTCCTCAATCGTCATGTC
>NW_011888881.1:2086490-2092628 GCF_000151845.1 Pteropus vampyrus | reverse complement strand
ACCTCTGGAAGGTTATGCACTAATACAATTTTCAAAAAGTTTAAATAAGGAAAATGGTCACAATGTATCAAGCAAAAAAGGCAACGCATTAAACTGGGGAAGGGACAGGAGCCTGACATGCTAGGCAGACACACACGAGGAAAAGCCCCAGCCGGCGTGGGTGGCCCTGTGGGTGGCAGAGGTGGGGACTTCCATTCCCTTCAGAAACTCGTAGGGGTTCCCCGAGGACACAGCGAAGGAAGGAAATGAGACCAGAAATGGAGTAAAACAGTGAAAATCTGCATTAAAGGGACACCTTTACACTTGTCAAAGTGTAAGTGTGTCTTTCTGCTCAGTCCAAAATGTAATTACTCTGACACGGCAGCTGTTCCAGTTTGGATAAATCCACGAATGAAGAGGAATGGCCACCAGGTCTACACGGACCCTCCCTATGAGCCCAAGGCCAGGAGACCCTCACACAGAGGAGACCTCCATCCATTTTATGCACGATTTACCTTATCGTGGCTTCAAAGACTTGGACGGTGGAATCTTTGTCAAATGAAACCGTGTTGATCACTAACTTGACTGCTTTCTGGAACTCGGAGGAATTTCCCATTATCTTTAAAAAGAGGAACACGAACCGTTACGACGGCTTGAAGCAGAACGGAAGCCATGAGGTGGCGGGGCCTGGGCCGCGTCGCCTGAGTGTCTGCACGTGCTTTTGCCTCCCGCGGGAGCAGAAGCACAAAGGGTAGAATGGCCTGGTTCTCTCTCAGAGTACGTTCCAGGACAGATGGCAAACCACGTCCTCCGACTCAAGACTTGAATCTCCAAATGGCAAAACTGTGAAAATGACCCCTCGTCAACTCGTTCATCCCCCTCGTCCTAGCTGGAGCTCCGGAAACTCCTGAGATGAGTGAAAACAAATCCAGAAACGGAAGAAACAGAAATGGTACTTTCCCTCTGCTCCTCAGATAAACTGATAGCTTGGGTGCTTGGCTCCCAGGAGCCCCAAACATCTAGAAAATGACTTGTTGCTTGTTACCCGGACGTCTGTCTAAACACTTTGCAAAACAGAGGTATTACCTTTTGGAGCATAGTTCATAAAACCAGTGACATTCAAAACAAATAAAACATAACAATCAGCTTTGTCCTTTTTAAAAAGTGATTAGAACTATGATTCCTACTTTGGATTAACCCGAATGGAAATGCTTTCGTGGTCTTCAAAACTGTATGACAAACCTGGGACTATGACATCATGAGGGCGCATGCACGCGCGTGTGCAAACACACACCCACACACACACACACACAAAACAAGGACAAACAAACAATGTCATTCAGATACTCCTCCGCTCAAGTGCGTATCATTTCCTAGCATTTATTGGTCTGGTGCGTTTCCCCCCCCGCATCCCTATTTCCTGTAACGCAGAGCAGATACAGACAGATGTCTCTTTTCTGGCTTTCAGCTCTTTCTTTTTAAAAGATTACACAATAACGCTGCAAGCTGCATCTCAGGCCAGGAGATTGCTATCTTCCGAGAGTTTCTGCAGCACATCTGCGAGAGCCTGTTTAAAATGTTACTAAAAGAAACCTCCATAGAAGCGATGCCTAAAAAATACGTCTGAAGTGCGAACAAGCACAGGCCGGATATCGTACAATGAAAACCACAGAGACGTCTGTTTCCTCGCAGATGTGCAGATGTTCACCAGCGACCCATATCTGCTGATCTGACCTCACATCGGGAGGACGGAAAAGGAAGCCAGCAGCTGGCAGTGCCACCCAGTCATTTACGCTTTAGTCAGAACAGATAAGCAGGCTGGGAAATCACTCACTCGGGCTTGAGAAAAGCTAGACTGGACAGAAGAGGCAGGGAGGTCTCTGCAGCGTGGGGCTTCTCGAGCCTGGCAAATGCTGGCGTGTGCTGTGGCTGCCCCTTGCTGCGGCAGACTGCCTCGCCCGCCTGCAACAGTTTCAAGGATGCTCCCCTGGAACCTGCTCGGAAATGCTGGCTGGCAGGAAGGGGTGTTTGGACACATGTTTGCACTCCGATGTTTCAGTGTCCAGTGAGCCGAGGAACGGAGATAAGGCCCCGCACTCAATGAGCGTGGCCAGGGGACAAAAAGACGATGGGGCAGAGAGCTCGGGCGAGAGGGGCTTTCGCAGCCGTGCAGGAGTCTGTTCTGAGCAACGCTTGTGGGCTGAGTCAGCCTCTGTCATCTCCCACAAGCCGGCTCTCGTCTGGCCAGACGTACTTGTCCGGGCACATTTCGATCGGTGACGGTGGCTGACAAGGCAGGGAAGCTATGACTTCAGGAAGAGATACTGCGAAACTGAACTGCTCCGCAGCTCCAACCTGGTAGAAGGAAGCATGGGCTTCCCATCAGACCGTGGGCCGTGTGCAATGCGGAAGGGCTTCTCAAGCTCCTCCCAAGTTCTAGAAATTCTACCACCAGCAAGGTGCTGGGCCAGCATTACCCAGCTCGCTCCTGACGCTCTGAGCTCTTCTAGGGAAAGTTAAAAAGAACTACTACAGTGAGAATTTTCTAACGGTAAGGGCTTGCCGCACGATGAAGGAGAGAGGTTTTAAAACGCTACGCTGGGGTCCAGTCCCCTGGGAGCTGCATGGCAGCAGAGGTCGGGGAACACTTCCTGGCCTGACGCTGAGCCCCTGCCACGGAGCTCAATGCTTTCCTCGGCTCCCGCTAACCTGGTCTAAGGTCTCCCGTCGAAGCCCCAGAGCTGGCGGGGGGACCGAGGCGGAGCCCAGTGTCCCAGGGCACGGAGCGACGGGCGGAAGCGGGTTCACGAAGGGGGTCCCCGCACAGGGCTGGACCCGGGCGCACGCACGTGCTTGGGGGCTGGCAGCTGGATGGTATTTCAGGGGACAGACCGACCCTGGCTTCTTGTCTTTCACTTCTGAGATCTTTTTACTGCTCTGAAAGTTTTCGAGAACCGTAAACTTGAATGAAATGCTCTTTTGATTCTTTTAGGGAGTAAAATCGTGGGAAACTGGGAGAAAAACAAGTCCCCCCAAACGATCACACTTTCCATTATTTCGGGGGATCCCATTTCCTCCCATTCCACCTTCGAGGCTTGTCTTGCTCTCGGCAGTAAGGTCATTAAAACAAACATTTGCCAAAGCTAGAAACATACAGAGTGCCAGGCTTCTTGGAACTGTCACCCCTGGGAGAAACTAGGGGTCACCGACTCCAAAATATCTTAATTAAAAAAAATGATAAGGCTGAACACTTACTGCAAGAGTGTCCAACGCATCAACCAGGGTCAGTGAGTAATTCCCTAGCACGTCATTGATGTTCAGATTTGAACTGAAAAAGAAACAATTAAAATTAAACAAAGGTACTTTATTTCAAAAGAGAAAAGACAGTAAAACTCAACGCCCATTAGAAACTAAAATTGCCGGCGACTCTTATTTATTCAGGGACTATTCAGAGTGGATCAGTGTGGCAAAGGTCTTTCTATTTCACAAGTCACAGTTTCTGTAGTGTCCTTAAGTAGAACCGAGTCACAGAACAGCCGAGACACACTTATACTGTACAGGAAAGACACAACAGGACGTCAGGAGATGGTGAACGAGACTCGTCTGCCACCTCTAAGATACACTTTTGTCACCTTAAACAATCCCTCCGTCCAGCTTCAAACAGCTCTGATTTTGAAATCATTACGAATGAAAAAGGAGAGAGACTCGTCTGTCGTGTGAACTGCCCATAAAACTCCCATACGGATTCAGACACTCCAGCCGGTTACGCATACAAAGCAGCAAACACCTGTTACAGTCTCAGAGTCACTCACGTGTCCTTTAGTTGGGGGAGTAAATCAACTGCTTTGTACCGTTTTTCCACTAATGCCTCACCCTTCACCTCCACTGACTCTGAGATGTGTCTGAACACGAGCCAAGGCAGTGGCTGCGTAACTGTTCCTGCCCCGCCATTGACATCAGCTTTTCTCTCTGACACCACCTCAAGACGCCAACATCAGCACTGCGATGAGGGGGAAGGCCCTCGGTCACTCTGACAGTCCTTCGGGACAATGACAATGACAGTGACAACCACTACTGTGTCTGTGAAGGGCAGGAAGGGAGAAACGGTGAACGTGCGACCGAGTCCAGCCTGACGAATTCTGGGGAGTTCAGTTATGCGTCTGTCCCTGTTTAAAGGTCACGTATTTAAAGACCGAAGCAACAGCTCCGGTTTATTTTCAGCAATGGATTCCCTGGGATTCGGGCATCTTCCATCCAACCCCGAGACCACTTTATCTGCTCCTTGGCTCACTCTAACGAGGCCCCGGGTCACCGCCCTGTGGGCAGCGGCTCCCAGGCGCTCTGTGCCTTGGCTGGGTCAGGTGGGCCTCCTTCACGTTCACGGCTCACCGGACCTCCAGGTGAGATAAGCCTCAAGTAAATGTGACTCAGAAGGAAAGATACACACGTGTGCATCTATATTTTGTTTCTGGGCTGCTGTTTATATAATATTCTAAAGGCTACGTCACTCTGTATTTTTAAAATAAATCCTTAGAATACATTTGATAACAATCACTAGAACACTTTTGGTTTCAAAAATATCTGAAAGGTTTTTATTACAGGTTATTTATTTTGGGGACGTAAATGCGCCCCGTTGTTTCAGAGCCAGAATGACAAAGCTCAGGTTCTAAACTTTCCTTGAAAATACTAAAGTCTGGGAGGAGTTAAGTTAAAGGGAAGAGAGTAAGAAAAATTAATCTTTCCACTCTTTGAGGAGCCCAGTGCGAAGACCTACTCAAGGCCACCACAAGCTCAGGCTCTTTCACCTCAAAGACACCAAGGTTTACTAACTCCTTTCCCAAATGCCATCCTTCAATATTACTAACTCCATCTTTACAGCAGCAGCGTACCTGTCCCACCACAACGTGACCTCGACCTACCCAGAACGTCACTGTACGATCAAACCAAAATACTCGACAGCTGACTTCACCCTGAAGGAAAGGCCCGTGCCGCCTGGAACCACCACGGGGACCAGCAAGCAAATCACCTGCCGCCACCTCGCTGGGGAGGGGCTCCAACCCTCCAGAGGGCTCGTAGGGTTAAGAAACGCACAGAAGTGTCACCAGTTCACTCTCCAGACCACCGGCCCCAACTGGAAAGCGTTATCTACCATGGGTCCTCATTAAACTGGTGTCCTTAGGTCCACGCTGTGAAAAGGAAGTCTGGGACAATCTTGAGACAACAGGAAGGGCAGTGGCTGTGTTCACTCTTCTTGAAATCCCATGGACGTTAGCGGGGAAACATTAAGTCCGAAATATGTACACGCACTTTGATTTCGACTGTGCAAAAAATGGGCAGGAGCTGGCAGGAAAGATGACTTAATTCCTACAATCTGGAAAGGCCCAGGAATTTTTTTCAAAATGTAATAAAAATTTTTCTCAAAAAACCTGAGACAGAAATTACATATATAAGTATAGAGTACGGTGAGGAAAATAACTCATCATTTTCCTACAATTTTAGAAAGGCCCAGTGCTTTCAAGTTAACCTGGAATGTAACCTTACTTCGCCAAAAATCGTGCTCTCAAATTGCAACTCAAGGCATAAATCTGTAGATAAACAAACCACTTACAAAACTCTTCAAGCTCTGTTAGTGTTTGGGCTTCCTCTTTAGACCCTAACGACTAGACTACTGCTTTCACCTCGTGAAGGGAAGTCCACGCCCTAAGCGGCCAAGGCCAAGGCCCCCACAGGGACACTGAGCATCCCATGGGCAACTGTGGGACTGACCCAGAGGGAGGCAGTCCCCTCTCTGGCCTGACAGGGCCAATGACAAGGCACACTCTTCCCTCTGTCTGGGAGGGCCTCAGCTGGCTGTGCTGTCCTCCTGGACTCTAGGTCCACACTGGTGACACTGGAAGCTCAGCCTTCGCAAACAAGGCTGGTGGAAGGGGAGGGCTGGCGGTCCCTCCCCAGCAGCCCTGCCACCAGAGTAGGGGAACTTATGGGACAGACGAGACGGGGCAACGTCGTGCAGTCAACTCAGGGGCCAAGGAATGGCACCCCGAGTATCAGGCCCCCAAATCTGGGCCAGACCGTCTGTTTCCCTTCCACTTGAGTACTCTCAGCCTGGGAAGCAGCCCTTGTGATGAAGGCTGTCGCCCCGCTCACACTCGCTGGGTG
>NW_011888881.1:2083520-2085390 GCF_000151845.1 Pteropus vampyrus | reverse complement strand
GACGTGGCCCCAGCCCGCCCGGCTCTGGGCGCAGCGCGTTCCCCGCGCGGGGACCGCGGGAGGCTGCGCCCGCTGCCGGTCACGGATGGTGACAGTTAAAAGACGTAAGGAGAGAGGAGGGAATGGGACGTTTCTGGCGTAGCAAGGGCAGCGCTTCCGACTTGACTGTTTATGCTGGGGGCGGGATAGTACCTTTGAGCGCCAGACTGCACGAAACTGCATTCTTTTTATGAGAAGGCCCTAATTTGGGAGCGCGGCTCACGGTTACTGTGAAACACGTATTCCCAGGTCCCGCTCCAGCCCCGTGGAACTCCGGCGGAGGCGCCCGGGATGTGTGTAACAGGTGCTCTGGGGACACTCTTAGCATCTGGCAGTTCCAGGGAACACTGCGCTGGCTATTTCGCCTTTGTCTTTAGCAAAAGGGCGGCGGGGAGAGGTCAAGGCTGCCGCCCCCACCGAATTGTTGTTTTCAGATCTATTTAACCATGTGTGTCCCCTCCTACTCCCACTCCTGTGCACCGCAGCGGTGACCTAACAGTCGAGGTGTGGGGTAGACTCTTGGTCAGATCACCTTAGTAACCTCTGTAACTACTTTCTCAAAGAAGGTCGCCGATGTCAGCTCTAAAGGACTAAGGCTTTCATGGGACAACCCCACAGTTTAGGGGGTTTGTTTCCTTTTATTCGCTGCATTTGAAAATGTCTGCTAAGCTTGCCCTCCACAGGTGTGGACCATGTGCTTGTTATACTGAGGTCCGCGAAAAGCTTGGGGAGCGAGGCCTGAGGGGAAGCCCAAATCAGAGATGAGCTCAGGAACCAACGAGGGATGACAGAGTTGTCACACATATCCCGTTCTCATGGGCAGGGGACTTTTTGCAATACAGAGGGGTCGTGGGGACCGAGGAGCCCAAAGCCACGTAATTACGACACCAGACAGCGGGCACATGAGGAGGCCCTTTTTCCTCCCCCAAATCCTGAAGGACAGGCCTGCCCAAACGTTACAAGGACAGAGAGAGCTTGAGCCAGGGTCTCTTGTTTGCCTGGATTCTGCTTTTTCTCCTCTGTGAAAGGCACCTAGGCACTCCACTGGAAGTCCAAGCTCAGCGCTTGACCCTGAACTTGCCGGTCTGCCTTCCTCCCTCCGGCACACTGAATGGGAATATTAAGCTGTGGGTTGCATGTTTCCTTCCTAAGCTATTTTATCTCAAACTTCAAGTTTTCAGTTTGATCTCCTCTCACAGTCAACTGTAGAGCACATCAATGACAGTTCTTGTCCAGACATTAGAGACAAACTAATAAAAATAAATCTCTTTTCACAATCAGAGAAAACCATTCAAATTCTGAAAGATGCTTTTCCTGGTAAAAGTGACGATAGCTTCCAGTTGTAGTATGTATGTCTTGTGGTTTTCAAAATATTTTCACGTGTTCTTGTTTTCTTCACAGAAAACTTTGCTCCACCAGCCGTGAGGGAAGACGCCAGGTTGGGGGCTCAAGTTCTCGGAGCTGGTTGGCTTTAGGGAGAAAGAGCTGCTGCCCAGGTCCACCCCACTCTGGTCCCAGGGAATTTACTACAACTAGCTGGCCCTCAAAGCGAAGACAGCCTGGTCCCTCCCCTCGGCCCAACCTCACCGCGGCAGTGACGCCGACGTTGGTGCCCTGCAAGGCACAGATGAGGATTTTAGGGGCCAGGTTCAGAAAATTGTTTCCTGCTCGAATTCAGCTGAACCAAAAGGAAATGGAGTATCTCGTGCTAGTCCTTTAGTTTAGACTAGGACTCCCCTCAAGATAATGTGGCTGATAAGATGGGACAACACCCACATCTAATCAGAAAACCCAACCTTAAAAATCAACTAAGAAACTGTGTGTGTGCGCG
>NW_011888881.1:2066636-2082135 GCF_000151845.1 Pteropus vampyrus | reverse complement strand
CCCCTTGAAGGCAATCTGGCAGTAACTAGCTGAAGGGCAAATGCATTCACCCTGTAATCCAGACGTGCTTCTGGGAATTGCTGTGTGTGTACACGACTCACTGCATTTACCGTTTATAAAAACAAAAGGTTATAAACAACCGGAATGTCTGTTGAAGGGGTCAGTTAAATAAACCATGGGATCCCCACAGTGACAACTACACGCAGTGGAGAGGGGACCAGCCGCCGTGACAAGAATGAGGAACTCTTTCCGCTGACGTGGGAGAGAGAGCCATGTCCACGTCAGTGTGCTACCTTCCATGTAAGAAAGTGGTTAAAAAAGAACAAGGCACATGTATATTTCTACTTGCGTTTCATGTTTTGTGTAAAGAAAACATTGGAAAGGTACTGACGTAAGGGTCACCTGTAAGGCCAGGTGGTGGCAGAGGGGTGGCTACTCTGTCATGGGAGGGATTGAGAGCTTTGTGTCTTTTTATGTAGTTTCAGTTTTTGAATTGTGTGACTTACCAGTAAAAATCGACTTACCCCCAAATTAATGAAATTTAGAAAAAAAGTGGTGAGCTTCCTTTCCCACCTCTTCTAACCGCTAAACCACTAAATGGAACCGAGTGCGCCAGAGCTGTGGGTTACACGGGGGCTGGTTGGAAGAGACACTATGATTAGCGACCCGTTAATGTGCCACTTTCCACTTCCCATGTTCAAGGGGAACACGGTTTGTTGGTTCTCTTTCTCCTTATTACTGTTAAAGGAAGTATTTTCTAACTGCTCCAGGTTTTCTAAGCTCCAAATAAATTCTAGCAGAACCTAGCAGCGCCAGAAGTTTTAAAGTGTTAAAAATCAGCTCTAAACCGTTTACCCTCAGGTCGGTAATAGGCATACATTTTTCCACATTGTATACCAGAATAAACATTTTTCTACAGCCTTGGAGAAATGCTTTAAAATTTTTAAATGGCTTTCAAAATATTAGGCCATGTGTTTCCAGCATTTCCTTCAAAACGTTATTGCATCATTCTGCAAAACGTGTTCGATCTCCAGCGGTTAACTATGTTAAAATGTAAAGTTATAAAAATGTGAAGATTTCTGTGTTTTGGATTATTTTCACGTGGAAGGAACATGCAACATTAACATAGTTACTAGCACAAGTGTTTTCATCTCTGCTTCAACGCCAGGTCTGTAGGCTGCGAGAACCACAGCCTGGTCGTCGGAGAAATATTAGGTATCTCCTCAGTTTACAGATGGGGAAACTACCGAGCCAGAGGTGGTTTAGTCATTCGCTAGTCACACGATCGGTTAACAGCAAAGAGAAGCAGCCAGTCCTCTCAATGTTAACCCAGCATTCAAGCTGTCAATTCTGCCACAGCCCTTTCTTTGATGTGAGACCTGCCAGCCTCAGGAAAAAAAAAAAAAAAAGCAAGGCTAAGGTATCCTTCCCGGCTCCAGATTCTTGCTGGAAAATCTTCATCACCTAAGTCACCTGCTGCCTTGGGATTTAAAATAGAATTAACTTCCTGGAGAGAGGGCACACGAATGGGATGGAATAATGGCTAGGCTGTCGCTGTCGCTGTCGTTCCCATCGCAGTCCATCTAGCATGTCACTGACCTCCAAACACCCAAGAGGCGGCCATTACAAAAGTACCCACTTTCATTCAGAGCTGAATTTTAAACAGAAATTGTGTGGGGGATGTTTACCAATCAACAGGAAACACCTGCAGTGGGCTGCCCGTTTGCAGAACTGCAGATTTAAGGGAAGTTGGCGAGGCGAGTGTTTGCTTTTCCTTTTTTTCAAGTATCTTCACTGACATCCCTGTTGTTGAGGGCACCACCTTTAAAGTTTGTAACAAAGTGAAAACGTTTCAAGTACTAAAGATGGTGGCTTCCCCACAATGACAAATTTCAAGAGTAAATCACTTGGCCAACTGGATGTGATGGGTATGGCGCTGGTTCCAGTAAATTTCAACTCCCACTCCAGTTTCAGCCTGTCAGACCCTGAGAAGGCTGGAATTACCAAATCAAAGGGGATTTTAGTGTAACTGTGAAACCTACATGGATAGAACACACAGAACAACTAGTTCTGCAGTCAAAACAATGAACACCAAAGCTGCCCCAACATAGTCCATCTACTTGACAGAATCGGAGGGACTCATTTTAGAAGTCTCAATTTTTTTGGAAACCGACATAAACTTAGGATCAAGGGTAAAGCAAGCTAAATTTACATCTCCCTCCCTCCCCACACTCTTACTTCAAAAATCCTCGGACATGAGGCTGGTGAGAACAGGACCGAACCGACTGCTTGACTAAACGGCTCCAACATCCAACAAGAAAATTCAAACCTGCTGTCCTAGGGACTCCTGTCCCAGAGGTGCTAAATGACACATCCAATTGGCCGTCAAGGTTCGGCTGTTCAGAGCGATAGGAGAGGTACAGAGGGAAGGCCGAGTTGAACTTCTCTGAGTAAAAATACATAAAACTCTTTCTCCAGTAGCTTCGAAGAGATAAATATTCACTTTTATAGTGCAAAAGACAACGTACTAGCAAAACAGGCCAAATGCTTTACTTTAAAAATGTGCCTTTGTGGGAAAACCACCATGTTCAGTATTTTAAATCTTTCCATTCTGGAACTGAAGCAGCAAGCATTGCGATTTCAGTTTACGAGGAGAGTTTTGTTTTGATTTTTAAAACTGGATTATAAAATGCGTAACTAGCTCTTGCCACTTTTAAAAGTCCTAAATTTGGTGTATAAGACAGTGTACAAGTAGCAGTGTCTCTTCCAGCCATTATAAAAAGCAAAAAAAAAAAACAAACAAAAAAAACCACATTGCAATATCAATCATGTGGCTATTTTAAAAGTTTATTTGTTTTAACTAGCCCACAGACCCAATTCGTTGAGAGCTGAGCTGATTTCTTTCTCGTACATGGTCAATGGACCCTGGTCACGGTAACTTTCTTTCCACCCCCTTCCAAAAAAGTCAGCAGCTTCCATCACGATGCACATTTTCAGTTAAAATTGTCAATACAACCCTCAAAATGCAAGTTTATTGAATAAAGCTGAGAAGAGCAGTAAACAGACGAAAAACGCATCCACCTAAATAAAAAAATTCACGTATTTACAAAGTTCGGTAACTGTTAAGTTTTCACATGCAGAGGTTAACGCACAGGAAAGCGTCAGTAGTGTCTGGGTCTTAAAATGCTGAAAGCGATGAGCAGACACACGAGCATTAAGGTTTAGCTACAGGTCGTTCGCGGACCCGCGTGGTCCCCACGTAGTCACACGTTCTAGTTCCGATTCCTCCTTCTTAGGCACAAGCACATCGCCACTTTCTTGGTGATGGTTCACGGCGACCACTAATGGTGTCGAACTGCAGCAGCAAGTTCAAATATCCCTTCATTGACAGGACCATCCATCCCACCTGGAATATGCAACATGCTTCGAAGAACAGAATTTTAAATGCCGACATTCTACTCATAAAAATGTGACCAGAGAAACACAAGTAGTGTCTGTGCAACACAGCGCAGTGTTTTGTACGGGCATCGTTAAGGCCGTGGGAGTCTATACACTAAGTGTCCCTGTCCACAGAGCTCGCTGCCGACTGCACTGAGGGCTCACGCGTCTGGGGATGCGCCGTCCGCCTGGGTGCTGCTTGACAAAAGAAACGAGATCACACACGGTGTGAGGCAGCACCGAGCAGGTGTACCATCGCGTGTCATCTGCTCCGGTGGCCTATGTGAACAGTTTACGGGAGAAGCGGTAGAAATATGTCCCATCGTGGATACAGAGATCACTACGCTACACAACATGTTCATGTTAAGCTTACACATCTCCGTATCGCAGAGGCCAGCAACGAGCAGCCGCGACTCAGCTCTGTGTGCCATCACTGCACAACCCGTGGACGGGCCGCACGACCACATTAGGTAAAGCAGGCAGGTCCAGAGTTGTCACAATAATCAAGGTCTACTGGCACCAGGCGAAAGAGCGCCAAACCTTACGTCAGTAAGAGAGAAGAATAAGCATTTTCGTTTGTAAATCTCTCTTGTGCTGAAAGTCAACTTCAAGACTGGATATAAAAAGTCAGGAGTTGCTAACGGCTGGGCACAGAAAGAACGAACAGATGTTTGAACGAAGTCCGACATTCTTAACACGGTTTTATTATATCGGCTGGAATGCTCTAAATTCATGAAAGCTTTTGAGAAAATCTTTAATTCCCAACCCCTTAAAAAAGTGTGTTGAACCAGCAAAAAAAAAAAAAAAAAAGAAGAAGAAGAAGAAGAAGTAGAAGAAGAAGAAATATAGAAGTAATTAAGTAATGATCAGGACAGATACAAAACAGCATGCCTTAGTTCCTCCCATGCCCCCAACTGCTATCTGGGGAAGAATTCTCAGAAAGCAGAATGTTTTTGAAACTCATCATGTGAGATGTCGCCAGTGTAAAGAACCAGATCTGCTGCCTCTGCTCACTCTCTGCAGACCATTTTTTTTTTGAATTCCTAAGGTGTAGTTATACATTTCACATGCATTTGCGGGATGCGTAAACATTATGTTTATATCCCACATGAGTCAGGCTAAAGTTTTTCTAAATACTGTGTGGCACTAGACACTCCATGCTGTATCGTCAGTATCAGTATTAAGCTACTGGACTCTATAATGAAATATCATAGGTAGACATTTACTGAAAACCAATATAAAAACCTGGCCCAGAAAGACCAGAACAGAAATATGCAATTTTCTTGATATAAGATGGTCAAAAGTGTGTTTTTTTAAAAACAGCTCTACACACCGTGTGAGACGAGTGTGTATGAGAAGCCTTTTTGTGTGTGCTGACTTTATTATGACAACTCTAGCTGATTCTTTATGAAGGATTAGGGATACACATCTTCAGCAGTGCACATGAGAAATAAACTCTGAAAAAGGCCATTTCTTGGGTTTAGGAGGGACCGTATTTTGGGAGGTGCTTCAGAGGAACGGACAATAATTCTAGGGTCATAGCCAGGAAGGACTGAAGACTTCAGGAGGTGCTTTTCAGCTTCTTCTAGATTTTGAATGTTGAATAAGCCACTGAAGTGTGATATCTAAAGATGGAGGGAAAAAAGGTGTTAAGATACCGAAGTTAAACTAAACAACGTAGATCATATTTAAAATGCAGCTAATTCAAAGCGCGTGCCGGGCCCACCCTCGTCTGCTTTTCGGCATCTATACTGCCGCTTCCCATCACCTGAGCCTCAAGAGGACAATGTGAGGACTGACGAGAGACTGTAAGAAACGTGCCGTCCTTCATTCACCCCAAACTTACCGACTGCCTGCAAGGTCAGGTATTGTATGTGAAGCGCCAAGAACAGAGATACGGGCGACCCCGCCTCTGCCCTCAAGGAGCTTGGAGTGTCACAGCCGGAAAACGTGTAAGTCACCACTGGGGGTGGGGGGCCGCCCCATGGAACTCGAGGCAAAAGAAACTGTGGAGCCCTGGATGGACCGCAAGTGGTAAGAGGCGGCTGAAGCAGAGGACGGGGCCGGGGTGCCACTCATTGCCAAGGCTAAGGCAGGGTTGCCCAGCCTCGCCCCTGACATTTTGGGCAGGTTAATTCTTCGCTGGACAGAGGGGAGGCCCCTCCCTAGGTACGGCAGAACGTTTTTCGACATTCACAACCTTTACCACTAGATGCCGTTATCACCACTGCCCTGTCTCAGTTATGAAAACCAATGTCGTCTCCAGACATCCATCGCTAAAGGGCCCAGGGGCCAAAATCCTCCTTGCTCGAGAACCACAGGGCTAGAGGGAGCCAGATGATCTTGGATGTCATTCTAAGATGCTAAGAAATCTGGACTTTATTCTCAAGTCAATAGGAAGGTATTGGCGAATTTTAGACAGGAAAATTATGTTTATTTTAGTAAGATCGACAATGGCAACAGGAGAGGACACCTTGGAACACTGCCGACATAGTGACTATCGCAATGGGACGAGGAAAGTGACGACGGCCTGAAGCGAGCCAAGTGCTGTGGAGATGGAGAGGAGCAAAGCGAGAAGAATGAGTACGATGTGGGACTGACGGGCCTTGGTGACCGACGGACGCAGTGGGCGAGAAACCACCTTCGGGCCTGAATGAGAGCGTGGGCGGAGCTGGTGACTGACGCAGCGGCAACGGAAGAACAGCCTTGGAGAGAAAAGACTGAGAGTTTGGTCCCAGGCACATCGAGTTCGAGGTGCAGAAAGTAATCGTAATGGAGATGCCCAACAGGTGGCTTTAGCACATGGACCCGAGTCAGAGACAGGCTGGCAAGACACCACCACACAGGGCCACCTGAAACCACAGGAGCTGAGATGAGCCAAGAAAAGCCCTGGACTGAGAAGTCAGCTAAGTCGAACACTGAAGTCCTGCCCTGGAGTTCCTTACAATGTGTCGGTCACCGAGTGTAAGTGAGCATCCATTAGAAGCGTCACCCTATTCTCCAAGCCTGAAAGATGAGCGTAAATTCAACCTCCCAGTTTCCCAGCTCAGATGCGTCAGAGAAACTCTAAGGCTCATATTCACGGAACAGCCTGGAGCTGAGACTGATCCAACAGGACCTGCTCACAGACGTGGAGATGACGGTGCTGAAGCAGGCCGTCTGCACTTCACCGGGGGGACGGTGGCCTACGAGAGCAAAGCCACACGCGTCTGAACTGAAGGGGGAAAAGGCAAACAGAGAAGTGGCAGGACCAGGTCTGAGTATTTCAGAAACCCCGACTCCCCAAAAATCTTTTGGACACTGGGCCGATGGATCCTTAAGATTAGATAAAAAGGCAGAGGAAAAATAAGACAGCCGTCTGCCATGACAAAAAGGGTCACAGGGATGAGCCCTCTTGACAAAAATCATCTTCCCAGATGGAATCTGTTCTCCACGTGGTTTGAGGACAGGTTACGCGTGGACCACACCAGGAAGCTGGAAGTGTAACTAACATACAACCCACGCACAGCGCGCTGAAATGCTTTTTGGAACGATTTAGTAAACTGATAAATCTGATACTAAACTGTGTTATAAAAGCTGAAACTAAGGAGGATGTTCTGACTTGACCACCCAAGCAGTCTAATCTATCTGGCTGTTAGCTGTATTTCTAGCTCCAAAGAAACAGGCATTCTGATGAAAAAGTACTCCCCGAGAGTCTAGTTAAAAGTGGGTCACTTTCCTTGGGCGCGACAACACTGAGTGAACCAGGAGCTCGACCAGCACAAACCTGAGGACCACAGGGCTAGACAGCGACCTCCAAACATCAGCCTCAAACAGCACACAAGTTCTCGCTGACTTTCCTGCACTGATAAATAGCTCAAGAGACTTTTTCAGAAAAGCATCTGGCTAGTTTTTCATGGTGGTAAAACAAAGGATTTATTTTCTCCCTTCAAAGACATTCCCCACCCCCCGCCCCCTCGTTTCAGGAAATCGTAGAGAAAATATAATGGAGTATTAGATTTACAAGATAGCACAATGTACCAAGTTACGGTCAATAAAAACAGGGTTTCTCGACCTCACCACTGACATTCTGGCTGGACAGCTCTGCTGTGGGGTGTGTAGGGTGTGTGGAGCATCCCTGGTCTCTACCACTGGATGCCAAAATCACCCTCCTCATCATGACAACCAAAAATGTCTCCAGACCGACTGTCTCCTGGAATAAAAACCCCTCAGCGAGAACTACGTATGTGTAAAGCAACGTTCTCTGGGAGGCGCCCCTCAAAGTTTAACAAGAGTTTCCCCCAACATAGGAAAGAATTTTAAAAAAAATAAACACAAATTCACTTTAAATGCTTGAATAGTCTCTTTTCAAGTTAACCGAATGCTCCAATGTAAAAAGTCACTAATTCTATCCATTTAACAGAGAGGACTTGGGTCCATCAGCAAAGGACTGGGCTCAGATTGCTTTGGGTGGTCTTTAAAGGGAGCCCAGAACCGGCCAGAAAACGATCAACACCTGAGCTCATCAGAACATACTGGGGGGTGGAGGGTGGGGTGTGGAAGGGGGTGAGACATAGACTAGAACTGACTTGGGAAAAAAGTTAAGTACGATGAGAGCCTATGTATTGAATAAAGACTAAAATATCAGAATACCTTTTTAAATACACCATCTTGGCACTATCTGTTGCATTTTATTTTGATACACTTTGTTTATTAAATAGTCCCTCACCTAATTTTAGCTAAGAGACTAGACGTGAGTCATACATACTTATTCTTTGTGGATGCTAGATTGAACGATGTCCCCTAAAAATTCACATCCACCTGGAACCTGAGAATTTATTTGGAAATAGGGTCTTTGCAGATGTGATTAGTTAAAATGAGGTCATATTAGATTATGGTGGGTCCTAACCCAATGACGTGTGTCCTTATGAGAAGAGAGAACAGCCGCACAGAAACACAGACAGAGGAGAAGGCCACATGAAGCTGGAGGCAGAAACTGGAGTGACACGGCGACAAGCCCAGAATGTCCGAGATTGCGGAGACGCCCACAGCTCCGAAAGGCAAGGAAGGGTCCTCCCCTAGAGCCGTCAGAGAGAGCAGGGCCCTGCCGCCGCCTCCTGAACGTTAAGGAATACATTTCTGCCGTTTCGAGCCCCCGGCCTGTGGCACCGTGCCACGGCAGGCCCTAAGCAGACGGAGGGCACCTTGGGCTCATACCACCAGTGCAGTGCTAACACACTGCGTTAATCCACTGGTTCAATAAAGAAAAAGTGTCATAGTGCCCAAGCACCAATTTTTGTAACGTCTTATTTCAAACATCATTTTGTTATAAAGCACAACTGGATACTTAGCTCTAATTAATACAATAAATTGATATCCCAGATGCTTCACCACTTCATGCCTTTATTGCATCTATTTCTTTAAATGCACAGAACAGATGCAGGACGTTTTATTTGTTGTCAAAAGCTATAATGTCTACCCTTTTTCCTGAGGCAAAACAGTACTCTATAAAGAAGCCTCTTAAACAGCCATGGGGATAATAAACAGTAAGACTCATCAGACACCCCTTCCAATGGTACCCATTTCTTCCAAAAACACGTTACTTCTTACCTATATTATCCTTTTCTTTGCAAGAAATTGAATAGCAGCAAATTTCTCTATCCTGAATAGCAGACAGATTCCTATAAGAAGCAAAATTAAGAGAATAAGTCTGTGGTTAAAACACCTGTCATACTTATCACTCTTTGCTCAATTTACTTTTTTTTTAATTACTAAATGGAAGAAATTATTTTATTACTACTAAAAATTTAGCGATTCATTTCTCCGGTAGGCCAAGTTTATGTACCTAAAAACATGGCTACGACCATCGCTGAATAATGCAACAATGCTAAGAAAGTCATGGGCAAAAAAGTATAATTTAGAACCAAATTTTAAAAAAAAAAAGCCATCATTCATTCTAAGACATACATTTTTTCAATTAGCTGTTTCTCATCCAAGGCGTTAGGAAGGTCTCTCTTGTTTCCAAGGACCAGCACCTTTAACAAAGAAGAGATATTAAGAGCCACCTTAACATCAGAAATGCCACAGAAGCATATCACATTCACATCCGCAGACGCTGACGTGAGGATGCTGCAGCATATCACATTCACATCCGCAGACGCTGACGTGCCAGGACAGTAAGGCGAGTTTGTGGAACTGGTGGCCTATCTCGCTCACTTAATCGTTCGAATTAGCGTTCGCTTTAACTTCCACATGCACAGGTCCTTCATTCAGTACATGGCTGCCAACTTCTATTTCAAATATCTTAGTCTATGGGGTGTGCATTCTGCTATTTCTTAATAAATCTTTACCAAAATGCGAGTATGATCATAACCCAGGGTAGAGGAATGGTTTTTAGCCACTTTTAAATCTGTGAGCCGTCAATCATGTGAACATGTAAATAAGCTTTTAAAATTCTGGCTCCACCCTACAGAATATCATGATTGAATACTCTAAGTCAATGGATAAGTCTGGGGATCAGATGAATACAGTAGCTACCAACTCTCAGAATAAATGTCATCTGACTGCTACATGTGCTTTGAAAGAGGAAAGCAGAGATGATGGGCTTCCCGCCTCTCTGCCCTCCAGAAAGCAAAGAATGTGAGCACAGATAACATACTTGGTAACATCCACGTCCTAAGTCAGCGTCTTCTAAAAACCAGCAGCTCTGGCCCACGCTAACAAAGTACACGCCATGACTCCTCGTCAGACCTTTTTCTTTCACCGAATACCCCCACTCCCACTCCCACTCCCACCTCTGGACCCTAACCGCGTCTACTCGCAGGCCCTAGACTCTTGCTCACACAAAGGACACAGAGATGAGGACGGAGACGCAGAGTGCCGGGGGCACTGGCAGCTCTCATGGGCAGTCGAGAGCCAAGAAACAAATCTCGGTGTGCCGGTCCGCCCGCCGTCCTTCCCCAACTCGCACCCGCCCGTACCCCGCTCCTTACTCATTTAATCCTTCGAGCTGAACTTGCCGAGTCTCTAACATGTCATGGTTGTTTGCAGCAGCTGCTGCCCATGGGGCTGCCCGGCGTCCTAGCCCCGTTCCTACGTTTCAGAAATCTCCCACCTATGAACCTGCCTCCCAGTAAAGCTACTTGCTTCTGCGGGTAATTTCCCTCCCGGCTTTCTTTTCTGCTAGAGCGTGGACACAGCATCTAGGGTCAACCCGAACTCTGACTGCAGAGCCAGTGATGCAAGAAGCAGAGAGAGAACCCATTCTGACAGGGAAGGGCGCCAACTTCCCAGTGCTCGCAACTAAGAAACCTCCCATGACCAAGGCAAAACTGACTTTGCCATAGTATAGAGAACTTGTTTTTAACGTAGAAGAAAAAGAAGAGGCTTTAAAGTCAGATCAACTTGGATTCAAACTCGGTTGTGCAATATACTAGGGCCATGTGATCCTGTGTGAATAACAACCGTTACAGAGGAGGAATAATGCCACCGACTTCGACATGTGAGGATTAACTGAGATACTATACCTCAAGTGTCAGACGCCCATGAGCTTGTCACGAGGCCGGAGCCTGGTCCTTTCCCAGCATTCCTTAACTCAACGAATGGCACCACCTTCCAGCTAATCGCATCAGGAACGAGGGATCGCTCTCTACACCTTCCCTTTGAACCCATCTAAGTCTGATGGACTGTGTTTCTAAATATCGCGAAAATCTGCGTCCTTCTGACCGTCATGTCTCCTGCCACCGTAACCACGGCACTGTGATCTGCCAGGGACACTTCACCCGCTTCCTGATGCCACCCTCCCCACAGTCCTTCCTGCCACTTCGATCCATTCTTCAATGGAAATCAGAAAAATTTCAGTAATAAATCTGATCGTTTAAAATACGGCAATGGCTTCCTACACAGTCCAGCCCAGCCAGCCTCCTTTAGTGCCCTGGCTGCCACACGGCTCGCCACACTCTGCCCACGCCCCGGACTGTGCTCTGTGCTCCAGACACTGGCCTCCCACGCCCTGCTGCCTCCCACCTGAGGCCCTTTGTCTGGAACTCTTCCCCAAGCGTCTCTCACTGTCACGCGCTCGCACATGCTCGCATCGGAGCTCGCGTCCCCTCCTTGGGGAGCCCTTCCCGCCTCACGCCAGGCCACGCCTGCCCTCTCACGCACGGCTCTCATGGCCTGCGTGCCTCGCGCTTCACAGCACTTATCACAGCTGTATTATTCGAGCGAGTTCACGGACCTGCCTTTCCCACTAAACCACTAGCTCCGTGAGCGCTGGGCGCGTGTCTAGGCACCTCTGTTCACCGCTGCCTCCAGGCCTGAGCGCCGCCGCCGCCGCCACAGCTGAACGAGGAGCTGGTCAGAAGATGAAGAAACAGCACAGTGCCCGGCACGCGGCAGACGCTCAGTAAACGGAAGCCTTCCAGACTTTAAAACAGATGATGCCTTACCGATAACACACGTAACTAACCAACCATATAATTTTAATAATGTAATGACAATCACAGACATATAATATGTAGTTACATATTATGTAAAATAACAAATATTCCATACTTACTGGAATTCCTTGTAACTGTGGTTTATCTAGAAGATTATGTAGTTCATTTCGCGAGGCTTCTATCTTTTCGCGATCTGCAGCATCTATCATGTAACTTTAAAATAAAAATAAAGTGACCTGAATACGCCTTCTCCATATTTTGATGATCACAATTAATATTACAGATTTTTAATTTTCTTAAGATTTATACTACTGAAACTGTTAATCAAATTAAAGTCCTGGATCAAGAAAGGTTCAGCACCCCAAACTTTTCAACACTGTTCTTTGGAGTTAATACATGACAGTAGCACATTTATGTCCCTCAGCCCAGAGCCGTATAAACAAAAAATATAAAGAAAACTGTCATTCTATAATTAAAAATTTTAAAGTCTTATGTTAATGGAGTACAATAACCAAACATCTAAGAAAGACTGTTACTGCCTAAAATAAAAAATAAGACTTTGAAAGTATTGAAAGTAACTCTTTTCCTTGAAACCTAGGTCGACTTGTTAAGGGCAGCGCTTACACGATGGCGTTGACCCCCCTGCAGTACCGCTCCCACATGCTCCGGAACCGGGGCTGCCCGCCGATGTCCCAGATCTGCAATCCAGACAGACAGCTCTCAGTGCAGGCATTCCAAACACACGTCGAAGCAGAAAGATCGGGCAGACACGCTCATTTTCAAAACGGTACAGTCAAATGGCTCCTCGAAAACTTGAGCTCACACAAGCTCTTAACCTGGAAGTTCCTGGGGCTTCCGAACTCGAAGTTCATATTTAACATGTTTACACTAAATCTAGTAAGTTCTGCTGGAGCAGAGATTTAGTTTTTGTGCAGTGCTTTGCCTGCTTACCAATAAATTTCAAATACTGAAAACACAGTAATCCCCCCAGACCGGCAGGGAATACGCTCCAAGACCCCCAGTGACGCCAGACACCCAGGACAGTCCCGAACCCCGCACATACTATGTTTTTTCCTATGTGCGCATCCTATGATGAAGTGTAATTCATAAACTAGGCACAGTAAGAGATTAACAACAATAACTGATAATAAGATAGAACAATTATAACACAATTAAATAAGGGTGACGAGCACAAGCACTATGATATAGTGACAGCTGATCTGATAACCGAGATGGCTGAGTGACTAAAAAGGCAGGGAGGGGTGTCTACAGCGGGGAGGTGCCAAACAAAGGGATGACTCACGTCCCAGGTGGGACAGTGGGGACGGCACAAGATTTCATCACACTACTTAGAGGCGCAATCTGAAGCTTACGAACTGTTTATTTCCGGTATTTTCCATTTAATATTTTCACACCATGGCTGACCACAGGTAAGTGAAATCGTGGATAAAGGGGGACTACTGCATATGTCTCTAACACTTCTGGAATCTCCAAAATCATGCATCATCCAGATTTGAATGCCAATACAGAAAACAACAGTTCATTCAGAATCTATTAAAGTTTAATTGTCTGACTGGGTATACATTAACTGCTTAATCATTTCTAATAGTTCTGTAAATAACAGAGTCAACATTCCTACCTAGGTATTTTTCTCATATAAAATTATTTTATCCATGTGAAAGCCACTACCCACAATAATTTCATCATTATGTCTACTATGTAGGGTATTCTACTATTCTGGACGACAGGCTGTATTTAAGTCTAAGTCATGGTATTTATCTTCAAGAGGCTTCAGATTTAGCTGTAGGCATGGGTAATATGCAAAAAGAGACACCGACATGAAGTTATGAGCTTCACTAGACGAGCTACAGAAAGATTTCAGTAAACAGCTTCTGTGAGCCACAGGACTGGGTGAGATGGCCGTAGGCCCCAGGCTATAGCAGTAAACTCCCATGAACTACTGAAGCAAAACCCACCACCACCCCCGCCCCCTAAAAAACAGTCCAACAATCCATGATTCAAAGTCTTTCTAAAAATAAAACTATGTTAAACTAGTTAACTTTCCCCCATTTTATAGTTTTACTTTTACTTAGTAGTAAAGAAAGAGAAAACTTGAGTTACCATATCTGCTACCTCAAATATAACACTCTATTACCAATACCATAAACAATAATTTGTTTTTCAATATAAAATACTGTTCATGAAATAATGTGACACCACACCCCAAACACTCTGAAAACAGGGGTTTTACTCCTGGGAACATCTAAATCCTAACTCTTACCTCTGCTAACCCAGATGCCACGTTTTCTATGGGCACTTACCCGTCAACTCTTATAATCAGAGAAAGAAAAAAATGCAATTTATACTCTTTTGCAACTGGCCCGTCCATTAGTTAAGAACTGCAAATACTCATGTAAAAAAACCCCCACACAAACGAACAAACAAACAGAAAAATGCCTAGCTGTAAATCCTAACTGAAATCGAGTATGACAAGATGACGTACCTTTATTGTGACGTTACCTTTAGTCACTTTCCTCATGTTGAAGCCCACCGTGGGGATCATATCCTCACTGAATTGACCTGACTGGATGAAAGAAAACATGTGAAGTTAGAATAATCAGTGTCCGTTCACACGCGCACCTGCAGAAGCACCTGGCACCAACACTGCTTCTGTACCCGAACCTTAGTCAACAACTCATTGGTGACAATCTGCCTAAAGAAAACATTCCTTACAGCTACATTTCTTGAAGAGGTGCATGACTTTGTTCGTACGAAGATATTTCTTCCATTAAAGAAAGATAGGTTCGAAACTAAGACGAATTTTTATGTACTTAAGTTTTAAAAAAGAAATATTGAACATTACAATTACATATGAAAGTTTATTAATTTCCCCACCTATACATACATTTTCATAAAGCAGAAGAAAATCGGAAGTAAAACTTCAAAGTTTTCCATTTTTAGCATTTAAATTATTTTGACAATAACTGTTAACATTCACTGCTGAATAGCTTTCCTGAGTTTGTCTTTTAACAAGGCTTATATTTTGTCATATAAAAGGTCTTCCTTTTATTAATCACTTTTGTTCTCCTTCTGGTTTCTTACCTTTCTGTCATAAGACTACAATTAAATATTTTCTAATAGTATTTGTATGACTTTTTCAAATTTAAATTGTTCGTCCATCTTGAATTTGATAAAAGAGTTTCTTTTTCAAATGGATAACCAACGATCATCTCACTCATTTAAAAATCCACACTTCCCAACTAATTTGAAGTGATAATGCCAAATTCCATATAGACAGTTCTGTATCTGAGTCTTTTTCCATTAGTCTATTTACTCCTAAATTAGGACTACACGTCTATATTATGTATTATTCTATATAGCAGATCAAGAATTTAGAATGTTTTTAAAATTGTCTTGGTTCATCTGTCACATTCCAAATAAACTTTAGAAATTATGATATTTAACCACTATCAGCTCTCTCTATTCAGGCACATGGTTTGTCCACTGCGACATTCAAATCTTTTATATCCTTCAGTAAAGTATCAGTTCTTATAACAGATCTTCTGCATTTCTTGTCATATTCCTTATTTTGACTACAGTTATGAAAATTTTCCTAGTGAGTCACAGTTAATATTGCTTTTATA
>NW_011888881.1:2061992-2063785 GCF_000151845.1 Pteropus vampyrus | reverse complement strand
GGGACTCGGAGAGAGGTGTGCGCCACGTTCACAGCAGCGGCAGTCGTGTGCGACCCACGTGTCCACTGGCAGATGAACGGACAGACACGATGGGCGCTCTTCCTGCAGCGTCATGTTACGCAGCCTTAACCTTGTGGATGAATCCTGGGGACGTCGCGCTAAGCGAAGTCAGTCAGTCACAGTAAAACAAGTAAAACATGACTCTACCAACGTAAGGGCTCTGGGGAAGTTCATAAAAACAGACCTGGAATGGTTGCCGAGGGCTGGTGCTCAGTGGGCGGGGATTTCGGTTGGGAAGGTAAGTTCTACAGACAGACAGACAGCGGTGGCGGTTCCGCAGCTGCGGGCACGTACTAACCCCCCCGCCCCCCGACTGCACGCTTAATGTACTAATCCCCCTGACCGCACGCTTAAAAAGAGTTAAGGTGGGAAATTTTAAGTTTTGTGTATAAGAAGAGGCAATTATCGTTTTATAGGAAATAAATTCCCAAGGTCACATAGCTCCATAGTGGTGGGTTGGATTTTTCTTAAGGAGTGCCACTGTAATTACGTCTAGAGGCTTTAATTAATCTCTGAGGAGAGGTCTATGTGAAATAACGTCTCATTTATTTGGTATCAGCAGGAAATAAGTACTTTACATAATGAAGCAGCCAGAAATTGTAGCTAAACTTTTTAGGTACCAAAACTTTGAAAACAGCTGGCACAGAAAGCTTTCTAAAATGTAATACATACTTGGCTAACTTCTCACGCACGAATCCACAGAACATGGTTTATTGTGTTCTTGGTGTATCAGAGTTATTTTATCAATTGTAAAACAAGAACACTAAATTAGATAACCTTTCAGGACCCTTCTGGCAGTACAACCGTATGATTCTGAACAATGAAAGGATGTGGGGGCTGCATCACACTGGGGTGCCCTGAACTTTCTCGGATGTTCATTCATCACTTTCTTCACCATTACTTCTCACTGCTGGCAGATGCCAACAATAACTTCCCCTAATTCAGTTACTACTGCTAATCTGTAAAGGCTGAAAATTAGGTAATCAAATCCTTGGTTTTCAATCCCAAATGTCTTGAGTACAACAAAATGTTCAATAGATATTTGTTAACTCTGATGCACGGATTCTGTGGTTAAGTACTTTATAGCTTTAGAAGCATTTTCTACTTCCCGGTGTCAACTCTCAACAGTCATAGCTTTAGAAGCATTTTCTACTTCCCGGTGTCAACTCTCAACAGTCACTTTTCAAAGCTTATGTTGAGTAACGAAACCACGCGGTTGGCAGTTGTGCTCTAGACGACCGAGAACTTGTTTCCATGCTGTGGAAAGGCCACTAAACTGAGCCGAGCAACTCAGGAGAGAAGTAGATGCTTAAAAATACTACTTAACTGTGTATCATTCTATTTATTTAAACAAATTTAACAAACAAATAACACCAAGCACTGTTTTAAGCACTTAATCAATATTAATCAATATTAATGTATTTAATCCTGTAACAACCCTATGAAATAAGTAGCATTATCCTAATTTTTCAGAGAAAACTGAGGCATAGGTGAAGTCGCTTGCTCAAAGTCACATTATTTTAAAGATCTGTTTAGAGAAATAAAAACATGCTTTTATGCCTATTTTCTTAAATAGCATATGAAGCATAAATCAACTTTCCCTTAATCCATGATTACGAGGGGACTCACTGTGACTTCGTGATGGTAGATGGAACTGTAGTTATATCCACGCACACGCTATTAGTCAAAATCGCAAGGCAGCAGCCCTGGAATTTCTCTGGTTGGGCAAAATT
>NW_011888881.1:2055710-2061942 GCF_000151845.1 Pteropus vampyrus | reverse complement strand
TAGATGCTTAAAAATACTACTTAACTGTGTATCATTCTATTTATTTAAACAAATTTAACAAACAAATAACACCAAGCACTGTTTTAAGCACTTAATCAATATTAATCAATATTAATGTATTTAATCCTGTAACAACCCTATGAAATAAGTAGCATTATCCTAATTTTTCAGAGAAAACTGAGGCATAGGTGAAGTCGCTTGCTCAAAGTCACATTATTTTAAAGATCTGTTTAGAGAAATAAAAACATGCTTTTATGCCTATTTTCTTAAATAGCATATGAAGCATAAATCAACTTTCCCTTAATCCATGATTACGAGGGGACTCACTGTGACTTCGTGATGGTAGATGGAACTGTAGTTATATCCACGCACACGCTATTAGTCAAAATCGCAAGGCAGCAGCCCTGGAATTTCTCTGGTTGGGCAAAATTTGAAGCAAAATAAGGTGGTAAGACTACCTCAAAGTCAGAGAATCTTCTTACCAGTTACACTACTTACTAACCACGGCAAGACATTCTGCCTTTGGAGTTAAGGCACCTTATCTAGAGGAAGTGGGAGCTGGAAGGGTTGCTTAAGCCACTCCCAGCTCTAACAGTTATTGTTTTATTCATAGGCCTCCCGATGAGAAGAAAGTTAAGCAAGAGATAAACGCCTACAACAGTAGAAAGACATGGCTCTCTTTTTCCAAAATTCATCAGCATATCCACGTCTAAAAGCAGACCTTGTCGCTACGAGTTCTGTGAGTTTCAACTCCAGGAGCAGAGCTCACCTAAATCCAGTTCTGCAGATCTTAGCAAATCAGGCAAATGAAAAGGAGAAGGAATTTAAATGAAAGAGAGGAACAAGGTAAAAGTTAACAACACAAAGAAGGCAGAAAACCCAGGGCAGAGAATCTGTTAGTGAAAGGACACTTCACAGACCACACCCTAAAACAATAAGACTGGGGGAGGGGGGGCGTGGAGGGGGCTATTCTTTGTAAAGAGGTTGCCATAGCAGACAGGCACTGTGCACCGGCTGCTTGTGAACCATGGTGTGACATTGGTGAGAACACCCAAACACTCATACGCCTCAGTGCCTGAAAGCAGGGAGACGCACATGGATTAGGTTAGTGTTTTCCCACTGCTGTTTTAAGTGAACAAATGCAGAAAGCAAGCTATTAACCTGAGAGCTTCACTTTGCTTGATCTGTCCATTTACAGACAGCCGATCCAATCGGCTTGAAAAAACAAATGGAAAAATACGTTTTGACAAATGTGTCACAGGTTTTTTTCTCTAAGACTTGTTTTTTTTTTTTAAGGCTTTGGTGACCAAGCTGCTTTGTGAAAACAATGAAGTCGGGAGAACTCAAAACCCTCGTACTAAATGTCTCCTCTTGGCCAAAAGAAACTACTTTCACAGGTCAAGTGGAGCAGTCTTTTTTTTTTTTTAAACAACTCATGAGGAGACTCAACTGTTTAACAGCCAAACCTCACACACCTGACAAGTGAAAAGATATGGCCAATAATATGCGTAAGTTAATCATTTTTCTAAGAACTTTTAATTCAAATGTGAAATTATAATCACCACTACTCATTTTTCTAGTTAGTAGCATCAAGATGCTTCTTACATTTCCCCACAAGTGGAATTTCTGATAATAAAATTACTTATATTCCAGCTTACATTAGTAAGAAAAAATGACAACCCGTTTTTTGTTGGTGAAGTACTTAAAATGAAAGGTAAGCAGGTGCTAGATCTAGGGGGACATTTTCACGAGGAGCAGGATTATTTCCACGACCTTAAAGTGTTCCCCCACGAACCACTCCTTAGCTGCAGCGGGGAACACAGGTAATTATACAATAGAGGAATCAGACAACACCTTGACCGAGTGATCAAAATGGCCACCACCACGTGGCTCAGATGGACATTATGTACCTCTACAAGTGATATCACATGGACACGCTATCTCCTATGTAGAATGTCAGCTGAGAACGCATAAACTGAATTTAATCATGAGGAAACAGACAAACCCAAAATGAGGGGCATTCTATTAAAAAGGGGGGGGCATTTAAAAAAAGTCAATGTCACATAAGACAAAGTAAGGCTATAAAGAGGCTACAGAGTAGAGGAGGCTAAACGGACATGGCGACTAAATGACGTTCCTGACCCTCAATTGGATTCTGTACTGGAGGGAAAAAATGCCATACACGACATTACTGGGCCAACTGACAACACGGGACAGGTAAAATCCGTGATGCACTATCATTTTTTTAACATAATAAAGTTGGTCACTAAACTAGTCATGAAAAAAAAAATCCCTGATTTTAGGAAATACACACTTCACTATGTGGGAATAAAGGGCTCTTACCTAAGGTGACAAACAGGGTACATGAGTGATAAAGCAAATGAGGTAAAATGTTAGCACTAATCTGATCCCAGTAAAGGGCATCTGGGTGCCCTTTGCCATGTTTTGAATCCTGTAACTCTCCTGAAAATCTGAATTTCCCAATAAAACATTTTGAAATGATTTTTTAATGGGGAAAATAAATTATCACCTGAGCCTAATTATATCAAGGACATCTGGAATTAGAAGATGAATCAGCCACGCCACCACCACCTACGATGACAGTGAAATTCATGAAAACACTGGATCGTAAAGAATTCTGACGACCAGTCCAAGAGAATAAGCCATTGCTAATCTCATTCTGTCACTCAATATTCTAAGAGAATACCAACTTTCAAATGTCTTTGAATGGGAACGTCCATGTTTTATAATTTTGGTATAAGGAGAAAGCCTCTGGACTTTAAAATTAGCAGTATAAAATCTACTCCAATGTTTTAATATCTATTTATAAACTGGAAAATGGATTAAACATGGTGTGTGCTTCCAAGTCTAAGCTCTTCTCAGTTTTCAGAAAAACGAGACCATTTTAATGTATTTTCCTCATCTCTTCTTTCCAGGCACTTAACACAGTAGTTACCATTGTGAACACACACATTAGTATCTGGGGACTCCCCCCAACCCCCGTACGACACTCTCCAAGGGGCTAGGAAACATACACTCCCTCATACAGTAGCAGGTCAAGAATCAGATAACGTTCATCTTCTCACAATTTTTGAACACCTGGACAATCTTTCCTTAAATAATTTCCCAAAAGAAAATGATCTGTACTCAGTTTTATGTGTAAATCTGGCCCTATTTCCAACTACAGATGTAATTCCTTCCCACAGGGTGTCGGTTTAAAAGCAAATGTTAAAAAGATTCATTTGGGCGGTTAAATCTTATTAATCAAAAACGACATCTCTCAAAATTCTAGTATGTTTGTTTTGGGAGAAGGGGTTCTCTTCAGTACTTACCATACAGAATTAAGCACTGTGCAAAAACGTCAAATTGCAGGTTCTGACCGCTCTCTCCTGACAGCTTGTTCACTTCCTCCATCCCTGAGTGGTTACTACTCCCTTCCATCTGCCCTTCTTCCTTCCTGAGTCTCCAAAGCTACCGCAGATAGGAGTTTCTGCTCCCAATCAGCTGGCCTTTAATAAATACTGCATTCCTGTCATAGGCGGCAAAAAGACCCACTCCACCCCATAAGATGTTAATAGTTAACTCTTGACTGCTGTTCTGGACCTCACAAAGACCTTGAGCATCGCTGCTCCGCCCTCAGAGGTGCCCTTGACACACTTCCGGACTGAGGACCACTGCTGAACTCTGAATCCACAAAGGTGGTTCTCCAGGTTTTAGTGTTAAACTTGCTAGGTTTTTTTGTTTTGCCTTTTTTTTTTTGAATGTTGTTAAATTTATGGTAATTTGACAAACAATCAGGTTTGCCCTGGGGGGACTAAAGGTGCATAGTTTATTTTTTAAACTAACTGTTGATAGGTTTTATTTATATTGCCAGGATATACAGCACCCCACGCAGTAGCAACATGGATTTTAAAATAGCTCTTTTTGGATGGCAATGTTAAAAAATGAGCGAAAAACTCACTATGTTCTCTCTGACATTAGGCTATGAAAATTCTCTAGATTAGTACTTTTTATAAAGTATAATGGCAGAGGGAGCTCTCCTAATGAAATGCCTGTTATTCTAATTCAACCCATTTGTAACAACTAATAAATCCTTACCGCCTGCTAATACCAAGTTACTCTGCAGCAATCTCTTTGAACAAGACAACTCTGGAGGATTAAAATGTCCTCAAGCCCACAATTTCCGTTAGAAGCCTGAAAACCCTCACTCCTGCTAAGCTCTATTCCTGAAGAAAATTCATTCCAAGTAGCTGCGAATGACTGTTTCCTCTGTTCACTGTTCCTTTCAACAACACCGCTCTACCGATGGTTTTACTAAATCCTCACCCAGAGGGCTGCTGCAGAGAAATTCAACCTGCTCGTCTGTGAAGCAACGTGCTGCTGCGCATCCCCAGCCAGCCACTCGCGACCACGGCGCGGGGGCCGGGGGCGGCATCCTGGCTCGCTGTTCTGAGGATGCGGTAAGGATGCAAACTGGGCCCCGCCCCCAGACCGGCCCTGGAGAGCCAGCAAATACAGTGTCGGCTAACTGGTCCAGTCACTAGAGTCTGGATGTATTTCCCATGAACACCCAGGATCCACCATACTCTTTAATAAACACCCACATCTTTATATAAAAAGACTACGTACTAATCTTGACGTGTAGGCAGGCTGCAGCAGCTCTAAAGTCGGAAGCACGAGGGTGGGGGAATTAGCATACGGATCACATTTTCAGGTCCTGATACTATTCTACTGGTTGGTCTCTAAACATTTCAACTCTTTTTTTTTTTTTTTTTAACTTTTCTTTCCAACTTAAATCCTTTTTCATAAAAAAATGATTTTGTTAATTTAAAAGTTTCCTTCCCTCTTTTTTGGCAGAACTGGGTGTTTCGGGAACTAGAATGAGAGACTCGTGTTCCCTGTATGCCCTTCTTCGTGTGCAGGTGTAGCTTGTAAAGAAGAAAAGATTATAAAAAGAACAAGTTTCCTTCCAAATCCTTAAATAGGCTTCTATTACTGAACTTAAAAAGGGGGATTCCTCAAACCAACCAAATGCTACAAATCGGTAAGTTAAGTATGTAACAAAAATCTTTCAGTCTTAAGAAAAAAATCCCCAATGGAAAGATGTTAGCATACATCACAAATTTTTAACATACAGACAGTAAAATGAATTTTATGCTCTTTAAAACAAGAAAGCCTAGTCTTTACGAAGATCTATTAAAGCCAGAATTAGAATAAGAAAAGAAAAATTAGAATGTAATAAGGCCCATCCTAAAAAAGTAAAATCACACGACTGATCAATAATTGTCTGAGTACAGTCTAAAGAATCACAGTGGCTGTGGAATTACTCTAAGGTCTCACTCATTTTCTCAGGTGATGGATGTCAAAATACAATAAAGAAGAGGTAGTTGTTAGTCTGGTGGTCAGGACTGAGACACTGCAGACAGTTACACCAGGCTTTAACTGGTCTTACCACGTGCTTAGCTGTATGTCCTTCGTGCATGTTCCTTAACTTGGCAATGCCTCACTTTCCCCAAACGTAAAATGGATAGACCACCAGTCTCTATCTCATAGAGACAGTCTAAAAATTAAAAGAATTAAAACACATAGCGCATTCTGAACAATGGCTGGTTCAGGTATCGGTGCAGGAACAGGAAAAGCATTTGGTATTTGCCACCATCATCGTCACCACACAGAGTCCGTGAAATGAGATGTTTACAAGTAGTTTGCAGGGTTCTGGTTAAGACTGTTAGGGATGCACACTCCACTGTCCCTTTCACTGATGCAGCTGAAAACCTTGGGGAATGCGTGTGCAGCAGCTACCCGAGGACTCTGAAAGTAAGTGGTAGCAGATGGAGCAGAGAAGGAAATCAGAACTCAAATCACAAGCCATTTGGTGCTGTTTCCTAGTTGTCTTTTTTTCCTTTCCTCCTGATTTCCCAGCCTGGATTCAAAGGCAGCCCAACTGCCAGAAACGAACACCAGGCATAAACAGAAAAAGCTCTAAGAAAAGCCTTCTCTTTTGGTCTGAGGTGTGTGACTGTGTGTGTGAGTGTGTGTGTGTGTGTGTGTGGGGGTAACAGGACAGAAAGTGGGGGAGATTTCCCTAAGTTTTTTCCTTTTTCTCCTGCCACAGCCCCCACACAAAACCAAACCAAGATGTGAGCACCTACGGCCGGGAAGGTTCCTAGAGAGAAGGGACTCCTTTCTAAGCACAGGAACCCAGGAACCGTGGTCTAAGAAATGCTGGGGG
>NW_011888881.1:2036384-2054325 GCF_000151845.1 Pteropus vampyrus | reverse complement strand
ATGAAGTTGAAGACAGATCAATGAAAATTATCCCATGTCGAACAAGAGAGAAAAACAGATTGGGAAAAAAAATTAACAGAGCCTCAAGAATCTGTAAGACAATATAAAATGGTCTAATATTCCCATCACTGAAATCCCAGAATTAAGAGAAAAAGAATGACTGAAAATGTCCAAAATTTGGTCAAAGTCAAACTTAGACATTCAAGAAGTGCAACAAGCCCAAAGCAGGCTAAGCTCAAAGAAATCCACACCGAGATCCAGATCCATCATAATTAACTGCTGAAACCAAAGCCAAGGAAAAAAATCTCAAAAGCCGCCAAAGAGAAATGACATGTGACATGAGAATAACGACTTGACCGATATGAATTTCTCATTAGAAACAATAAAGGCCTTTTCTAAAGTGCTGGTGGGAGGTGGAGAAAAACTGCCAGCTTACATTCTATATCCAGCAAAAAATATTCCTTAGGAATGAAAATGACATTTTCAGATGAAAAAAAGAAACTAAAATAATTTGTAGCCAAAAGATATACTCTAAAAGAAATGCTAAAAGAAGTTCTTCCAGTATAAAAGAAACTAACAGAGGTTTGGAAATCTAGAATGTCAGGAATTAAAGGAATGCAAAAGAAATGGTAAATATGTGGGTAAGTGTAACCAACTATTCTTCTCCTCTTGAATACTTTAAAAGGTTGATGGTCAAAAGAAAAAAAATCACAACATTGTCTGGTATGGTTTTCAAGATAAGTAGATACAAGGTTTCTACGTTCTACATGAAATGATATTAATTCTAATAATAAACTAGGTAAAGTATATATATCATAATCCATAGAACAACCACTAAATAAGCCAAAGAGAATAGTAAAAAACCCAGATAAATTAAACACTGAAAAACAGTCCAATAAAAGAGAGAAAGAAAGAGAGAAATCAGGAAAGAGAAAAGAGAAACAAAAAAATTAAAAAACACAAAATAAATAATAAAATGCTGAAACTAAATCCAAATCTGTCAATAATTACAGTAAAGGTAAATGGTCTAAACATATCAATTAAAAGACAGAGACTGTCAGATGCATTTTTTTTTTCCTCAAAAAAGACCCAACTATATGCTGAAACCCACTTTAAGTATGATGTAGGTAGGTTAAAGTAAAAGGATGGAAACCCCATGCAACTAACAAAAGAAAGCCGAAATACCTGTATTAACATCAAACGAACAGACTTCGGAGCAAGGAAAATTACGAAGGATAAAGAGGGACACGGCATGATGATAAAAGAATCAATTCACCAAGAGCACGTGCTACCCTAAAAAGGTATGCACCTAACAACAAAGCTTTAGAATAAAGTTAAAACTGATGGGACTAAAAGGAGAAATCGACAAACCCACAATTATTGAGATGTCTGAATTCTTCCCATGTTAACTGATAGAACAAACTGCAAGAAAACCAGCAAGGGTTTTGAATTTAACATCATCGACACCCAACTGGATCTAACTGGTAACAACAAAACACTCCACTCAAAAAGAGCATAATACATTCCTGTAAAGTGAACATGGAATATTCACTGAAGATAAACCATCCTGGCCATAAAACAAAGCTTAACAATCTTAAAAGATGTTCTCTGACCATAATGGATTTAAACTAGAAATAATTAATATAAACTTGCCTGGGAATAACAAAATATTTGACTATATATGATCTAGGGGGTCAAAGAGGAATAACTAGGAAAATTAGAAAATACTTTAAACTCAATGAAAAACATCAAAATTTGTGAGATGCGGCTAAAGCAGTGCTTAGAAGGAAATTCAGAGATCCGAGTGTTTATATTAGGAAAAAAGGTCTCAAATTAACAACTTAAGAAACTAGAAAAAGAGCAAATGCACAACATGACGACCACAGTTAAGGCTGCTGTATGGAGTATCTGAAAGCTGTTAAGAGGAAATCCTAGGAGTCCTCATCAGAAGAAAAAAAGTTTTTTTTTTTCCTTTATTCTTTTTTTGGAATTTATATGAGATAAGATGTTAACTAAGCTTACTGTGGTAATCATTTCATAACATAGGAAAGTTAATTCATCATGCTGTACACTTTAAGCCTTCACAGTTCTGTATGTCAATTATATCACAATAAAACTGGGCGGGGCGGGGGGGGAAGCAAGACAAATCCAAAACAAACACAAGAAAATACTAAGAGTAGTAATCAAAAATACTGGGAAAAGAAAATCCATAGACGTGTATCAATGAAATCAGGAGCCGATTTTCTAAAAAGATAAATAAGACTGATAAGCTGACAAAGGAACACAAAAGATAAAAATTACCAATATTAATAATGAAGGGATATTACTAAATCTCACCGAGACGATAGGGAAATACTAAAACTCTTTGTACATAAACTAAACAACTCCAATGAAATGGAGCAAATCTTTGAAAGCCACAATTTACCAAAACTCACCCAGGAAGAAAAACTTAAGTAGATATCTATTTATTAAAGAAATAGAATCCCGAATAACCAAAGCAATCTTGAGAAAAAAGAACAAAGGTGAAGCTATCACACTTCCTGATTTCAAACTATATTACAAAGCTATAGTAATCCAATCATGGTTTGGCATAAAAACAAACATACAGATCAATGGAACAGAATGGAGAGTCTGGAAATAAACTCATGCATATATAGTCAATTAATTATGACAAAAGAGCCAAAAACGTAATATGGGAGAAAGAACAATCTCTTCAATAAATGGTGTTGAGAAAACTGGACCACGTGCAAAAAATGCAACTAGACCACTATTTTACACCATATGCGAAAATTAACTCAGAATGGATTAAAGACCTGAAACCACAAAACCCCTAGAAAACACAGGCAGTAAGCTCCCTGACATTGGTCTTGGCAATGAGTTTTTTGGATCTGACTCCAAAGGCAAAGGCGAAAAAAGCAAAAATGAACAAGTACGATGATATCAAACTAAAAAGCTTCTACACAGCAAAAGAAATCAACGAAATGAAAAGGTGATCCACTGAATGGGAGAAAATATTTGCGAAACATATATCTGATAAGTGGCTAATATCCAAAATATATAAAGAACTCATACAACTCAATAGCAAAAAAAAAAAAAAAAGAAAAAAAAATCCAATTAAAAAAAGACAGAGGATATGAAGACATTCTTCCAAAGAAGACATACAGATGGCCAACAGGTACATAAAAAGATGTTCAACATCACTAGTTATTAGGAAAATGAAAACCAAAACTACAATGAAATATCACCTCACACCTGTTAAAATGACTATTATCAAAAAGACAAGAAGAGCTGGCGAGGATGTGGAGAACAGAGAACCCTCGTGCACTGTCAGGGGGATGTAAGTGGTGCGGCCACTGTGAGAAACAGTACGGAGGGTCCTCAAAAAATTAAAAATAGAACTACCATATGATCCAGCAATTCCACTTCCAAGTATTTATCCAAAACAACAACAACAACAACAACAACAACAAAAGCACTAATTGAAAAGATCTACGCACCTGCATATTTACTGCAGCGTTATTTTCAAAAGGTAAGACATGGAAACCACCTAAGCATCGGATGGATAGATGGATGTGGATGAAGATGTGCGAGACGCGTGCATGTGCGAACACACACCCACACCCACACCCACACTGGAGTACTACTCAGCCATAAAAAAGAAGGAAACCTTGTCATTTGGAACAACATGGATGGACCTTGATGGCCTTATGCTAAGTGAAATAAGTCAGACAAAGGAAGACAAATACCATGTGATATCACTTACATGTAGGCTCTATTTAACAAAACACTGAACTCACAGAGAACAGACTGGTGATTACCAGAGGTGAGGGCTGCGGGGGCGGGGGTGTTGAGGAGATGGGTGAAGGGGGTCAAAAGGTAAAACCTGCAGATATAACTATTAAGTCATGGGATGTACTGTACAGTATGGTGACTACAGTTAATACTACTATATTGCACACTTGAAAGTTACCAAGAGAGTAGATCTTAAAAGTTCTCATCAAAAGGAAAAAAAATTTGTAACTATATATGGTGACAGATGTTAACTAGACTTACTGTGGTGATCGTTTTGCAATACATACAAATATCAAAGCAGTATGTTGTACCCGAAACTAAGATAATGTAATATGTCAATTAAACCTCAATTAAAATAAGACTGGGGGGGAAAAAAAGAAATGGAATTAGTAATTTTAAATCTTCTTAAATAGAAATCTTCAGGCCCAGATGGTCTCACTGATGAATTCTGCCAAACATTTAAATAGAAATAACACCAATTCCACATAATTTCTTCCCCAAAATAGAAGAGACAGGAACATTTCTCAACTCATTTTATGAGCCCAGCATTTCCCAGACACCAAAAAATGGTTTACAATATTCAAAAGTTTGATACGCTATCCTAAATCGAGTATAATGATATAAGACAGTACAGGAAATAAGAGAGATGGATCACTGGCTAGAAAATTCAAGCCAATCTATAGCAAAGTTCTATGAACTAATGGATTTTTTTTTTGTGATGTGGGAACAACAGTCCCTGACTAAGGGACATCTATCATTTGCTGAATGGTCTAGATTGTCAGCTGTGTTCAACCAAATGCCGGTGGGTGGAGGGTAGGGGAGGCAGGGTACGACAAACTCCACTAGGTGGTTTCTAGAAGCAACCCATCCATGTTTCCTAGGGTCCCAGGAACCACTCGTTCTGGTCTAAAATTTCCAGAATATAACTAAGCACAGCTGCTCGCATACAGCTGCTTCCCTCGTCTGGTTGTGCCCTGGTTCGATTTTAAGCAGTTTGGAAACCTGCTCCAGAATTCACCGAACACAAAATAAAAGACGAAACTAATCTGTGTTGGAATTTGGCCACTAGGCTAGGTTCTCGATGGATCAACAGCAGAGCATTATTTTAAAAACTGCCATGACTGGTCTCCAAAGTGAAGAACACAAGCTAGTACAAGGAAGTTGTCATGACTATTGCTACCTCTGAAAAAATATGACAAGGAAGGCCACTGGGAGCCTCGCAAGTCTTGCATCGCATACTGCCCTAACTTCTCTGAGAAAGAACACTCTGTAGGAACTGAACTGACTCGTCGGAAATTCCCAGGTCCAGTATCATCCATTAACTACTTCTGCTTCCCGTTCAGCTCCATTTCTTCAAAGGAAGTTAGACAGGGGTTTTTCTGGACCATGAAGAAATCTAACAAGTGATGACCGTTTTATGCAATTTTCTGAGTCTGCCTCATTCGACTTCCAGGGAAGTCAGCTGTACTGCTCACTGAAACCAGAACATTTACTAGTGGCTACTCAGATCTGCAATTAAAATGTCAAGAGACATTACTGAGGAGTTTACCCAGAAACTCTCCTAGTTTCAATTTTAACTCGTGATTCCTGCTACTTTGAACTCTCAAATGTTAGAAGTGAAAAATCTTCTAAAAGTAACCAAGGATTACAGCATACCAGGCCAGATGACAGCACAGGCATGACTTCTTAACAGTTCTCTTTTCTACCTAGAAGTATTTATCTAGAAGATAAATGAAGCCACTAACCCCCTCCCCTGTCCCCCACCCTGGTATGCCAGAAAGCAGGCCACCCTCCTTAGCCTGTAGAGACTAGCCCAGGACTTCCTGAAGGCAGTAGTGGAGGCAACAAAATGTTTATAAACATAATTTTGATGTCAGACTCCAGAGGAAGCAAACTGTGACACTAAGACCCGGGTTTTAATTTCTTAGTCCTTCATCACCTGCTTGTAACCATTTTCTGCCTCACAGATTTGCAACCTTGTCTCCTCCACTAACATCATGTGGATTGCTTTGTGTCCCCTTCCCCCAAATGTTTAGTAACACTGTTACTTTAAAAATATTATAGTTACTAATTCCCTAAAAACATTGACAACTAGACTGTATCAAATCTTTTAGCTATTTATATGTCAGTAGAGACATCTCTGCTTCCACGCTTCTCAGTTTCTCTGGCAGTCCAGTGGTATGTATGGCTGCAGAAAATGCCACGGTGTCAATACCTTCTTTCACCGGCTATTTTTCACCTTCTGACTCTCTCTGGGTGTCCCCGAAGAAAGACTAGACACTCCATTAGCCCAGCAGTGTTATCAGCATTGCTTCACACGGAAACTCGGCTCCTGAATGATGGACAGTCACGAAATACTGAGTCATTATCCACTGCTCGGGTTCCAAACTGCAGTGCCTTCTAGATGCTAACATCATCATTTATTCAGTAGCTGTCTACAGCCCCACTTATTACCATCCGGGTGGGGAGCGTGGAGAACTAAGAGTCCAGGAAGAGGCTGGAGTGACAAAAATGTTTTCCAGTTATGTGCGATCACTCTGTTGAGCAAACATTAGTGTCATTAGATAGGACACGTGTTGTTGACTTACACTGTTAATAACACTAATAATCAGGATGATACTAGCAGCATGACACCATTCACTTTACTGGTCTTATTTTACAGAAAAGGAAGCTTGAGGTCAAGGTCACACACACAGCTAACTAGTGGCCAAACTGGGATTTGAACTCAAATATAATGCTTCCAGCATTTTTGAGGGTTATCTGGTGACAGGTAAGCAAGGGTCATTATTTGTCCAGAAGCTTGAGATCAAAAGCTGGTCTTCAGTGCCCAGAACACGACCATCTTGGAAATCTTCACGCCCGCCTGAAACTGAATCCCTACTGGGTGCTCCCGAGGGGTGTGGGGGGTTCCGCTTCATCTACCGTCTGTCTGGAGCATGTGCTCCCGCCCTAACTCTAGAGTCCCATCGATCGCGATGGTGACTACCTACTGCGGAGCACGCGCCACGCCGGGCACCGTGCTCATCATTTCAGCCGCATCGCGAGCCCACGGGGCAGCTGTTCTCATCCCCACAGCACCAGTGAGGAGAGCGGGGCTTGGAGGGGTTCACAGAGCACTGGCAGATCTAGAACTCAAATTTCGGCCTGTCCGACCCAACATATACTTGGATGCTACCCTATACTGCTTTATTGTATTAAGTCAATAATCACGGAGCACCTACTGAATCAGGTCCGGAGCTGCGTTTAGAGGGCGTAAATAATAATAAGGAAGTCTGCAGTCTAGAAGTAGAGACAGGTAAATAACTGGCAAAATAAATACAAGAGTTAAGCAACATACAAAGTAAACAGCAAGGGGCAGTTACTTTGCCTAGAAGATCTGGGACAAGGCTTCGCACACCTGGGACCTGGACGGTGCGCCAGGCGGTGCCATCGCAGGGTAAAGGAACACCCGGACATGAACAGTGTATGGCAGGTGATGTTAACGTCCCGGTACCCTGGGCATCTCATTCTCCCTCATCACCACACTCTGACAAGTACTTTACAGGCCTGCTTCCTCCAGCCTTCTCCTCATACCCATCCTGCTACCTTCACCAGAAAAACGAAGCTCCCCTCCAGAGTCTGCCAAAAAACAAACCCCAAACCAGAAATTTTTGTGTTCCTAGGAAGGACAGAATAGCGAAGCAGGAAAACCACCACTAACGCAGACTTAAAGCACTGAGTAACAGTGGCGAAGAAAGCTAAAAACACATGTGGAATATCACGAGAGGTCATGTCCAGTTTTCAAAGTAGCCTCGGGTACAGGACTTGGAAGGGCTGTCCTCATCAGATGGCAAAGCAAGATCCTAAAGGATCTGTCTGTAAACATGGACTCATCATAACCCACCTTTTTTTCCACAGAAGAGAACATTCAGGGAGAAAGATGGAGTTGAATTCCAGAACTATCTAAAAACTGTCACTTAACCTTCCTTTACTTTATATAAGCCAATGAACATCTACTTAACAAGGAGGCCGAAAGACTCATACCATGCGCTGTGTGTGAAAGCACTTCACGAAATGGCCAACTGTTTGATTAGCTAAACAAATGAAAATATTTTTACTGAATGCCCCCATGAGCTGGAGAGAGAGGAAAAGAATGATTAAGAAACAGCAGGATGTCTAGAGATGACCTCTTCGCTCCTGATCTGTAAGATCGACACAGCCACTGCCTTTCCCATTTCATGGTAATGTCTACTCGCTCCAGAGTCGCTGCTGACTCTGAGCACTGTGAATCCACAACGGACTGCACTGAGTCTCCAGGCAGACATCTCACAGCCTAACTGGGACCTGCGGACTGAGGACCACGCTTCATCTTTTCAACCACTGGTAATACAATCAGTAATGTAGTAACCTGACAAGAAAAATGATATTCTGAATCTGACACTATCTACATGTTTACGCAGCACCTCAGAAAAATCCCAAGAGATCAGATAACCTTTATGTTTAAAGCACACAAATAGAACACGGTTGCATAGTGTAGTGGTTAGCAAGTCTGCTTTACACGCACGCAGAAGGTCCTGAGTTCACGCCCCAGTGGAGCCATGGCCCATGGTCTACGGCCATGCCACCCTGAACAATCCCGATGTCTGATCTCGGAAGCTAAGCAGGGTCAGGCCTGGTTAGTACTTGGATGGGAGACCATCTAGGAAGGCCAGGTGCTGTAGGCATAAAAAATAATAAATAATTTAAAAAGAGAGAGAGACAAAGCCCCACTCCTATAGAACTTACATTCATAAAGAGGCAAAGACAATAAACAAGTACTTTCTGATGGTGATAAGTGTAGTAAAATGATGATGAATGATGAAGGTGATATGGCTATAGCTAGAATGACAGGAAAATTTAAAGGTTAAAACTGGCCACACTGTTTGGCTCAGCTTCTGGAATGCTAAAGAAAATTTCAAAAACGAAAATTTCAGAAACAAACATTTCAATCATTCAATAGTGAAAAATGATAACTGTAAACAAAATATACATATAAGGGTTAATTAAAGCCTGTAACATCCATTTGATTTAATATTTTTAGAAAAGGGTAGATGCTGGTTCTGGATTGAGGGAGGAAGGGATCAAGAGTTCCATCTTATACTGACTGGACTTGAGCTGCCTATCAGCCATCAAAGTGGACAAATCAAGCCGACTTCATGGGATCACTGTAGGTACAGTGTATGTGCAGCACGATCCTCCCACTGTCACCAAGAAATGATGTACTGGGCATTATGCTAAGTGATGTAAGTCAGAAAAAGACAAATATTTTATGATCTCACTTATATGTGTGTGTGAAAGAAAAACAGAAAACTGGAGTTGGTGTTATTAAGAGAGCAGTCTAAAATGGAGCGAGGAGGCCCCCAGGAAGCTAATACAGTCCCTCCATGTGAAATTAACTTTTTATACTTTTGAAATGGCTACATCCTGATATAGCTCTTAGAGCTGGGTCTGCATCACTGAACTCTCTATTAAAAAAGAAGCTTGTCACCTAGCAATAGACATAAGCACTGAAAGATGAAATCTGCCCGCCGGCACCAACCAGAGCAGCTTGTGATATCCTTCTGGAAGCTTCACTTCTGTCTTTATAAACTCGGTCTCCTTCTTTCCCCCTCAGAACACAGCTGGAGTTTCTACCCAAATCTGTGTCTCCTAGATTTGTAATTCTTTACAAGACCCCCAAATAAAGTTTTTGTTTGCCTTGTAGCTCTTGGTCAAAACTGACATGTGGAATCTAAAAAAAAACAAAACCAACCAAACAAACAAAACAAACAAAAAAACCTGAACCCATAGACAAAGGAAATATATTGGTGGTTGCCAGAAGTGAGGGGTGGGCAAAATGGGTGAAGGGGTCAAAAAGCACAAACTTCCAGTTACCGAATAAATAAGTCCTGGGATGCACTGTACGGCATGGTGATTATAGTTAATAATACTGTACTGCATATTTAAAAGTTGCTAATAGAGTAGACCTTAAAATTTCTCGAGAAGCATTTGAGATCTTGCTTCCTGACATGTCGTCAGTTTGGCTCACATAAGCTCTTAAAAATTAAAAAAAAAAAAAAAAATTTAAAAATTCTCATCATGAGAAAAAAAATTTAACTGTGTAGTGATGGATATTAACTAGATTTACAGTGGTGATCCTGCAGCAGTGTATACAAATATCAAACCATTATGTTATTTACCCGAAACTAATGTAACATTATATTTCAATTATATTTGTATATATAAACAGACGGGGAAAAACCTGGAAGGACATACAGCTTAATAGTAATAACGATTAAATCAATGGTATTAAAGATTATTTTTTTGTTTGTATATCTGGACATTCTATTAAACATCACATATGAATTATGTGTATTCTTTTTAAGAAACAAATGATTTTTTAAAATTCAGTTACTGAATGATGAAATAATAAGATCGAAAAAAGGAAACCAAAATCTAGTGGAGTGAAACAGCTAGATTTTGGAGGGAAAAAAAGAGCTTTACTCCATTTCCTAGTTTTTTTCTGATGCTGATGTATTTATAAATGATGACATCTATAGATTTGCATTAAAACATTCTCCACACAAAATTGAGCTTTCCAGAGAAAAATTAAAAAGTAGGTCTAGTGATCAGTGTCCAAACCAGATCTTGAGCCACCTTGAGAGCAGAGATTCTGCCAGAAGCTCCTTCTGGCCCAGCATGCATGCATACGTTCTCGAGAGCCCACTTCTCATCGGGGAGAGAATGGGCTGACACAGTCACACAGTATACTGCCTGCTGGGGCTTGCAAATTTGCAACTGTCAACAGTCATTAAAACCACCAGAAGCTTAAATTGGGGTTTAAAATATTACAACCAACACATGAGAATAAACAGCAATATTATGCTCTTATCCAAACTTAAAATCTCAATGCACTTGTACAGGTCACCTAAATTCTAGATGGCAGACACCATTGCCAAGAGCTGCTCTTTTCTTCCTGTGGGGGGCAGTCTACTTTTCCATCTCTCACCATAAAGCTGCAAACCACCTGTTTTCCTTTTGGCAAGAGGCTGGGATTTTAGGACTGGCACTTTATATCGGAGCCCTTATATTTTTGTTTATCTCTGATCGATGCCTAAGACTTCTGATTCCAGGTACAAGAAAGCACTCATTGTCAGAAAGGTTCTCACAACCATCACCAACATCAAACTGAAAAACAGCGAAGTTAAATGACTTGTCCATAGTCCGACCATTAGTCAGTGATGAAACAATCAAAAGAACAACTTATATTTCCAGCTCTGTTCGGACTGTTTCCACAACAAATACTGGACTTGTATACCAAGGAGAAGTATGTAAGATCTAATTTCATCTTCTAAAAGGAAGAACTATTAGTAGGTCCATCAACAATTATCAGCCTATACTGGAGGCTAAAACATTTTTTCCCACCGGACCCATCTGCTTTCAATTAAATTCAACATAATTATAAAGTTCAAAATTTTCCCAAGAATTAAAACGAAAGAGAAAAGGCTTATTTCCTAAACAAAAAAGCTACTACTATTTAAAATATAACCAAGAGAAATCGAAACGGCAATTGAACATAAAAGCTAATAATTAAATCTTACTCCTAAGATGTAACAGTCATCATTTATTGAGTGCTTACTATGTGCCAGGCACTGTGCTAATCACCTTGCATAGATTCATTATTTAATTCTTAGAACTATTCTACCAGGAAGTTCTATGACCATCTACATTTTACAGAAGAGGAAAAAATGAAAAATAGACGCTAACACAAGCGATAAATAGCCAAGTCCATATTCAAATCAGAATCTGCCAGGCTCCAGAATTCTCATTCTTGACATTATGCTTCACTTGGCATCCTGAAACATGAGCACAGATTCATAAGACATTGTTTCTTAATTTTGTATTTTGAATATAATATTTGTCCATTTGAAACTGAGCCCCTAGTGCATGGCAGGCACTGTTTTAGGCATCTGGAATACGCCGTGAACAAAAGAGACAGAAATCCCTGCCCTCAAGGAGATCATATGATGGTAGTCCAGCAGCTAACATCTACGAAGCACTTCCTACATGCTTTGTTTTGAACACTGTACAAAGTGTTTTACAGGTATCAACTCATAACAACTCTACGAGGTAGAAAGTACTATTATTTCCATTTTACAAATGAAGAAACAGACATCGAGGGGTTAAATAACTTGACAAAAATAACACAGGTGATTGGAATCTAAATAGTTTGGCTTTCAGTTCTTCTGTGCCATCCTAACTCAGGTAGCCACCTGATTTCAACATATTCCAAATAAACTCACCACACCACATTCATATGCCAACAAATTTCAACTCAAAATATATTCTTATCATAAGCATAGCACACTGGCAGATGCTAAAGTAACTGTTATCAAGTGAACAGGCAAAAAAGACATCTTTAGCTTCATTTTGCCAAGTATCACCTAATTTTTTTTTTTTTAACAACAAATGATTAGTTTTCTAATCCAGTTTAGGAGGAAAGGCCTCAATTTTCAAGCAGAAATGTCACTACTTATATATCTGAAACCTAAAATTATTGTCAGTAATATAATTTTTTAAAATAACAAAATTCTTAGAGATGATTTTTAAATGAACCCTAAAGACTTTTTAAATTAACAAAAAAGTTCCTTTCAGGAAATGAAAAATGTTATTCTAGTATATAAAACTGGGCAAACTATGTAATTGGATCCAAATACAAGATCCATTATCTAATTTAAGAAACAGTATAAACTGAAAAAAAAAAAAAAAAGAATAGAATATAAGTCCTGTGATTTTGACTTTGAGGAAAAAAATTAACTCAAAGTATCCCATTAGAGATTTCCATTTTGGCTGGTCACATCTTAGAAAAACTAAACCCTGGATACCGCCTTAATTTATCATTTAATTTTAACCCATTCAGCAAATAGCTTAGTATGTTTTTCCTTAGTTTTTTTTTTCCACATATGAGCTTTAAAGACATGAATCAACTTTTATAATTATACTTGTGTTTTAAAAAATTCATATGCTATAGCCTCAAAAATGGTCCACTTGCAGATTTTCTTAGACTCTGGTTTAGAAAATAATATTTTTTAAGCCTCTCCCCACACCAAAAAAAAAAAAAAGCAGCATCCCACATGGTAAGGATCACATGGAAATATGCCAAAGTTCTGGAATATAAACTCCTAATGCAATCTACTAATAAGTTTAAAACAAATTAGACCGTGATACCTAAAGGAAATGAGTTGTATTTGTATGTTTTGCCTGCAAAGTTCTCTGAAAAAGAAAATTGAAAAAGGAATTTTGTTTTCTATAGTCTGTCTTAGCAGCTGCTGACACATAAATAGGAACTTCGTAAAATGTTAGACACAAAGAGCAATTACCTAATAGGACAGTTTAAAAATACTGTTGCTGTTTCACCTTTTCAACAAAATCAAATTACGTTTTGCCCCCAAAACACCAAAGGACTAACAGTTTAACTGAAGTCCAACTTTATACATGAAATCTGTTCGGAAGACCTTCTCGGTGGGAATGCATACTTTCTATAAAGTGATTTGGCCATCTGATGTGAAATATATTCATATCCTTTGACCCCGTGATGCCAACTCTGGAATCCATCCTCAGGAAATGCAGATCAAACTGATGTACGACAGCCAAATCCTGGATATCGCTCAATGTCCAATAAGGAGGAAATGATCAAACATATTACAACATACACACAGGACACGCCGTAACAGATGAAGGCATTAAAACAGGTTTTACACTCCTAAAATTTGTACAGAACCACAAAAGATCCAAATAGTCAAAGAATTCTGAGAAAGAACAATGCAGGAAGCATCACACTTCCTGATTTCAAGCTATACTATAAAGCTATAGTCATCAACAGTATGATACTGGCATAAAAACAGAAATGAACCCAAGCATACATGATCAACTAATATTTGACAAGGGAGCCAATAATACTCAGGGGAGAAAAGACAGTCTCTTAAATAAATGGTGCTGGGATAATTGGAAATTCACATGTAAAAGAATGAAATTGGACCCATATCTTACGCTACTAGCAAAAATTAATTTAAAATGGATTTGAGATTTAAATGTAAGACTTGAAACCATGAAACTATAAGAAAACCTAGAAGTAAATCTCCTGGACATGGGTCTTGGTAATAATTTATTGGATTTGATACCGAAAGCACAAGCGACAAAATAAAAAATGAGCAAGTGGGACTACATCAAACTAAAAAGCTTCCGTGCAGCAAAAGGAACCATCGAAAAAGCAAGAAGATAACCTATAGAATGGTAAAAAAAAAAAAATTTGCAAACCACATATCTGATAAGGGGTTAATATCAAAAATATAAAAATAACTCATACAACTCAACGGCAATTCAATAGTTAAAAACCAACAAAAATAACAACACAATGAACAACAAGCCAAAGACCTGAAAAGACACTTCTCAAAGAAGATACGTGAAAGACCAACATGTACATGAAAAGCTGCTCAACATCACTAGTCATTAGGGAAACGCAGTATCGATCACCTCATGCCTGCTGGAATGGCCATCATCAAAAGGACAAGAGATAACAAATGCTGTCTTGGATGAGGAGAAGAGGGAACCCTCCCGCACTGTTGGTGGGATTGTAAATTGTCACTATGGAAAACTGTATGGAGAATCCTCAAACTGAACTCCCATATGATCCAGCAATTCCACTTCTAGGAATAGACTCAAAGGAGATGAAAACTAAGTCAAAAAGATATCTGCACCCCCATGTTCATAGTAGCATTATTTATAAAAGCCGAGACATGGAAAAAAACCTAAGTTCCACTGATAGGTGAATGCATAAAGAAACTAACATGTACATATGATGGAATATTATTCAGCCATGAATAATGAGGAAATCCTACCATTTGTGACAACATGGATGCACCTTGAAGGCATTATGCTAAGTGAAATAAATTAGACAGAGAAAGACAAATACTGTATGGTCTCACTTATATGTGGAATCTAAAAAATAAAAAACCAAAAAAACCAAACTCACAGAAAAAGAGATCAGGCTAGTGGTTAGCAGAGGAAAAGGGTGGGGAAGGGGAACTGGAGGGAGGTGGTCAAAAAGTACAAACTTTCAGTTACGAAATAAAATAAGCACTAGGAAAGCTGCTGAGAGTAAACCCTGAGAGTCCACACGGTAAGGAGAACCGATCCCCCTTCTTTCCTTTTTCTTTTTATTGTCGCTATGTGAGAAGGTGGGTGTTGGCCGAACCTACTGTGGTGATCACTGCGCGGCGTGGGGAAGTCAAACCATCATGCTGCACGCTGGGCTTCTGAGATTCTAGGTGTCCAGGAGAAGCGAAGGAGAGGGGCTGGGGTGGCGGGTAAAGACCTCTGAGGAGAGGCTCTTGGGCAGGATGCCTCGTGGCCCACGACTCATTCAGTACTGGAAGAATTCCTCACTGGGAGGCTGGCTGGTGTCTACAGTCAAGTCTGAGATATGTTAAACTTTAGACTCGAGCCACAGCAACTTTTCTTTAAAAACTGTTTTGCTATTCTTACCCCCAAATAATTAAATAATAAGTACTCTGCTAAAACACAGAACTATTTTTACTTTTTAAAGATATTGAGTGTAGTTCCATAACCTAACCATGCCTGTTAGCCAGTTATTTAAATGTCCCAACATAATATAATATTCCATTACTTCTACTTTCCATAGATTATCATTTCTTCCCCTAATTCATGTCCACAAATACACACACACACATATATTCATTCCTCAAATTTTAGTAAACCTGATTTAAGGTGCTTCGCTTTAAACTGCTATCCAGATTCCTAAGAGGAGTTTATACATAAAAATATTTTTAAAGAATTAAGGTTTTTCAATTCACAGCTCTATGACACTCACCTCGACTGGATCTGCAGAGGCAGACAGGAAAAGCAGAGTGCACTGGCCCTGGGTTCTAACTTTATCTCTGTTGCTAATGAGCTTTGTGGCCTTAGGAATTTCATTTAATCTTTCTCCTAGCTACATCTATAAAATGAGGGTAAAAATAAAATAATTCTAGGTTCAGATTTCTACAATCTTCTCAAATATCTCCTTTTCCTAATTCTCATCCTTGGATTAACCTTTGTGGGTGGTATCAACACTTTACAAAAATGTAGACAATTTTTTATACCACTACTCACTTAAAAAGTACACAATGTCTATAAAGTGTATCCTTTCACATTTTGGTAGATCCTATGTAACATTTCTTAGTAACTATCTTATAACCCATATGAAAGTCTCAGTTAAAAATTAAAGATTGCTCCACATACATTACACACATAGGGCACATGATTTATTATGCAATAACTTCCAGAATACTTAGCAATGGGCACTATTTTATTCCCTAACGTGAATGAAAACATTAAAGACTAGAGGTGTTTCTTTTTTTAATATCCAAAATAAAGAGAACACTATGTATATCCAGTGCCTCTACTACAATATTAGATAAAATGAAGTATAATTTCAGTTTTAAAACTGTAAGAATATGAATTTTAGGACTGAAACTCTTTATAAGTAAACTGCCTAATTTCAGAATGGACCAAACACTACATATAAGTATGTCAGCTTCAAGAACCATTTGAATAAGTTAAATAACATCCATTATTATTTTTTCAACTTTTTAGGCAGAAGATAGAGCCACCTTTTAATCTAATGTTTACAAGAGTTGATTTTTACCCAAAGAAAATTGGCTTCACCTGAAACTTGTCATGTCTGGGAAGTTACTTGTTGAATGTGAATAACAGAGACACAGTGCTCAACGCATCTGTATTTGAGTCTATAAAACAAAGGTTTTGTATATAAAATATAAAGAACAGTACCGCTGATCTTTTAAAAAGATAATGCTACATTTACTATTTTGGACACATTGTTTCTACCTAAAAGTCTGTAAAATCACCTTTAATTACTAACCTTTTCCCTATCCTCAATATATTCTATGAGAATCACAGATTAGGCTAGTTTGAGGTTTAAAAAGAAAAAGTGTGAAATTTACAGATGTCTTTTTTTTCCCAGGATCTTAGCCAATACATAGTCAATTATAGTCCAGATTTTTTTCTTAAAGGAATTGTCCACACCATAATTAAAAAAAAAAAAAAAAGTCTCATGTTAAATGAATAGTGGAACCACTGGTTCACTTTGAGTTCAACAGCTTTCCAGAAGTTTTGTTATTAAAATCTTCAATGCAAAAACAAAACAAAACAAAGGTGTGTGTGATGTGGTGTGTTACCTGCCACAATCCACAAATCCACTACTGCAGCCCACTGGATATACAGAGATTTAAAGAAGGAATGACCCCAGCTAATTCCCTTCTCGACATTTTTCAAAACAATTTTTCTGCATTAAAGGAAATGTACCCACCACAAATAATAAGTTTACCAACTACCTAGCCCCTTCTATGGGCAGGCATGATGTTAGTTACTTCACATCTGTCATTTCACTTACTCTTCAGAGCAAGTCTGCAAGAAACATATTATCTCCACTTAAGAGATGAGAAAGCAAAGACCTAAAAAGGATACAGGCTGATAAGGGGCCAGAACCAGACGGGAACCCAGGGTGCTCATTGTTATCAAGCTACAGGGTTCTGAGTTCCTCAATGATTTACCAAAGTTTTCTTTGTTTCCCAAGCATAACCACTTGTCTGTAACAAATATAACTGATTGTAGTAACACACCCATCTACGCTATAAATTGATCCAGTCTTGTTAAAAGGGTAGGCTTTACAAGGAGACTCCAATTCTTATCTCAAGGGAATATCAGAAAATTTACAGTTAACTGAGCTCATCTACACTCAGGCTGGTGTTTTTCATATCGTATAAAAGTTCTAACACGGATACTTAGCTCAAAATTTTTCCTTATTAACTTTAGTGGTATTACATACATAGTCCATCCTACTATACCTGTTGAAAGATAGTCCTCTCAAGCCAAATAAAATTGAATTACAAAGAGGTAACTTGCCTTTATACTTATATGCAACATTCTTCAAAGGCAATTTGTATTTCAGTTCCTCTCTTTTCCTCCAAGTCTTATTCATTCCTGTTGCTTCATTACTGCAAGGACTAAGAGTCACAAGTCGCCTGTTTCCTCCAATAAGGGAGCTGTGTTTGAATCATTCCTGTGACCAAAC
>NW_011888881.1:2033827-2036334 GCF_000151845.1 Pteropus vampyrus | reverse complement strand
CCAAAATAAAGAGAACACTATGTATATCCAGTGCCTCTACTACAATATTAGATAAAATGAAGTATAATTTCAGTTTTAAAACTGTAAGAATATGAATTTTAGGACTGAAACTCTTTATAAGTAAACTGCCTAATTTCAGAATGGACCAAACACTACATATAAGTATGTCAGCTTCAAGAACCATTTGAATAAGTTAAATAACATCCATTATTATTTTTTCAACTTTTTAGGCAGAAGATAGAGCCACCTTTTAATCTAATGTTTACAAGAGTTGATTTTTACCCAAAGAAAATTGGCTTCACCTGAAACTTTTCATATCTGGGAAGTTACTTGTTGAATGTGAATAACAGAGACACAGTGCTCAACGCATCTGTATTTGAGTCTATAAAACAAAGGTTTTATATATAAAATATAAAGAACAGTACTGCTGATCTTTTAAAAAGATAATGCTACATTTACTATTTTGGACACATTGTTTCTACCTAAAAGTCTGTAAAATCACCTTTAATTACTAACCTTTTCCCTATCCTCAATATATTCTATGAGAATCACAGATTAGGCTAGTTTGAGGTTTAAAAAGAAAAAGTGTGAAATTTACAGATGTCTTTTTTTTCCCAGGATCTTAGCCAATACATAGTCAATTACAGACCAGATTTTTTTCTTAAAGGAATTGTCCACACCATAATTAAAAAAAAAAAAAAAAGTCTCATGTTAAATGAATAGTGGAACCACTGGTTCACTTTGAGTTCAACAGCTTTCCGGAAGTTTTGCTATTAAAATCTTCAATGCAAAAACAAAACAAAACAAAGGTGTGCGTGATGTGGTGTGTTACCTGCCACAATCCACAAATCCACTACTGCAGCCCACTGGATATCTAGAGATTTAAAGAAGGAATGACCCCAGCTAATTCCCTTCTCGACATTTTTCAAAACAATTTTTCTGCATTAAAGGAAATGTACCCACCACAAATAATAAGCTTACCAACTACCTAGCCCCTTCTATGGGCAGGCATGATGCTAGTTACTTCATATCTGTCATTTCACTTACTCCTCAGAGCAAGTCTGCAAGAAACATATTGTTATCTCCACTTAAGAGATGAGAAAGCAAAGACCTAAAAAAGGATACAGGCTGATAAGGGGCCAGAACCAGACGGGAACCCAGGGTGCTCACTGTTATCAAGCTACAGGGTTCTGAGTTCCTCAATGATTTACCAAAGTTTTCTTTGTTTCCCAAGCATAACCACTTGTCTGTAACGAATATAACTGATTGTAGTAACACACCCATCTACACTATAAATTGATCCAGTCTTGTTAAAAGGGTAGGATTTACAAGGAGACTCCAATTCTTATCTCAAGGGAATATCAGAAAATTTACAGTTAATTGAGCTCATCTACACTCAGGCTGGTGTTTTTCATATGGTATAAAAGTTCTAACACGGATACTTAGCTCAAAGTTTTTCCTTATTAACTTTAGTGGTATTACATACATAGTCCACCCTACTATACCTGTTGAAAGATAGTCCTCTCAAGCCAAATAAAATTGAATTACAAAGAGGTAACTTTCCTTTATACTTATATGCAACATTCTTCAAAGGCAATTTGTATTTCAGTTCCTCTCTTTTCCTCCAAGTCTTATTCATTCCTGTTGCTTCATTACTGCAAGGACTAAGAGTCACAAGTCGCCTGTTTCCTCCAATAAGGGAGCTGTGTTTGAATCATTCCTGTGACCAAACCAGTTGGGCGGCTAGTCTCCTATTAAATGAGTCCAAGCGTCATCCAAAGGTAGATGAAGCGCTGCCACCTCTCTTTGGAATAATTCTAAAGAGGATCCTGACAAGTACAAGCCCCTACCCGCTAAGCCTGAGTCACGGCAACTCCTGGACTCTAAACACCGATGAGACTCTTTCGCTTTTATGCCTTACACAAATAAGCAAAATAATTTAATAATCGCCCTTGCACTCAATCACTCCCGCATAGACACCACGCTGTACGTGGGTCCCCGGGCCTGGAATAAGCTGTTCCTGCCCAGGGAAACACCCTCACGCAAGACGAAGCCCTGTTTTTCAAGGCAGTTAACTTTCTGTTGACTACAGACCCGTGTTGTCTCCCGCGTACGACCGTGAGCCCCGGAAAAGCAGAGACCCCCCCCCCAACTGCCTGGCTTAATCGAGGCCGGGCAGCGCGCTGGACTGGCTGGACCGCCCTCCCTAGCGTCCACCAGCCAGCGTAGCAGCCACCACCGCGGTCTCGGTCCCCGGGGGGATCGAGTGAGACCCCGTAACCGAATTACTGGGGACGAGCTGCGCACAGAATTCGGGAGCGAGCCCGCACTGGGGCTCCTCGTCCCGGGTGGCGCCTTGGGGGAGCCCCTCAATTCTGCAGCTTTCTCGCAGGACCGACGGGTTCGCCAAGTCCCACCCCTCGGGAAAGTGACAGGCTGGAGTTAACCCTTCCGGTGCCCCCCACGAAGCGAACCCCGAGAATACCCCAACCTCCTCCCGTCCCCCC
>NW_011888881.1:2019955-2030485 GCF_000151845.1 Pteropus vampyrus | reverse complement strand
GAAACATCTGTTAGGAACCTGATTATAAAGCGGGATCTTCTTAAGGACAAGGACCATTTCTACCTAAATCGATAACGTCGTTTTGAATAAATGAGTCGGTCAGTATGGGGACCCGGAAATCTCGTCTCTTAGGTATTCGTTTTGTCTAACGGGGTGATAGTTTTGGACAAAGAGTGAAATGGGCAGGGCGTGACACATCCCATAAGTTCCGATTGGCCTGATCACCAGCCTCATCGCATCTGAAAGTGACAGCACCTGCGCCTCGGCCATAGGACACTTCTGCATTTGGTCAAGTCAGTCCTGGAGCTAGAATTTTTCATTAGCCATGGATGTAACTCCAGGTCATACAGATAATCAGGCCAAATGTGCAAGGGCCAGAATGTCAGCTCTGTCTTTTAAAGGGAAGAGTGCTGGCCTTGGGGAAACGTGAAGCATGAACCAGTTAGAGAGTCATCTTTAGAAGGAACACGCCTCTCTATTCTAAAACCGAGGTAGTCAACCCTGTTTTAAGAAAAAAAAAAAAGATGTTAAGAAAAATATAAGAAACTAAAAATATTTTTTGAAAGGTAGAAAATAAATACTCGGAGCAGCGTGGTGTAGAGCCAGGAACACTTTGCTAGGAAGGAAAAGCCTTAATGTGAATAAAAAGTTCCTATCCTGGCTTTAAAAGTGAAATAGCTGTGTGACCTTGGGCAAGTCACTTCCCTTCCTCTGGGCTTCACTTTCCCTGTCTATAAAGTAAAGGGTCTGGATAAGATAAAATTTAAGAACCTCTTATTTCTGAAACCTCATGATTTCATAGCGGCCTGACTGAAATGTTCAGGAATGGATTCCAGCATGGGGAAAGAAATGATTTTTTTAATAGCTTTTATTTTTTTAGAGGCCTTCGAGGTTCACAGGAAATCGAGCGGCCAGTACAGAGTTCTCATACCCTTGCCCCTGCCCGCGTAGCTTTTCTAATTACATTTGTTCCATTTGTTACAATTCATGAACCAACATTGCTATGCTATTAGTAACTGAAGCCCATAGTTTACATCAGGGTTCTCTCTTTGTATTGTACATTCTATGGGTTTTGACAAATGCATGATGTCATGTATCCATCCTCGCTGCAGCAAACAAAATAGCGCACACAGCATGCCCTAGAAATCCTCTGACTATTCATCCCAAAGATACCATTTTCAACTTTGATTGTCCATGATTTTTTTTTCAACTTTATTATTATTTATGCCTACAGCACCTGGTCTTCCTAGGTGGTCTCCCATCCAAGTACTGACCAGGCCCAACCCTTCTTAGCATCCGAGATCAGACATCAGGCTTGTTCAGGGTGGCATGGCCGTAGACCAGGGACTGTGGCTCCACAGGGGCGTGAACCTGGGACCTTCTGCGTGTAAAGCAGACATCCTAACCGCTACACTATGGAACCACGTCCTGATTGTCCATGATTTTAAACATTTAGAAGGAACAAAGAAACATTGAACGGCGCGCGCGCGCACACACACACACACACGCACACACACACACACACACACCTGAGAAAAAAGGAATCTCAGCGGACCCAGAGACATCCATGTGACCACTTGACGGAGGAGAAAAGAGTCCACAGGATTTTTGTTTGTTGGTGCACCCCACTCAGCCAGGCCTGAAGCTGTTCTTCCGAATTTTTCAATTATGTGAGACGACCAATCTCTCTCTCCTTCAGCCAGTTGGATATGAGTTTCTGTCAAATGCTCTGGTAAGAATCAAAACAACAAGAACAAGAAGTCTGTCTACGAAAGCAATGAGGAAAGATAGGAAAATGAAAGAAAATGCAATAAAATAGAGGGGCTGATAGATAAAGAAAGGAACACAGAGGTGCAGGATAGAAGAATCATTATCATTATTATTATTATTTTTTGAAGCGTGTCTCTGCTTCATCCAGGTCGTCATTGCTTTCTGGGGGGATTCGATGACTCAGCAGTGCATGGTTTGATGGGGGAAAGCAGGCATTTTAGAGCCCAGAGGTGTGGGTTTGCATCCGCTTCTCTCATGTCTGATTTTTCGCAAGTTACTTTACCTCTCTGAGCCTACAATGGTGATAATAATACCTACCTCTCAGGGCTGTCACAAGAGTCGAATGTGACAATGTAACCAAGTCTCAGCCCAGCGCTCTCCTATAGAAAGTGCTCGCTAGACGGCATCGTTCTTACTTCTGACATCCCAGATTCCAGTGCCTCCTGTGGAAATTCCCTAGGCTGTGTTCCTGTGACAGCCACGCTACCCAGAAAATGACAAGCATACTCCCCCTCTTCTGAGGGCTTGCAGTCTGCTACCGTATGCCGTGGGAATCCTCTCTGGGCTGTCCTCGCTGGCATTTTAGGAGCACGCCAACAATCCTGTGGTTGCAATGTCAAGGCCAGGTTTCTCAAGCTCACCACCGTTGGCCTTTGGGACTGAATGGTTGTGTTGTGGACAGCAGCCCTGGGCATCTTTAGCAGCACCTGCAGCCTGCGTCCACTAGGTGTCAGTAGCGCACCCCCCTCAGTTGTGACAACCAAAAATGTCTCCAGATATTGCCAGATGTCCCTGGGGGGCAAAATTGCCTCAGGTTGAAAACAATTGGATTAGAAATGTATATTTATTTATTTCCCACTGTCTTGTCTGGGGCAAAGGGTACCAATAGGTGGGAGCACGGGAGCGGCCCCTCAGGCAGGGGGGCTTTGATAAACACCGACATTGTTCTTTTTTCTGCTGAGGTCTCTTCATCCCGCCTGCAGAAGCCCTGAGACAGCCCGACCCCAGTTCCCTCTGGCAGGCGATCCACGTCTGGTCACCTGGAAACGCCATAAGTTGTCCTCATAAACCATGGGGATAAGACTGCCTCCATGTGGTCATGTCTTTTTGTCCCTCAGTCAGCCCCAGCGCCACATTTTAGATCACTTAGGCAGGAGTCCACTGTGTCCCCCAGCCTCTCTAAGGGGATCCCTTTAAAGTCTCTTTTCCTAGTTTTAAAGTGACTCATGGGCGGCTCTCTGCAAACACTATCTTTTTTTAAAAAAATTATCTCTGGGTCCCTTTCCTTAGTGGGGTGAAGGGTTCAGCACCCCTTTTGCAAGCCCTGCGTGGAGATCACGTTGACGTGTGACATCTATTATTTTGGAGCTTCAGCCAAAAGCAGGACAAACCGATTTCATTGCAATCATTAGTTTTGTCCTATTATTATTAGCCAGACTGAGGCCCTCTGAAGGCAGAGATTGTCTTACTCGACTTGGCATCCTGGCGTCTGGCTCCGTTCTGACACCTGATAGGGGCGGCTGGAACTGTTCCCCAGTGAACGTAGCAACAACGGTCAGGTGCCTGTCATCAAACATTGGGGTTCTTCTCCTTTGACAACTGTTCAGATGGGCTTTATTAAACCCCTTTGACGATGGAATGAAGGGACAGGCGTAGAAACGTGCGATGTAAGTCATTTTCTGCCTAGCATCCGAAAGGATGCCTGTCGTTTCCGCCGGTGGGCTAGTGAGGGTAGAGAGTGACATCCCGGTCCCCGAGCCCGCGCCGCCGCCTCGGAGCTCCCCCTGGCGGCCGCGGGGCGCACAGCGCAGGCGCATCCCGGCAGCCAGGGGCCGGAAGGGCGCTCCGAGAAGCCGCGGGATCGTGGGAATGCGGGAGAGCTTTTCATCCGCTGCCAGGCCAAGTTCAAGGGCGGCCTGGAGGCTCCTGGGATAGATGCGTCAGTCCAGAATACCCGTGGCGTTGACCTGGCCTAGGCAGGTGGTCTGCTCTGTGGATGTGCGGGGGTGGGAGGCTGGGAGGGAGGGAGGCGGAAGACAGATTCAGGGTGTCCGGAACTCGGGCTCCGCACTGCGTTGGTGCCAAAAATATGCTACAGAAGAGACACCCGAGTAGACCTTTCAGATTAAAAAAAAGGAGTTCGGCATTATTTTACTTTTTGCTTGTAGGAGAAGATAAATGCATTTGGAGAAATAAATGTATGTATGAGAGAATTTTTAATAAAATAATTTATATGATATGTATAACAAAAGTAGCATCTGGTTGATATAAATACTTCGACCAACCCACACGAATATACAATGGAAAATACGAATCACCGCCCTCCTGTCTCGCCCCAGCTGCACTTTCTAGAGGCAATCATTGTTGACAGTTTGGTGAGTTTTCTTTAGTAATAATAATAGCAAAAAAATCAATCAGGACTCATTTTTGTGTCTGACGCTGTGCTAAATGCTTTTTATAGACTGTTTCATTTAATTCTTGCAAATTTTCTGTGATGGATATTTTTACTACTCCTGCTTTACAGATGTAAGGACCAAGGCTTAGGGAGGGTAAGTAACTCGCTCGTTTGCAAGGTTTTCTGCATAGTTTTCTCACATATTTACACACACATGTTACGTGCGTGCACATGCATGTGCTTATGTATATTTTCTATTAATGAGATTAAGTATAACATGCTGTCGTGAAACTTGCCTCGTTGCCCTGCAAATATTGTAGACACTTTATATCAAGATTTATGACCCTGCCTCGTCCCACTGAGCGAGACAGTCTCTCTAAACTTCACGTCCCTGTTGTTGACATGACATATAACCTATATCTGTGAAGCACTTGGCTGGCACACAGTAGGTGCTCAAGAAATCGCAACAGTAATATCACAATTAGCATTACTAGGTAATGGTCAAGCGAAGTGCCATTAAAGGACTTTTATCGTTCTGTTTTGATTTAACGTGATTGTCCTAATACACCTAGAATCTACTGAATTTAAATGCCCTGCTCGTTCTCTCTGGGTGTGGGCTTTGAGGGTTTGGCTGTTCCTTAGAAAGAAAAGGGGAAAAATAGATAGTGGGAGATGAGTGTTTAAGGAACTGTCTAGTGAGGCTCAGGGAAGCAGAGAATGCCAGTCTAGTGAAATCTCAGGAAGATCCCTGACAACGGGGGGTCAAGTCCAAAGGCTCGGATGAGGTCTGCCCCAAGCCTGTCCCCTGGTGAGCCTTTAATGAGAGCCTCGGTCACAGAGCTCAGTTACAACCTGGAATAAGGTGGACACACTGATTTTTTTGTCCAGTCTGCAGGGTTGTTTTCCTTCATTAAACAGGAAATTGAAGTTGGCCTCGAAAGCAGAGGTTGCAAATTGAAACCACTGATTCGTAAATTCCAGCGAAGGTTCCCACCATTGCCAGGGGTAGAGATTCTGGATGCTTCCAGGTAGGAAATGGATTTGATATCTCCTGTTAATTTCCTCTTCCCTCTGCTTAAACAAAACAACAAACTAGGAATCCTTTGAAACAGTAGTTTTATTCAACAAGCATCTATCAAGCACCTGCTATGTGTCAGGCACTGTCTCAGGCATTGAGAATAACATCAGTAAACAAAACAAACAACAAACAAAACAAACAAAACCCTCTTGGAGTGTCCATTCTAGTGGTCAGAACTTCAGATGGGCCAGGAAAACCACAGTTCCCGATCATCTGTTTGTAGTAACACAACGACCCTTCTGTGGCATACTTGGAACTTAATAAAAACAACCGTTCCCTATGCTTATTTAACCAGCAGGAATTCCTTCATGACAGCACTAGTCTCCCTCTCCTTCCCAGAGTGTCCTTTAAGCTTTCGGCTATAAAAGGCTGATTTCACCCTCCTTTCTGGGTAGTGGTGTCGACTCCACCTCTTCCAAGAATGGCTGCCCCCGAAACCCTTGAGATGGTGCATACAGATCGTGCATCTGCTCTACACACACACGCACACACACACACTTTTTGAAGAAAGGTACCATTATACCGGTTTTTGAGTGTCAGTGTGCGTAAGGGTCACCCGAGGAATCTGCTCCAGTAGGGGAACAGCTCTTTGTATTTTGAACAAGATGTTTTTCTCAGCAGGTGAATCCAGTGCAGGTGTCAGAGGGCCAGCGCTTCTGCTCCACTTGTAAATCAGTTTGTGTTTTGCAAAGCAGCGACAGCCGTGCTGCCCTCTCCCGAGCTCCGAGGCTGAGCAGAGAAGTAAATTACAGACTATAAGTCTGGCTGTTACATTTCACTCTGTTAGCCTGGTTCCTTCAAGTCATCGAAGGCAAATGTGCCCAGAGACCCGTTTTGAGATCGGAGGTTGTTGCAAAGATACAAGGGAATTAGGGGTGATGTGGAACATCTCCCCAACTGTCACACAGTCCCTCTGCCTCCGGGTGCTTCTTCGATGGGTGTTCGTGGGGGCTTGAGGCTCAGAAGATAGCCTGAGTTGAGTACCCAGCTTTATGTTTCTTCATTTAGGATCTAAGTTAACTACGAAAGAGGCTATGATTGGGTCAGCCCTCCACCATGTGAAGTGGGAATGCTTCTTCATGCCCCACGCAGCCTCAGAGAGTGAAGTTGCTCATTCTCAGACAGTCTGGCACCACCTGTGATCCAATGGCACGTGGCCAAGAAGTGAGAGGATTTTTCTGATTATACGACAACTCTCGGAAAAACTCCCTGGGAGCTAAAAACAAGGTAGGCTCTTGAAGGTTGGTGGAGGCCTCACGACTTGTCCATTGACTAGGGGCTGTGTGGTATATACCCTACAATGAAATATAATTTAGCTTTTAAAAAGGAAAATTTCCGATCCGTGACGACATGAGTGGACCTTGAGGACGGTGTGCTAAGTGAAATAAGCCGGTCACAGAAAGATAATTATTGCGCAATTCCACTTCTACGAGGTATCGAAAATAGTTAAATTCATAAAATCCAAGACTGGAGTGGTGGTTACCAGGGCGTGGAGGCAAAGGAAACGGGTAGTTATCAATGAACGGGCATAAAACTCCAGTTAATTAAGATGAATAACCTCCAGAGACCCGCCAGACAGCACTGTGCTGTGGTCAGGAATTACGTACTGTTCACTTAAAATTCGCTAAGGGGACAGGTCTCATGTTAAGTGTTCTTACTAAAATAAAACAAAATAAACGAGGCCTTTCGCACTTGAACCTTGCTTTCCTTCGTGTTGAATGTTACTTCCTCTCTCAATTTTCAGCCCAGAACTTTGAAATTCATTGTCTGTGATTGACCAAAATATTCCCTTCAGTAAATTATTTTATTCCTCTTCTTCCATTCAGATTTTTTTTGTTGTTCCATTTTGAAAACCTGTGTGCACGCGTTAGTTCTACAAGGCTTCCGGTCAACCGATCACAGTATTTGGCCTCCCAAGGCCTATTAAAGACAAAAAAAAAAAAAAAGATATTTTTTATACTGTTAAAACCATAGCTTTGAAGGAAAACAAAATAAGGAAACCAGGTAGAGCAAAGATTGGGGGTAAATTCTAAAAGGTGGAAGGGACATGGAATTTGATGAGTGGAGGAGAAAAGATCCGGGGGCGGGGTGGGTAAGCGCTGGGACAAAGAGCGACCCTTCCCGGGGGGCTGGCAGAAGCGGGAGTGGGCGTGCCCAGGGAAGGGCCAATCGGAGGCCATCGCTGAGATGCCGCGCAGCGCTCTCGTTATCTGCTGCTGTGCTGCAGGTGATTAAAACGTGAAAGCGATGACAATACTTGTATGCTTACGAATCTGCAATTTAGGCAGAATTCAGTGGGGACCACTTGTGCCTGCTCCTCTCAGCATTGGGGCAATTCAAAGGCGGGCCTGGACCTTCAGGGGCTCCCCTGGCTTCTCTGTCTCTGTGTGGTTTCTCCAGATGGTCTCTCCAGTGTGGTGGCTTCAGGGAATCTGGGCTTCCTACAGGGCCATCTTTGAAAACACAACCGCCACAAATTGCATTTAGACCAGCTGGACCAGACAATTAAGAAAAACCAAAAATAGTGAAGAGAAGGATCAAGATGAACAAACACAACAACTGACCCAAGAAGAAAGAAAAAAAATTCAGGTAATTTTTTTTTTTTTAACAAGAACTAATTAGGATCATCAAAAGTATTTGGCATAGAAATGTCTAGCCACTATGCTGTACACCTGAAACAAATATAAAATAATATTGAATGTTAATACTAAGTGAAAATTTAAAAACATTTTAAAAAGAAAAATAAAATCGATAAAATAAAAAAGTATTTGAGAATATTTTGTTTCCATTAAATGATATAGGCTGTTATGAAAAAAAAATGAATAAGCAGAATAAAAGAATCTGACTAAAATAGCCAAAAGTGAATCCAAAATGGACCGATTGAATAATAGAACAGCTGGAGGTGAGGACTCACACAGCAGCCTAGAAGGTGATATTAAATAAATCCCTTATGATGTAGAGAAAAAGCAAAGAGGTGAAAAAAAAATATTTTTTAAAAGTCAAAGTTTGTATGTACCCAAAGGAATTGAACACTTATATCTATACGAAACCTTGCACAGAGATGCTTATAGCAGCTTTATTCATAATCGCCAAAACTTGGAAGCAATCAAGATGCCCTTCAGTAGGTGAGTGGATAAATAAACTGTGGTCCGTCCAGACAATGGAATATTATTCAGTGCAAAAAAGAGATGTTATCAGGCCACAAAAAGGCACGGAGGAAACTTAGGTGCATATTACTAAGAGAAAGAAGCCGATCTGAAAAGGCTACATGCTCTGTGACATGCTGGAAAAGCTAAAATTATGGTGACAAAAAGATAAGCGGTTGCCAGGGGTTGGGGGGTGGAGGTTGGGCTAAATAGCAGAGCACTAGGATTTTTTAGGGCAGTGAAAATTCTCCGTATGATGTTGTAATGATGGATATATATCATTATACATTTGTCTAAACCTATAGAATGTACAACACCAAGAGCGAACCTAAATGTAAACAATGGACTATGGGTGATAATGATGTGTCAAAGTAGGTTCATCAGTTGTAACAGATGTACCAGTCTGGTGAGTGATGTTGATAATGGGGAGGCTATTAAAAAACTAAAAGGTAAAAGACGAGGAAGACAAGTCCACGGGATGGTCCCAACTTCTGTGTACGAGAGACAGACAGCAGAGACAACAGAGAGGAGGAAATAATCTCCCCAAATAGAAGAAAACGTCCTCAAGATAAAGAAAAGTGTGACCATTGGGAAGTCTAAAAGGCCCCCGAGTGCTAAATAAATGAATAAAAAAAGAGTCACAAGTGGAAACGTACTGTCGAACATTAACAATTCCAAGGATAAAATGAAAAGAAAAAAATTCCTCAAGAAACATCCATATTCTTTGCTACCAGAAATAGAAGACAGGTTACCTATAAAACAAAGAGCCGCACTGGCACTGGACTTCTTGTCTGCAAACATGGATTCTAGAAGTCGGTGACGTGATACGAATGCAACGTTTTCGATCCTAGATGTCTATACACAGCCACCGTGAATCAGGCCACATGAAGATATGTATTCATACGTGTTAGGCTGTATGTACTCCCGATTTGAAAATAAAATTCTAAAAGAAGTACTCAACTACCAGGAGATACTGCTATGCATATTCCAAAAGGGCTAAAATTAAGACTAAAACTATCAAGTGTCGGGGAAGATGTGGAGCAACTGGGACTCTCGCGTGTTGCTGGTGTGTTGCTGGTGTCCGCATGCACTTACTTTACAACCTAGCTAATGGCGCTCCTAGGTATGTACATAAGAAAAGTGAAAGCGGTTGCACACAAAAAACCTTACACACAAATGTTCATATCAGCGTGATTCATAAGAGCCCAAATCGAGGAACGAGCCAAATGCCCACCAATGGAAGAATGGAATACCAAATTTTGGTATGTTCGTGAAAGGAAAATCATCTGCAGAAAAGAAGGAACTACTGATACCCATGAAAGCGTGAACAAATCTCAAAAACGTGATGTTGAGCAATAGGAGCCAGACACAGAAGAGTACATGGGTCTGGATCCAAATAAATAATAAATAAATCATGGCGATAGAAGTCAGAACGGTCGTTACCTGGGAGGGAGTGGGGAAGATGGACTACGAAGGAGGGTGAGGGAACTTTCTAGAGTGATAGAAATATTGTGTGTCTTGACCTTGGTGATGTAGACATATGTCAAAAGTCATCCAGAGGTACACTTAAGAGCCATGAACTTTCTTAAGTGTAAATTATACTTCCATAAAGTACCGTTGAAAGAAAAAAAGAACAAGTCAGGAGATAAAATTTGTCGGTTTCAACGACTGGGTACAAAAAGAGAGAGAGACGGGAGAACTGAGTTTGACACTCAGGGCGATTTCCGGAATCTTCAGTGCAAAGAGCTGAGACATAGAATGAAGGGCCAAGGGCCAGGGTCCCGGAGCTGGAGTTCTCAGCCAACAGCACAGGATGGAAGGGTAGGTTTTGTTGCAAAGAATTCCTCACCACCGATGGTGGCCAAAGCTGTGAATGATTTAATACTTTTAAATCAGCAAGTGTGGATTTTAGATTATCCCTATCCTGAAGGCATTCGAACATAGATTCTGGCGTACGATCTCTGATGGAAATCAAGGAGCGAAGTTTAGCCACCAAACAGAAATGTCATCGCCTGCAGCTTCTCTACGGCACGGTGACCTGCTAGAGAGACTAAATCACTTATATGCTTGTAGGACACCCAGACGGTGACTGCGAAATAAAATAAAGCAAAGTGCAGAATAATAAAATAATTGAAAAGAGA
>NW_011888881.1:2018527-2019905 GCF_000151845.1 Pteropus vampyrus | reverse complement strand
GGAAGGAAACAACAGGAAGGAGCCTTCAGGGTAATAATAATTAGCCTTGTGCTGATCTTGGGCCCTGGTGTCCAGCACCCCCGAGACTGATACTTTGAAGAAAACAAGGCCGTGAGTTGGTACATCAGTGACCCTGCTGTGCACCTGAGGCAGCCTATTCCAGCTCCGATGACACTGAGCATATCCTTTACACTGAGACGAAATCTGTCTGCCTCTGTCTCCCGTGCCCCGTCCTCTGCCGTCTCCGGTCACGCGGCACCTGTCTGACCTTCACGGGTGAAAGGCCACAGCGAAGGCCACAGCGAAGGCCCGTGTGTGCAGGGGCAGGGAGGGGTGGTCCTTGCCGCGGACGGGTTCTCCCTGGGGCAGTATATACAGGCAGCGTCTCCCATGCTTTCATCTGAGGGGTGCTGAAGGACCTCAATGCCACGTCTTCCCCCCGACTCCAAGGGCGGCCTAGCTCTTAGACCGTCCCCTGTTCTTCCTGGTGCCCTCTAACGCGGAGAATAGGCTGGAGGGAATAGGACTCAGGACAGATCGGTTTGGAGGTCAGACACCGGGCGTGCCCCAGTTTGTGTTGGGGTGCAGCGGAAAAGCGAGTGAAAGAGTCCCTTGTTAGTCTTCCAACCGGTGCCCCCCAAATCGTGCAGCTGCTCATATCCTACTAGCGCAGACCGCGGCTACCCATTTTCCATCGCCACCAAGGCCACAGGTGGGACGGAGACAGGAAGCCAGAAACACGCTCTTCGCCCATCCTGTCGCAGCGGGTACCACCCAGCTCAGCTCTCCCTGATCCCCTCCCCTCGGGCCCCTGTCTTGTTTTCTGAACGCTCCTTACAACAACCGTTCCAGATGTTGGTGGAGGTGCGAAGACAGATTTGAGAAAAGAGAAGAGAGAGGACGTTGCTTATTTATTCAGGAACTCAAACCCCTTAAAAGTCTCCTTATTCTTAATTCTCCTTAGAGAGAATTCCAACTTCCTCAGCCCCGGACTCACGTCTTCCCAAGACAGCGGCTTCGTTTGCTGCTTGACACCCCTTTTCCTTCCTCACGGCGAAGGCGTCCTGATTTTTTTCCGATGAGCCACCTTTGTCGGTTCACGTGGTTCAATCGAGACTGACCGCACGCAACTCACCATTCCAGGGATGAACGAACAGCCAAGAGCTGGCCAAGCACAGTCGTGGAGGCTGACTTAGGGATGGCCGTGCTGGGAGCCAGGCCCAGGACAGTCTACGCCGGGGCTTCTGCTGGGACTGCCGGAAAAGATGTCCTCAGCTAATAGGACACAAACCTGGAGCTGCTGCTGGTTATTGTCGCCCCATCCTGGGGAGAGTCTGCCCAGCGGGAAGCCGGCGCGAAGGGGAGAAGGACCGAGGGA
>NW_011888881.1:2017724-2018477 GCF_000151845.1 Pteropus vampyrus | reverse complement strand
GAGACTAAATCACTTATATGCTTGTAGGACACCCAGACGGTGACTGCGAAATAAAATAAAGCAAAGTGCAGAATAATAAAATAATTGAAAAGAGAGACATTCTAGCGAAATAAAAAAGAAATTCGAGAAAGAAGATAGAAAAAGATCAAAAGAAGCAGAGATGGCGAAGTATGACCCAGAAGAAGAGAAGGGAGCTAGAACTCAACGCGGGGAAAGGCCCTTGAACGCTGATGCTCAAGGCAGCTCCTGCCCAGGGGCTGAAGTTTAAAGGCACAGGGCTGCACGTCCTTCTCCATGGAAACCGTCAGACTAATCGCTCTGTGGTCCATGGTAATTATGCAGTCGTAAGATTATAATAGTTCTCTTAAATTTAAAATTTTAGATTCAGTCTTTAGATGAATAAGAAAAGAATTATAATCTTGCCAGTAAAAAAAAAAAAAAAAATCGGAAAGGAATGGCGAGTCCACAGGGAACAGCGAGACAGTGGGATCATCGACATCAGATCCCACCCGGGTCCGCTGAAGCAACCTAGGAACATCCTGTTTGAAAGAAATGTTAACTCCTTCTAGACTTAAAAATCTTTTTAAAAAACGGTCATCTCTACAAATGAGTAATGGACTCATGGTGGGACTAAAAGCTGGAAATGTTTACATTTTACTCCCTTCTGGATGGCTAAAATTGAGAATATGATGGGGGCACATATCACCTTTAGTTTTATGTTTATAGAGTCGCTGATGAGAGAAGCAAAAGCCT
>NW_011888881.1:2016190-2017674 GCF_000151845.1 Pteropus vampyrus | reverse complement strand
CCCCGGACTCACGTCTTCCCAAGACAGCGGCTTCGTTTGCTGCTTGACACCCCTTTTCCTTCCTCACGGCGAAGGCGTCCTGATTTTTTTCCGATGAGCCATCTTTGTCGGTTCACGTGGTTCAATCGAGACTGACCGCACGCAACTCACCATTCCAGGGATGAACGAACAGCCAAGAGCTGGCCAAGCACAGTCGTGGAGGCTGACTTAGGGATGGCCGTGCTGGGAGCCAGGCCCAGGACAGTCTACGCCGGGGCTTCTGCTGGGACTGCCGGAAAAGATGTCCTCAGCTAATAGGACACAAACCTGGAGCTGCTGCTGGTTATTGTCGCCCCATCCTGGGGAGAGTCTGCCCAGCGGGAAGCCGGCGCGAAGGGGAGAAGGACCGAGGGATGCAGACAGACAGGCCGTGTCTCCTTGCTGGTCGAGATGCATCCACAAGCTTTCCGAGAAATACTCTATCCAAGTGGGCCTCAAACTCTTTGGTCTCAAGACTCCTCTGCCCTTTTAAAATGTATCGATGACTCCAAAGAGCTTTTGATTTTGTGAATTATTTTCGCTGCTGTCTGTCACAGTAGAAATTAAAATTGAGAAAAATTTAAGATAGTTCATAAAACTAACAACAACCCCATGATATATTAACATATTTTTATGAAAAACAACTGTTTTCTAAACCATCATTGTTAGTGAGAAGTAAGGCACTGTTTTACATTTTTTCAGTCTCACTTAATAGAAGATAGAATTCACATTGTGTGTCCGCATTGAATATATTGCCATGTGTCGTTTTGGTTAAAGTATATGAGGAAAACAGCCTCACGGAGATGTGAATTGTTGGAAAATAGAGGGGTATTTTAATAGACTTTGCAGGGAATTATGAATATTCTTTCTGAATATTATCTGAAAATTCGACAAGTGGTAGTTTCTTACAGGTTAGTTACAGTGTAGAATCTGAAACTATAGAAATCAGCTTTTCATATTCTGTACTCATGAGAGAATGAGTGTGACAAAAGGCAAAATAGTATCTTTGTCAATGTGAGGATAATTTTGATCTTGTGGACCCCTTGGGGGGGAGTGTGACCATGCGGGGGGAGCGTGACCATGGTGAGGAGCCGTGGCTGTGCGGGGGGAGCATGATTGTGGGGGGGTAGTGTGAAAGGGTCTCAGGGACTTGCAGGGGTTCCTGGACCACACTTTGAGAATGACTGCTCCACCCCCGCCCCTGAGTCCTCATCAATTCTGTCTCTCTCCGTGTGGATTTTTCTAATTTAAACTTCTCATCTAAAGAAAGAGAAACTGATCTGGCTCCTTCCGTCCCCACTAAATAAGACAATCCCTGTCATTCGGCAAATCCTATGGGGTGTTCCCTGTGTTTCGGGCACGGCGGTGAGCAAAGCAGCGGAGGCAGGAAGGAAGCTGGCGGGGAGGGGAGCGTGATGGGAAGGGGGAAGCGTGACCTGGAGGAAGCGTGACTGATGGGGGGTAGT
>NW_011888881.1:2013690-2016140 GCF_000151845.1 Pteropus vampyrus | reverse complement strand
ACATTTTTTAAAAAGACATAACTAAATTAAAAAAAAAACCATATATATATATTTGTCCATGTACCTTTAGCATTACCTTTGGTAAATGAAGATAAAAGCATAAGCCTTTTAGAAGTAAATGAAGAATAGCATCAGGACTTGGGAGTATGTAAAAGTTTCTAAGGTCAAAGAAATCGCAAAGGAAAAAATATGGTCAGTTGGACTTCTTTAAAATTCAAAACTTCTGCCCATCAAAGACGATTCAGGAAATGCAAAAACAGACTATAGACTGGGAGATACGCTCGCGAGATCTCTACCCAACAAAGGACTTCTTCGAGGATTTGCAAAGAATTCCTACAATTCAATAATAGAAGGCAACTAATCCAATTCAAAAAGGGCAAAAGCAACACTATGAAGAAGACACGAGAATAAACCCTAAGTACGTGGAAACAGTGACTAGTTTATTCATTCATTCTACAAACATTCACTGACTAGTAGGTGCGTGCTCGGCGAATGGCAAATGTGTTCCTGCTGGTAGGGGCGGCAGTTAAGCTGACACCTGACGTAGTGTGATGAGCGCTGCCATGGAGACGGACTACTGCACTGCTTTTCAAGTACGCATAAATACACACATCCACAGGTAGCTGTGTAATATAGTATACGTGAATAACATGTCAGATGCGTGCAGATTTAAATATAGGTTTGTATTTATGAAATTATTTTGTGGGCCACCAGGGGTAAGGTTCCTTCATGCATTCCTTAAATATTTATTCAACATTTCCTGAGCATATTAACTAAACTCAAGTAACTCTATGCTAAGTCATGTAAGGAAATAAAATACTGATATATTTGTATGATTTCATACATAGGATGTTCAAGAACAGGCAAAGATAATTTATGGTGATAGCAATGAGAATAGTGGTTATGTTTGTCGCCATTTTGACTGGGAAGGAACTTGGAAGATTCTTTGATGCTGGGATGTTCTAAATATCTTGATTTGGGCGATTGCACGCACACACATATCGGATAACTCGTGTTTGTGGTAGTCAATTACACCTCAATAAAAAGTTTAAATGATAAATTAGACGTGCTCCTATCCTCGAGAATATTCTAATCTAGTTGGAAAAGTAGGTCATGTCGAAACTACAATAGAAGGCAAGTTGGTTAAAAGTGAAGGATTTTGGGGACAGTGTGGCCCAGGGGTTAGGACCCTACACTTCTGCTGCAGGGGACTTGGGCTGGAAACCAGCTCCTCCCCGGCCAGCTTCCTGAGCTTGGCCCAAGGACTTCACTTCCATGCGTTCACTTCTGTGAACCCATCGGAGATTCTCTGCTTTGTAAGCTGTGAGCCACGGAGCCTGCGGGCCAGGGCTGGTGTGTGACAGTTACATGGACTCCCTTTACCTATGGCTCTTCACGTGGCTGAGTTCAGCAAGTTTCAGCTCACGTTACAATTATTTCTAAAAACTCATGCAGTGTGGGGAGTGCAGATTCTCACGGCCACGGCAGCCCACGGGTCTCAAGGGGACCTTTCGTTATTGGTTCGCAGCTTCGCTTAATCTCTGTTGAGCCCTTGTTCTGTTGCCCGGAGGAAAATAAAATTTTGATTCCATGTTTTCTCAGTCATTTCAAGTTTAAGCTCAGTCATCTCACTGTTCCTGCTTCTCACATGAGGAGGTGGTTTAGGTTGTGCCAGGGCCCTGGGGAAGTGGCTGGTCCAAGCTGACATCCAATGGGTTCTAACTCATCCCATCAGAATCCTGTCCGGAAGGGCCTGGCAACGTCAGCTCTCCACTCTGGCACTTCCCTGCCCCGCACCAAGGATCCAGACCTCCGTCTGATGCCTTATTGCCACATTGGAAGATGTAGGCGTGTTTTAGCGTAGCAAGAGCTACCTGCTCTCATCATTTAAAATAGACAATAGACATTTAAAGGTAATTGTAGGGAAATAATACCAGGTCCTGCAAAGCAGCGGTCCCCAACCGTTTTGGCACCAAGGACTGGCACTCCTATGAGAATCTAATGTCTGATGATCTGAGGCGGAGCTGAGGCGGTGATGCTGGTGCTGGGGAGCTTCATCTGCAAATACAGATGAAGCTTCGCTCACTAGCCCACCCACCCGCCGCTCACCTCCTGCTGTGCAGCCCGGTTCCTAACAGTCACGGACCGGTACCGGTCCACGGCCCGGGGGTTGGGGACCCCTGTTGCAAAGCATCTAGCCGAGTGCTTTGGGGTGGGACACTTCACTGATCTGAGTCACCGATACACACATGCAATTTCATCTTTGGCTCTTTTTAACTTAAACGTTAAGTTAAAAATAGAGTTAGAATTTTAACTTAAACCCTTTCTTTCTATAAAAAATTCTCATGTATAAATCCAGACATTGGACTCACCAATTTTAACAGCTGCTTATAATTTTTAGAGAGTCTATCATAACAGATTCTCCCAACCCGTGTCTCATGGAAGCCTGG
>NW_011888881.1:2006246-2008535 GCF_000151845.1 Pteropus vampyrus | reverse complement strand
TGTGACTGAGCACCAGGTAGAGCGGGCGTACTGGTTTGTACCACAGCAAATCACCGGACTGGGCGGACTGGGCGGCTTAATGGATACGTCTCCCCTCCGTTCTGGAGGCCAGAGGCCTGAGCTCAGGGTCAGCAGGGCCTCTGAGGCCTCGTCCTCACGCGGTCTCTGTCTGCATGTGTGTGCCCGCATTTCCTCATCTGAGACGGGCACCAGCCATGGTGGACGAGGGCCCACCCGATGACCTCGTTTGACCTGAGTCACCTCTTTAAAGACCCAGTGGCATTCTGAAGTCCTGGGGGACTTCGACGTACGAATTTGGGGTAACACGATGTAGCCTATCACAGTGGGGGACACGAAAAGGCTGCACCCTAGGTTTCTCTCTCGGAAGGGTGGCTCCATCACGCTCGGGTGACATAACGCTCGCCCACGTTTTCTGAGCGCCTACGACATTCCAGGCACCGGGCGGGCGCTTCGCAGGCACCATACTCAGGCCTCCTCACAACCATCTGCCGAGACAGGCAGCATCATGCCCGCTTTACTGACGAGAAGTCGGAGGCTCGGGGGTCTTAGCGCTCGCTCAGGGCTACGCAGCGGGCGAGGGCAGCAGCTAGAACTCGAACCCAGATCTCGACTCGAAGCCCACATAGCTAACCCCTTCTAGAGAGTGCCTCTTGTTGGTCACAGCTTTATATAACCCCGCGGTTTAAAATGCGAAACTCCCACAGCGACAGCGACAGAGCCGGCGCTAGTGTGATCCGTGGTATTCCGCGGTGTTCTCGCTGAGTCACCTGGAGCCTTCTCTGGAGAGCAGGGAACCATCTGGGGGAACAGAAGCCCAGAGGTGGCCCACACTCAGGACAGAGAAGCGCGAACAAACATTCGTCTTGCTCCCAGCAGTGTCCAGGCTTCATGTGCTGGTCCCCTCCCTGCCACTGAAGCCAAAATCAGCATTTACTCCATTCTCTGTTTCATTCACTTGGAAGAGGCCCAAGATAAGGCTAGCCAATCACAGAGTCTGAGAAAACTACAACCAATTACCCTGAAAAACATGCCAAGCCGGAACAGATTTATTCAACCAACGTGCTTGGTGGGTGGCTTCGCAGGACCGGACGCCGAGGTCTGTATCATCTGCTTGGCTCTGCCTTTGATTATTCATTGACTGGACGGCTTCCTCGCCGTCAGCTGATGCGGTCTCAGAAAGAGCGGCGAGAACACCAAGCACCACACCGATTCATTCCACACGGATTGTTTCTGAGAGAGACAGACCTGCGGTGCTAATGACCATCCCCCGCTTTTCCTTTTGAATTCGCAGCAGGAGATTGATGAAAGATTTAGGGATGGGTGGAGGTGCGTGGGTGGAAGGTTCTAGCGATTCGATTGGGTGGATATCCAACCAGCATCCTCACTGCCTGTTGTAAGCCATGCATTATCCGAGATGTTTTCCCAAGCGATGTCATTTAGCTTGCATGGAACCCATAGGTAGGTGTCGTCACCCCCACTGTACGGATGAGGAAACTGAGTCTTTAGAACCACATTGTCCGATATTGTGGTCACGAGCCTCGGGTGGCTATTTAGATTTAAAGTCATTTGAAATGTCAAAAGGCAGCTCCTCGGTCCCGCCAGCCACATTTCAAGTGCTCGACGGCCATACGTGGCTCCTTCGTATAAACTTTTCCATCATCACAGAAAGTTTTATCAGACACAGAAAGTTTTATCACACGCACCGCGGCAGGGTCTAGAAGCAAAGAGACTTCCCGTTTGCTCAAGCAAAGGTGAGACTCAGGTCTGCTCTCTCCACCCCAAACCCAGCTTCTCCCCACCGTCCCAGCACACAGCACACGCTCGGCTCCTGCCATCTCCCCAGGGAGGCTGTTAGCTGCGGAGGCAGCAACCCTGACCCTGACTCTGACCCTGATGTTCTTGGTCTTCCCACGGCAGCTTATTATACCCTTGAACTAAAACTTCTTCCTGCCCCGAAGGGCGTGTTGGACAATACTAAGAAATGACCAGCAGGTGGTGTGCGTGTCTCACGTCTCACAGAAGCGCGCCGTCTCGAGAAGAGCTTGCAAAAGCCTAAAACTTGTTTGGTTGCAAGATAGAGCGTAGAGATAAAATTGGAATTATGTTCCCTCTCTCCCGTCCCTCCTCCCTCTCAAAGTTCTTCTTATTATCTCTCAGAAACTTTGCAAGAAAGATGTTTAAAGACTGGAAAATACAGCCACCTTCCAATGTCAGCTCCTTAGGCTTTAAACGTGAGGATTACTCTGAAATTTACGTCTCCAGACAGAC
>NW_011888881.1:2005066-2006196 GCF_000151845.1 Pteropus vampyrus | reverse complement strand
GGACTCTCGAGTCACCCAGCCGGCCGGAGCACTGGCTAGGAGCATAAATCCCTCAGGTCTCCTACTAACTTTTGCAGAAATCCATGTGATTTCTGGAGCTTTTGAAAGTTGACACGTGTGCTGGTGTTTCACAAGCACTGAAGGGTCAGCCAGCACACACCTGGTTCTGATGGCCAGCTCGGGCCACGTGGTGACTCCATAGGTCAGGGCAAGTCTCAGTTTCCACCAAGTCCCAGCAGTAAACCCAACTGGCCTCTTAAAAGGATAATTACCTGCAGAGGAATGACAGGACTTTGTCCCCAAATCCTGAGTTTCCATGCTGTGACTCGCCTATGGGGTGGCCCACCAGCATCCTCACACAAGGCCTGTCTGCCCCAGACGCTTCTAGCACCATTCGGCCAGTGGCCTGATCCTGTTGTTGTCTCTTGTTCTAGGCCCCACATAAAACTGACAGCTCTTTGGGTTGGTTACCCACTAAGTGGGTTAGGTATGAAGGTTTGGGCTCCAGCGAGGAGCAACGACAAATGTGTTTGCTAAGGACAAAGGGAACACGGACTAGGTGTGGAAGAAGGCAATTATAAACATCGGCCATGACCACGTGGCCGGCTAGATTGCAGTATTTAAGTTACAGGACATATTTAGTATTTAAGTTATAGGATATTTAAGTACTTAAGCTATAGGATGTCAAAGGGACAGTATGACTCAACTAGAGAACAAAACAAAACGAAACAGAACATCACCCAAAAATGGCTAAAGGGACTCTGAATCCTTTACTGGGGACAGGTTTAGCATGTTTTGGGATGTATGAGTGATGATTTTATTATGTTTCAACCCGTAGCATTTCTCACCGGTTGAGGTGCCAGCCATCAAAACAATACTGAGTATGGCGTGGCAAAGAGACTCAGAGGAGTATAATTCAGGCAGCGCGCAGGTGAGCTTCGAAACGATACTGCGTTTGTGCACACGACATCATTCAGCAACGGCACCAGCAAGGTTCAGGGCAGCGGATGTCTTCGTACCGGAGGATAAATAACCAAATGCCACTTGGGGGAACCTGTGCTCCCCTAGCCTTCTTAGGACTTACAGGCATCAGAGACTTTTTGCTGATACCCAGGGATGCGGTTGGAGGA
>NW_011888881.1:2003326-2005016 GCF_000151845.1 Pteropus vampyrus | reverse complement strand
ATCGCTCCATCAGCAGATCCTGCTGGGCCGACCTCCGAAAGGGATCTCGAACCTGCTTACTTCTTCCCACGGACACGGCATCGCCCTCGTCCACGCCACCTTCCTCCTGCCTGGACAATTATAATGGCTCCTAACTGGTCTCCACGCGTTGACCCGTGTCTTTCTCTAACTCATTGTCCAGAGAAGTCATTTAAAACCAAAATCAGAACAAGTCACTCCCTTTAGAATAAGATACAAACTCCTTCTCACGGACCTCAAGACCGGACAAGGTCTGGCCCCTGCCTGCCTCTCGGACCGCGCCTCCTGGGACTCTCCTGCTTGGTCACTATCTTTCGTGCCTCGAGCACGCCAAGCCCTCTGCTACCTCAGGGCCTTTGCATGATCTCTGGTCTGGATTCAGGGGTCACCTCCTGACGACTCTATGTAAAGACCTTCTCCTTCCAGTCTCTAAACCATCACACTATTTCTATCCTTCAGAACACGTACCCCGGTTGTAAATGATGGTGACGCCATTGCCTTGTTTGCTCACCTCTTTAGTGCTGGTCTCCTGCACTAGAACAGAAGCTCTTGTTCGAACTTAGCTCTGCCGAGTCCGAAAGGCATTCGTAAGAACCACGTGTCGGAAAGCGTCCTTTCCGTTAAAATCGTCCTGTTGCCTCCCAGCCTCAGAACGCCTTCGGCATTCCTTGAAATTCCCTTCTGAGCCGCACTACTCGAAACACGTGGTCACGCGGTGGTTGTACGTGGGCTGTTTCATTTTCTGCTATGGCACATGTTTCTGTAGCATTTAAGTTCAGCATGATCCGCGGGCATCGATCCCACGCTCGTCCCCCGCTCACATCACGTCTTTGATCGAATTTGGCTCAACTCGATACGGAGCGTCTACCGTGTGTCACGTATGAAATGCTGGAGAAGCAAAGATGGACAAAATGCGGTCCTGTCCCCCCACCTCAGGGTCCGTGACTGAGAATCTCCTCATTCAGCTTGATCAGCCACCTTGTTCACCACAACTTGCTCTGAAAAACCGTAGGTTCTTTTCAAAAATCAAAATTCTCCTCGATGAGCAAAACTTTAGAAATTTCTCGGGAGAGGACAAATAAAATCCCATGTAGCCTCTGAAAGTAATTCCAAGAAAAGAATACCAAACGTCTTTGGAGCAAAAATGGCTGATAATACAAGTCCTCGGCTGCTGAGGCGGCTTAGGTGGGACTATCATTTCTTTGGCGTGTAAATTCCGGCATGAAAAAAAGTTATTCTCATTTCCTTAGGACTATAGTTCTTAGTCCCCCACAACCCCTTTTTCTTAAAACAAATATGTTTGTAACATTAACCTTTACTACCCCGAATCGAAATTCACAGATAGTGTCATCTATGGGCAAATAATTTCTAAAAACCAATACATTGTTGTAAATGTCGTATATGGAAGAAATAAAAGATAGAGTGTACAGTACAATATGAAAGTACTCAGAGGATTCGAGAAGGCGGCAAGTCATCTGATGTCCGTGCCGACTTTTAAGGGCTGCGTCTGGATTCCAGAGAGTGACACAACATTTCTATCGAATTTTCCTTTGTCTTTGCTCTTTCCAATAAGGGCCGAATAGGCATGCATAAAGTAGCCACGAGTGAAGAGCTGTAGGTGAAGAGTTATGCGACCACGTGGCACTGGTCACTCAGACCCCCCAGGTGGCCC
>NW_011888881.1:1998888-2001211 GCF_000151845.1 Pteropus vampyrus | reverse complement strand
GTTCGCAAGCAGATGTGAGACACCATCTCAGTTCGGCCATCTCCTTGTGACTTTGGACAGGTCACCTAGCTTCCTTGAGCTTGTTTCCTCATCCATGGGAAAGCCACCTGTGGCCGAGGGCTGGGGTCAGAACACGTGCAATGGTAAGCTACGTGCACAACTCAGTGCCTGGCCTTTAGCAGGGCCTCCCAGAGGGCGGTGTCACCTGTCAGGCTGCTTTATGGGCTGGCCAGAGGTTTGAAGTTGGCTGCCCAGACTGGAGTTGGCCAGTAAGCAACTCAGGGCAGGCTGTGGGCCCAGTGTGGAGGTCACTGCTGTGTGTCTGTGCTCTACCCCGGAGCCCTCCAAAGAGCTGCTTGTCCCAACTCTCCTCCTCCTACTGGAATCTCAGACTTGGGCTCTTAAGACATTATCAGCAAAGGCTGGGGGAGGGGCTGAATTTTAAATCAATGACAACTTTTCTCATGGAGATGAGGCCAATCAAAAAGTCGTGGGCGGAGAGTCACAGCAGACTGGCATCGTGGCAGGTGCTTCAAAGACAGCCAGGCCACATTCCTTTCCTAGGTAAATTTAGTCCTGGATAAAGTCGCGGATTCACACACCTGCTCTTTTTCCCTTGCCACAAAGTGGGCACTGTCCCCAGTTAAAAAAGGGATCTCGGGTTGACCTCAGTAAGGGAATTCGGCGATTAGCCAATTCGATGACGGAAATACTCTTTGTACCAGGGCTAATGGCTGATTAACTAAAAGCTGAATTCACCTCTTCCTCCTCTGCTTTCCCCAAAGGACTTTTTTAAAAAACGAACCCTGACAGTCCACTCCGAAATTGTACTAGATAAATAGCCGGGCCAGTGTAATAAGCAGGACCTCTGAGGCAGATGGACTTACGTGTAGCTAACGCCTCGTTTCTTATCTGTGAAACAGGACAGAAACATCGACCTTATAAGTTCAAGGTGAAGTGGTCAGGAGCATGAGCTTTCGAGCCAAATATACTCAAGTTGAAATTCTGACTTTGCCATTTAGTAGCCATCACTAAAATGACAGCTTGGGCAAGTCACTGAGATTTTCTATGACTGTGTCCTCCTCAGTCAACTGGGTTTAAATCTCCTACCTACGTTAGTTACCTATTGCTGCTGCAGCAAACAACCACGGATTTAGTGGCTTAACACGACACAAAAGACACCTGTACACCTATGTTCACTGCAGCATTATTTACAATAGCCAAGCTATGGAAGCAGCCTAAGTAGTCCATCAATGGACGACTGGATAAAGAAGATGTTGTCCATATGTACGCAATGGAATATTACTTAGCCACAATAAAAGAAGGAAATTTTGCCACTTGTAACAACATGGATGGAACTTGAGAGCATGATGCTGAGTGAAATAAGTCAGAGAAAGACAAATACCATACGATTTCACTTGTATGTGGAATCCGAAAAACAAGACAAAACTCAGATGCAGAGAACAGAGTGGTGGTTACCGGGGGCGAGGGGGGCTGGGGGTTGGGCAAAGTGGGTGAAGGTCACACGTCCAGCTATAAAGTAAATGTCTTGGAGGGGAAGGCACAGCATGGTGACTATAGTTAATAATACTGTATCGCATATTTGAAAGTTGCCAAGAGGGTAAATCTTAAAAGTTCTCAGCACACACAAACATAAAATTTTATAACCTTGTATGGTGACGGACGGTAACTAGACTTATTGTGGTAATCATTTGGCAGAATATACGAATACTGAATCATATTGTACAGCTGAAACTAATATGATGTTATGTACCAATTACATCTCAATTTTAAAAGCCCCACAAATGTATCATAGTTTGGGAGGAATGAAACTCAAACTTAGTCTCAGCGGGATAAATTCTGGGTGTGTGCAGTGCTGTGGTCCCTCTGGGGGCCCCAGGGGAGCCTGTTTCTCGCTCCAGAGGCCACCTGCGTTCCTTGGGGCATGGCCCCTTTCCATTTTTAAACCCGGCAGTCACATTACTCCGACCTCCTGTCTCGCTCCTTCATATCCGAGGACCTCTGTGATCCCAGGGGCGTCATCCGGGGTCATGTCCCTTCTCAAGGTCAGCTGATGAGCAACCATAATTCCACCTCAACCTCGATTCCTCTCCGCCAACCTAACAGTTTCCAGGGAGCAGCAGTAAGACGTGGATGGCATGGGAGCGTCGCTGTTTTGCATACCACGCGAGGTCTCAGAATTGCCAAGAAAGCCAGATGAAGTCATCTATGCTAAGGGTTAGGACAGTGCTTGCCATGGTGAGTAATGAGCAAACAACGGTCTTTGCTTCCTAAGAACTCGTCCTGGGAAATTACTCATTGA
>NW_011888881.1:1993383-1997383 GCF_000151845.1 Pteropus vampyrus | reverse complement strand
GGTGGACGAATCTATAACACGACGTCTGTACTCTCCATCGCGAGCTCACCATCTCGTCTGGTTTCCTTCCATCGCGCTACCTCTGACCCCCTTTCACCCAGTCCTCCTCCTCCCCACAACCCCCGCCCCCTCTGGCAACCATAATTCTGTCGTCTGTTTCTATGAGGTTTTTGTTTGTTTTAAAGACCCTTCTGGTGGACGGCTAGTCAGCCGCAGAGGCAGAGCTGGGCCTCGAACTTGGGTCCGTTTCGCCGTCTGGTCCCCTTTCCCAGCAGCCTCAGAGCGTGTGCCCTGGCCTCACCGTTTGCGCCCAGACCCCTTTACCCGCCTCCCCGTCAGGGCGAAGGACGGCGCAAGGTGCGGATCCGCTCGGTGGCCTGTGCCCCACCCGGCTCTTGTCTCTAGCTGTGGGTCCTGGGGAAGTTAATCTCTGAGCCTTGTTTTCTCATCTGTAAAATGATACTACTAATGATAATGTCCACCTCAGATCATTGTTATGAAAATTTTAAAAGAACGAGGCATGAAATGTGTTTGCCCTCAAATCAATAATCAATAGGCATTCTTTTCATCAGAACGCCCTTCTCCGGGGTGAGTGTCAGGGGGAGTCAAAGGTTCTGCTGAAGTTTTCTGTGCATATTTCCTCGAGGGCTGGCCTTAGCCACCCTTTTTGGTTTCCAGCGAGCGTTTTTTTATTCCTCCCGGAGGGAGGAGCATGTGACCCAGACCTGATGACCACAGTCCCCCTCCCACCCAGGGCTGGGTTACAGATCCAAAGGGGCTGGTTATAATCCTTGCCTGGGATCCATATGCAGATGGCCGAGAGGGAGAAGCTCCCTCTTCCCCACAGCCGAGGCTGCTGCCTCCACGTTCCCCGGAGGCCAACGGGCGGGAGAAATGAGAGGCAGAGCTGAGGGTCAGATGAACAGCGAGGGAGCTTGGGGACAGCACTGAGTCTCCGCTCCTAGTCCCCGAGGCCGTGGGTGGCACAGCTCTCTCTCTCTTTTTTTCTTTCCAATTCTGGGAACTACCGCAAGAGCCTTGCAAGTTTCTCAAGTCGCTAACTGCCGGTCCTGCCTGAGCCACGTTGAGAGAAGGCTTGACACTTGGAGCCAAAAGACTTCTGACGAATCATGTGTTTGTCAGAGCCACAGGCAATTCTGAATCATCGACCTAGAGCCCCCAAGTTCAAAGAGGCCTCAGAAGGTCATCCAGGATGGTGACTTAGAAAAACAAACAAACAAACAAACACACACAGCCCTTTGGTTTTCAGTAGCAAAATCTTCTTTTTGAATCTTTAGGGACCTGAATCTATAAAACATAAAAGAATAAATGTTGTTGAAGCCGCCAGAGTGTGGGAGACCCTCAGCCCTGCCCTCCGCCTCCTGCTTCCACCCGCCCACCCTGCGTCCTTCTGAAAGCCGATCAGCTGGTCCAGCTGCCTACGCCCGGAATCACCTGAGCCGCATCTCTGACACCTGCTCAGCGAGCCTCAATCGCACACGCCCACCAGGGGCAGCTGACAAGCCCCGAGGCACCCACTTCCTTCTGCAGCTGGCTCTGATAGCAACGCAGTTCCTCCTCGGCCTCCTGGTGACGCTCAGCTCACCCACCGGGCGGTCGGAGCCCTCTGGGGTGGAACAGAGCTCATTAAACACGCCTTTCCTGCGACAGCCCTTCCTGAAGACAGTCTTCATGTCCCACTTAGTGCTCGGCTTATGCAGCCTCAGTTCCTTCTGAGTGTTTCTTCTGAGACCTCGTGTCCAGCTGGTGAGGTGCCTAAAATAGGCAGACTGCCGTACAAGGTGTGATTTAAGGGGGGACATAAAGACAAAAGACTTAGGGAAAGCGTTTACTTAAAACGCACAGAGATTTTGGGTGGCCCTGTTACTTCCTACGCGTGGCGTCTCCCCTGTGCCGGGTGCTGTAGGCGCCTCTTCTTTCTCATTTCGTCCTCACAGCTCATCAGGGATTTAGGGATTATTTTTAGCCCCATTTGAAAATGAGGCCCAGAAGAGTTAACGTAGCTGGCTCGAGTTCAAGAGCTCATCAGTGGAAGGACTGGCATCTGAACCCAGAGCTCACGTGACTCCAAAGCCGGTTTCTATGAGAAGACATGGCTGTCTCTGCTACTGAGCATCTAGCCCCTGGAGAGGACAAAACTCGGCACTCGTTCTTTTAAAATTTTCATGACAATGATCTGAGGTGGACATTATTATTAGTAGTATCATTTTACAGATGAGAAAACAAGGCTCAGAGATTAACTTCCCCAGGACCCACAGCTAGAGACAAGAGCCGGTAGGGAGCATCGAGGCAGATAATTTTTTGCAAAAGTTCACACCACAGTGGTTGGGACACGAGGCAGACACAGCTCCTTGGCAGGTAAACCTTGGAGAAACGTCCTGTCGAACATCGCACAGCCATTGCATGTCACTGATGATTCAGTCTGTCATTTGAGTGAGCATCCAGGAAGACACGGGTCTCTGGGGTTGGGACGACGAGGCGTGAGTGTCTACGTGACCAAATGCGGTGCAGTTCACCCCGCTTCCCTTTTCTCCCGCCTGTAGAGACTCTTTCAGTTCTTACCCGACCCGAACCCCGCTGCTGGGGGCCTCTGTGCTCGAGGGAGGGACTCTGAGGAGCAAAGAGCCGAAGGAACCAGTTTCGTCCCACCTCGGAGCCTGAGGTGTCACCAGAGAAGAAACTTGGTCTCTGTTCCCTGCTTTATAGCTTCAAGGTCATATCAAGGTTCCATGGCTGTGTCTGATGGATTCTTAAAATGTGCCAGGTGTGAACCACAACAGTAATAATAGCAATAACAGTCCCGATGCCTTTTATTGAGCAATGACTCAGCACAGGCACATGAGCCATCTCGACCACACGGCGGGCCTCCCAGGTGCTGCTGCTGTGGTCTCGTGTGAATAGGCATGGTCCTGGAGGGCCGGGAGAACCGGGAACAGCCTGAAGCCTCGTGCCCAGGGTTATCCATTCGTAAGTGGCGTGCCTGATGGGCGAACTCCGGCAGTGTGACCTTTTTGATATGTTAAGTGAAAGAGGCAGATTTCAAAGCGGTACCACTCAGCAATGGAAAGGACCAAACTTGTTACCTGAAACGAGGAAGAATCTCCCAACGGTTCCTCTGAGTGAGAGAAACTAGGTCACAGTGGGCACGCCGTGTGATGTCATTGACACGATCCATTCCACTGACAAAATTCTCGACAATCAGACCGAGAGAGCGACAGAAAGCAGACCGGTGGCTGGCAGGGAGGGGAGGGGCAGGACGGGACGGGGCCCGATGACGCACGAGTAACCTCGGAGGCTGACGGAATTCACTCTCTTGATGGTGGTGATACTTTCCAGGTATATAAGGATGTCAAAACTCATCGAACTGTACACTCTAAACGCACGTAGTTTATCGTATGTCAATTGTATCTCAATCAATCAAGGTTTAAAAACAATATTAGGCAAGATTCTGGTTTGTCTTTTTTATTTTATTATCTTTTTTAGGCGAGGCAACCCTCGGTTGACCTCCCAGATTGCAAGGACCTTGATCAGCTTACAATCCCTTATTTTCTTATTTTTTACACCTACAGCACCTGGTCTTCCTAGGTGGTCTCCCATCCAAGTACTAACCAGGCCCCACCCTGCTTAGCTTCTGAGATCAGACGGGATGGGGCGTGTTTCAGGCTGGCGTGGCCGTAGACTTGGTTTGTCTTTTAAATTAAAACATGGAAACAAATGCACATATCTGTGTATCAGATATATAGATGTTCTTCTATGTGCGTTAACACGACTCACCAGGACCTATGTGATCTGGTTCCTGACCCCCTCCCTGGCATCGTTTCTCACCTCTGGTCCCTTAACCCTCCATGTTGGGCCACAGAATGTCCTTGGCTTCCTCCTTCGTGGCCTGCACTCCCTCACCTCCATTCTCACTGGCTCTTACTACCTCTGCCTGGGACATGGCTCGCCCTGCATCATCCCTCGGTTAACTCCTCCTGAC
>NW_011888881.1:1978313-1993333 GCF_000151845.1 Pteropus vampyrus | reverse complement strand
CCTCCATTCTCACTGGCTCTTACTACCTCTGCCTGGGACATGGCTCGCCCTGCATCATCCCTCGGTTAACTCCTCCTGACTCGCTAGACTAAGAATGTCCCCTCCTCCCACAGACCCGAGGCCTCCCTTTGGCACTTGGTACTGTAATGATCTACTACTTTTTCTTTCCTGTTACCTCGTAAGTTCATGATGGCGAGAGACCTTCTGTTGTTCACGGTGGATTCCTAATGCGTAGCACCAAGCCTCGCCCTTCATACGTTTTCACTAGATCTGTGTTCGAATGACCAAGATGGTACTTCACAATCCTAGTACGTAGTACCCACTAATACTACCGTATTATGAAGGAAAAGAAGCACACACGATTGATATGCTCCAATATGCAGCCAGCATAATGTTAGGAATGATTATTAAAATAACAAGTCACATAGTAGTTTGAGAATATAATACTTAGGGTCATTCAGACCTGGTTCCCAATTGCCGGCTGAATGGTCCTGTGTCATGGGGACTGTGCTATTCCATCAAGTTTTAATCAGATAAGTAGCATCGTCACTCAGCCCAGCTGAGTATCCTGTCACCAAGACGTCTCATGCATCTGGTTGTCTTCTTCTTACAAGGCGTTCCTCAGCGCCTCGTGGGAACCTTGCAAGGAGGAGACACAGACGTTATTATGACCCATCTTAAAAGGAGGCTGCGGCCCAGAGAAGCTACGCGACTTCACCCAAATCACAGAGAAGGAGAACAGCGGCACCAGGTTTGGCACCCGACTGGGGTGGTGCCCGCTCCCTGGACGCAAGAGTGAGCGGAGGCCCCGCCTACCCCCCCAGGCGAGTCCAGGGCTGCCTGGCGGTTCCTGGGGCTCTGTGTTCTCAGTATTTATCTCAGATGCACTTGACCCAGGCAGCTGGTAACCTCTGTCCACTCGGCTCCCTTTCCTCGAGTGCCACCCCATCCCACCACCCTGGGGCTCTGTGCTCAGCCAGAGAGAGAGGCCCCCACGACCTGGCCCCACAAGACTCGACCCGGCCCCAGCTTCGTTCATCTCAGAGCTGGAGGAGGTGCTCGGTTTGGCACCAGACCCCAAAATTTGTTTGATCGTGCGTTTAATTTTATTTTCTTCCTTGAACTTAAAAACGACAGGTACATTTCACATAAAACCCTGGTTTCAGGCTTCTCTCCAAGAAATGGGAAGATTCGAGAACGAGGGGTCCTCAATTGCACGTGGCAGCGACAAGCTGGAGTGAAGCAACGGCTGCCCCGTCGGCGGGCAAGCCCACCCCTCTTGACCAGAACCCACCTGGCTCCCGGTAGGTGTGACTCGTCTGGCCTCTGGGAGCTTTGGAGTTTGCAAGCCCTTCTCTGGCGGTGTGACCCAACTGGCAGAGCTTTTACGTATGTCAATCGTCTTTCTTCCCTTCTGAAAGTGGAAAGACCCAGCAGAGAGATTCATCTTTCCACTGATGTGACTTCTACTTCCATCCCAAATTAGGCAGCAGAAGCGGTTACACGCAGTTTGGTTTTAAATATATTTTCCACCCCAATGCAAAAATGTTACACGGCGTACTTAGAATCCTTCCCCCTCTCAAAGTGAAGGTTTGTTCACGACAACTGAAATTCCCATTGTTCAACTCCCTACCCTGTGCTTTGGGATTTGAGGATGATTCCAGAACTATGGCCGAGGAAGCATAATTCTACCCTCTGAGCAGCTTTCAGCCGATTTAATGCTCACCAATTGAATTGCTCTTTAGTTTACTGTTCGAAGCTCAATGCACATTTTCAAAGGCGGCCCCAGTTCCCCCGAAACCCTGACACCTGTTTTTCTACCTCTCCTAATTTGCAAATTCGCCGACCCTCCATTTCTTCCAATGGTCCTTCGCCCCAAGCAGAGAGGAGCTAGCTGGTCCTACCTGCGTAAACATCCTCTCTCACTGCGGACACTGACAACCGCCTGGTTTGTTTTCAGCAGAGGGGTCCCTGGCAAGCACGACTGAAGAGAGCAGAGCATACGCTAGAACTGAGGTTCTCAAAGTGTGGCCCCTGGAGCGGACCCGCAGCATCCGCAGCGCTTGGGAACCTGTTCAGTGCAGACTCTCAGCCCCACCCCAGACCTACCGAGTTCAAATCTGCATGTCAACAAGATCTCCAGTTGACTCATATATATGTAAATAAAGAAGGTCATTTCTTTAGTGAAAAGGACGGTGAATTAAATAGAAGACAGCGAGATGACTGTAACCAGGAAGATCTGCTTTCCACAGAGCAGCTGTTCTCAGAGTTTTGAGTCCCAGGACTCAAAACCCTCTTAAGGGTTGTTGGGGACCCCCACGAGCTTGTTTCTGGGGGTTACGTCTATCAGTATGTGCCGAGTAAACTTTAAAAATATTGTTAATTCGCTTTAAAATAGCAAACAATACAGGTTAACCCGTATTGTATGAAAGTAGCTGTATTTTCTAAAACGAAGAGTTGATGGTAAGAGCGGCATTGTCTGACATTTTTGCAAATCTCTTTAAATGCCTGTTTTAATAGCAGACAGCTGGACGCTCCGATCGCCTTCTGCGTTCAGTCTGGTGCAGCATCGCGTGTCACGTGGTCTCCTGCATACACGGGAGGGAAGCAGTGAAAAAGGCAAATATCCCCTGAGAATGGCTATGAATAGTTTTGACTTGGAGTCCCCCCCGAAAGGGTCAGGCAGTTAGAACTGGCCGCGGGGCACAGCCGTGGACCAGGGCCTGACCGCGGGCGCGAGCGAGCGAATCTCGGGGACAGGAGCCCGCGGCGGGAGCGCTCCTCACTCCGCGGCGTGGACGTCGTGGAAGGAAGGTGTCCGCGCCGTTTCTGCTCTCCGCTCGGTCCTAGGGTAGCTGCGGCACTGCGGACAGGTCCCTTGCCCTCGCTGAGCCGGCCGCCTCCAGGATGATCTCCAGGATTGCAGCCCCCACCTCGGGCTCCCATCCCGCCACACCCGCCAATTCCGGGAGGTCCCGGCGGGACCTTCCGAGCAAGTCTGTCGTTTGCCCAGCAGAGGGCGATGGAGACCAGCCCTGGCTGGACCCCCGAGGCCCGTCGCCGCCACCCGGGCCAGACGCGGGCTCCCTCGTGATCCGGGCGGTTCCCGGGGCGCCGGCGACACCAGGTATCCCGGGCGACCTGGGCCGGCCCCGGGGGGCGGCGGGGAGCCCGAGGGCCTTCACGTTACCCCGAATGTGGTCGGGTCGGGATGCTCGGACTCTCCTGCGCGGTCCGGGAAGGGCACAGGGAAGAACTGGTTTGGGCAAAGACATTTCTTTCCCGCTGGGCCTTTCCGTGAGGACCCACCCGGGAGCCGCGGACTCCGCCCGGGGGGAGCCGGGCGCGGTGGCCGGGAGGGCACCACGCGGGGCTGCAGGCCAGGCCACGTCGCGTTCCCAGGAGCAGCCCACCGCGGGGGGCCGGGCCGGGCGGGGGCTTTTGGAGCCGGAGGAGGACACCACTGGCCCGCGACGCCTCCGGGTTCGCCTCTGTTGTCATGGCGACGACAGCATCCTGGCAGCCTGGGTGAGGCCAGCCTGCGCTCAGAAGTGACTGGAGCCCGGCTCATTCCGGAAGCCACAGGCGCTAGGGCGAAGGCCCAAGGACGGGCCACGGCGGTCCGGACCCTCCCCGGAGGACGCCCTGCCTGGCCACCGGCCTTATGGCCCAGGATCATCGAGGTCCCAAAGCACTCTCACCCCAGGGTCTTGGAGAAAACCTGCGAAGTATGGCAGCCCCCAAACAGCACGTGCCCGCCACAGCTGCCTTTTTAACCCGCTAAGGGTTTGTTTTTTTGCTTATCTTTCTTTCCCTGGAGTAGTTTCCTATGATTCTCTTCGGAACATTTCCTGGCTTCATCCACTTTCAGTGGAGTTAAGTTTAAGTTCCTCGGGCCAGCTGAAGCCGAGCACCTAAATGCGCCAGGCGGGGAGAGGGGTGATAGCGACCGTGCAGTGAGCCGGTGTTGAACACTGACTTGTGGGGCTGCACTCGTGTGAACCCCCTCAGCCTCACTGCAAGGAGGTAGGTCTCACGCTCTTCTGCGGAGAAGGGAACTCGATACCCAGCTCATCTGAAACCAGCCAAGAAGTAAAATCAGATAGATCTGAGTCCTAAACTAGAGTCCTTACCTATTACCAGGCAACTTCTCAAAACATCAGTTAAAATGGCAGATATGACCCTTGGTCTCTGGATTTGAAACCTTTTTACTCCTCTGAGACCACGCATTTAATCTTTAATTATGTGTTAACAATTGAGAAGGTTCAGGGTGAAAATACTTCTAAAGAAGGAATGAGAAATGCATGATAATAATGTCAATCCAGCTGGCATTGATCGAATGCCCACCCCTTGCCAGGCGCTGTGCTCAGCCTTCTGTGACCATCACCACAACTGATGTTCTCAGCAAGTCGTGAGGTCGGTTCTGTTGCTTCGGTTCCTACTTTGCAGGTAAAGAAACCAAGGCACAGAGAGAACTGTCCATGTCCCACAGCTAACGGAGGGACACTTGGTCATCGACAGACGTGCGTCCTGGCCATAGTATGCATTCCGACAATGCATTCTGCCCTGAAGAGCATGAAGAGAGGGAGGTGTGTGTGAACGCGCCCAGAAAAATCTCATCTAGTCGGACCATTTCCACCTGAAATGTATTATATTTTGGAAGCAGGGTAGGGTAGGGTTCCTCTCATCTCCCTGAGAAAAAGAGTTGCTAAGCAAATAGTATAAACAAGGTGAGAATATCTTTATAGGACATTTTAAAGCTAGAAAACACCTCCCTGCCCAGGATTTAATGTCACCTTCACAACTGTCACGAGGAGTCGTCAGAACCGCTTACCTTACCCGCAATGTACAGGTGAACTCCAGGAAGAGAGGACTTTTCAACGGCTAAAGAAAACAGTCTTTTAATCACCCACAAAAGCCCAAAGCAGAAACAACTCAAACGTCCATCAACAGATGAACGGATAAATAAAATATGGCGTATACGCACCATGGAATGTTACTGAGCCTTAAAAAGGAGTAAAATTCTGACACAAACTGCAACATGGATGAACCTCGAAGACATTATGTTAAATGAGATAAGCCAGTCACGAAAGGACACATTTAGTCTGATTCATTTACATGAGGTCTCTAGGACAGACAAATTTATAGACACTGAAAGTAGAATAGAGGTTTTTGAGGGTTGCGGGGGGCGGGAAGGAGGATGGGGAGTTAGTGCTTAATGGGTACAGAGTGTCTGGGATGGTGAACAAGATCTAGAAATGCTTGGTGGTGACGGGTGCACAACGTCGTGAATATATTTAATGCCGCTGAATTGTACACTCAAAGATGGTTAAAATGTTACATTTTATTTTATGTATATTTTACTACAATGAAGAAAAAAAAAAGAAACCGCCTTACCCCTGCCTATTCGAATTCAATTTTTTCTTTCCGAGGGGGGTTCTCGTGTGTTTGTTAAAGCAGGAGCAGCTTTAACATAAGACCCATTTCTTGGCTTTGTGAAAGTAAGAAAACATCACACCTTTAAAAATAGCTCACAATCATGTGTTTTTGCTAAATACAGGAGGTTGGTATTCCCCTCAGGTATTCCAAATGAGCAAGATCTGGCCAGGAGGCGGGAGCAGTGGGCGTGAGTCACTGGTTGGCAGGTGAGGTCATCATGGGGTGACCGTCTGTGTGGAGCGGGCCCTCCACCTCCCACATCTGCCGCCTTCTCCCCTCAGGGGTGGCCAGGTCACCAGCCAGCTTAGCTGGAACGCTCTCTGCTCTGGTGTGACGTTAGCTGGGAGACATTCTCTTTTATGACTCCGTGACTCACCATCCCAGCAGATGGGTTCACAAAGCCTCCCACAACCAAAGCCAGCGCTGAGGTCAGGACCCTGGACCCTGGACGGCAAGAGAGAGAAGTCAGCCCGGGAAGGGGGAGGAGAGGGCTTTTTTTTTTCCTGTTCGTTGGAATGCTAAATATCTAAGAAATGATGGGATGGTTTTACTTATCTTGATTATCCCGATTCAGGCAAGTTAGGAGAGTGGCACATGGAAGGAGACAGTAAATATTTGCTGAATGCTTCTTACTTCGGAGGAAGTAAGAAAGATTTCCGACTGTGAATAGAAAAATATACATTCTTAATTAGGTTCCAGTAACTCTGGTTTTCTCAGAGGGGCACCGGAGTTGGAGCTTGATATATTTTCATGAAACCGACACAGGTTTCATGCAGACGACTCCGGTATTTACATGAATAATCATGTTTACGCACGTAACTAGGATATTAATAAGTGATAATGGGGAGGGACTTTCTTGAACATGATTGTACACTCATCTAGCGACTATTAACCGAGGTACCATATATATAAAAGATGAAAGAGAGCAAGAAAGAGAAAGTTTCTGATTTATTTGTTTTGCCGTTTTCCTGTCTAGTCTCTATATTGTTGAGTCAGTCAGGTATGGTTTAAGATATGTGAGCCGTAGCATCAGACAAGCCGATAGCAGTCAGTCAGGCACTCGTCTTTGCAAGGGTCAGAAACTGGATTCGAATCGGCTAGAGGTGAAAACTATCCAGATGAGGGCTTCAGGCACAGCTGTATCCAGGTGCCCAAAAGATAGTGTTAGGGGTCTGTTGTTCCTTGTTTCTCAACACTGCCTTCGTAGGCCCGTCACCCACAGGCGATATTTTTGAATCACAGGGGGGACTTTATTCATTTGTCTGACGCTCACCTTCATAAACATGACCTTCACTCCCAGAGGAACCCACCTGAAAGAAATCTTTCCCCACAAAAATATCTCACAGATCGAGAAAGATAAATGCTGGTTCGAAAATAAAAAGCAACGGTTGCTGGGCAGGCGAAAACACTGGGTGTCCACTCCCTCCCTGTTGGATGGACGCCTGCGGGAGGCGGGGCTTGTAGCTCAGAGGCCACCAGCCTGGTTCGTCAGCGAGTCGGCGTGGCCCGCGAGACGTGCGTGCCCAGGACTTGGCAGATCCGAGTCGAAACTCCCGCTCTTCTCTGCTGCGTGGCCTCCAGCGACTCGCTGAGAAGCGATCATGCTAATCAGCACCTGGGCTTGAACGGGAGACGTGTGCCGGGCACCGCGTGCACGATCGTACTTACCTGACAGCTCTGCAAAGCAGTCGTCCATGCGTCACCCACCTTGCAGACGAGGCAGCCGAAGCCTGGCGGAACTAAGTGACCGGCCCGACGTCACTGGGCTGGGAAGCGGCACGTCCGCCCAGGGCCCTCCGCTTCGAAGTCTGGGCCTCACTCTCCTCGTCTGCAAAATGGATGTGAGATGGAGGAAGACAAAGGAAAAGGAGTAAAACGCCCATGACGCATTACGCATGCCGGAAATCCGATCCGCTTCCGGTCCGGCCTTTTCTCCCCTCCCGTCCTTCCTCCCTTCCTGACTTCCTTCCCTTCTTCTTTCTTTCTCTCCCTCTCTTTTTCTTTTTCTTTTATTTTGGCCTCTTTTTCAAGCCCCCACTGGTCCAGGGCGATATTTCCCAATCACGACTGTGGCTTGCTTTACCCTCAGGGATGTGACCGTCACCCAGAGAACCCACGGCATGGACCCCAGTGCAGCACCCTGGCTGTTCCCCGGGAAGGGGAAGCCAAGGCCGATGGGCCTCCCTTTGCCTCTGCTTGTGCCTCCAAGCCCTTGAACTCTGCCTGCAGGCTGGGCTGTCAGGGCACCTTCCTCTGACACGGGAGGCCTCATGAAAGGGAAAGGGAGGGAGGCCAAGTGAAGACTGCATTGGCGTCTTGAGCTAGCACCTCTAATGTGGATGTATCGGAGCGAGAAACGAAGAGGGGTTCTGGGCAGGTGGGGGCGGGGGCTGGGCAGCCGCAGGAGCCAGACCTACACGGGAGCCTTCCTGAGGAAGGACAGGTGCGAGGCGAGGGGTCGGGACTAGGAGTCCATTTCCTGGGACTCGGTCACCCCCGCGATGCCTGGCACGTGGGCACCGTGACTTCCCAGCCTAGTGCTTCTTCAGCTTCAGCTGCACCCAGATTCTGAATCAGCAGGTCTGGGAGGGGCCTGGCCCGCACTCTGACTGTGCCCAGGCGATACCGCTGCTCCCGGCTGCCCGGAACCGGAACCGGAACCGGAACCGAGTCTGCTTAAATTCGCCACTCAGGCCGCCGGTGATGGGAGGCCTTGGCTGGGCTATCTGAAGTGAGACGTGAATATAAAATACACACCGGATTTTGAAGACCTAGTAAGAATCAAACGAGGCAAAATATCTCTTTGATAACTTTTTGTATTAATTACATGTGGAAATGATAATAGACATACTGGGTAAAATAAAAAATATTGTAAAATTTATTCCATCTGCATCTCTTTTTAATGTACTAGAAAATTTTAAATTATGTGTGGGGCCTGCATCATATTTTCATCAAATAGCTCTGGCCTAGAGTAGAGGTTTTCAACCTGACGGGGCGACCTGGCAATGTCTTAGGCAATGGCTGCAGGTGGCTTTGACCGTCAGATCTAAGGCGTAGCTGCTGGCATGTCATGGGTAGAGGCCAGAGCTGTCACGAAACACCTTGCCACCGTCGACAGCCCCTCACAACTGAGAATCATCCAGCCCAAAGTGTCAGTGGCACCAAGCTTGCAAAGTGCTGGTCTGGAACCATCCCCACCGTCTCTGAAACAATGTTATTACCTGTCCGTTGCCTTTGTCCCACTTGGTACTGAATCTGAGTCCCAGGAGCTCTGGGATGCGGCCTGCCCACGGCTCCTAGCACAGGGCCTGGTGTGAGGTAGGCACGGCTGGCGTCTTGTAGTCACGCTGTGTGGCTCTCTACCCGCCTGAGCAAACCAAGTGGTTCGAATTCGTCCATGCACATTAGCCCGGGCCCACCAGCTGGGGCTGCAGAGCAATGCGGTGGGCCCACTCCGCCCTGCAGACAAGCCGGGACAAGACGTGCCCTACGCGGCTTGGCTGGGGTGCCCTCGCAGCTGCATGTTCATCAATCAGCAGCAGAGATAGCAATTGTCTCCCAAGGGCTTGTCGCCCCGCAGCCAGCCCGCCCCGCCCAGCAGGCCTCTCACAGACCCGGCAGCTGTGGTTCCCACGGACTGGATTTACCACCCGTGGTGGCTTCAGAGGGCTGGCTCCGGCCCATCCCACGGGCCCCTTTCCTTAGTTGCTGGGCCGTGGCAGCCCGGGCCCAGGGTTCCTAAGGAACAGTCGTCTCGGTGCTCTCCCTTCCCAAGAGGCTGGTGGGTGGGGAGGGCGAGGCCCAAAGAACAGGCCAGGTCCACCCAGGGCGTGTGAGGGGCAGGAATCCGGCAGATTAACTTCTCTTGCTCAGAGGACTCTTTAATCTTCAGTATAAAGTCTTGAAAGCCACCATTCTGGGCCTTCTTTCTGTCCCACCCGTCACTCCCTGGGGTGGGGCCCAGTCCTGACAGGAGTCTCTCCTTGGCCTCAGAGCTGGGCCCTGTGAGCCTGGGCCAGGGAGGGAAGTATCTTGGGCTCAATTTCCTCTTTTACAAAATGGGAGTGGAGCCGGGAGAGAGGAGCAGGTGGTGTGCAGATCTGTTAATCTCTCGGCGTCTCCCCCTAGTCTCCGAGGAAAAGCCGAGCTCCTGAGCAGGGCCCAGCGTCATTCCTGCCGCCGTCCAGCCTCCCGACCCGCAGTCCCGATCCTTGCTCGTGTCACGGCCACATCCCAAGCTTCGGTCCCGTTAGCGAGCCGTGTTCACTGCCTGGCCGTCTCCGGATGTGCCACGCTGCTCTTCCATGGAGCTTTCTAGACAGGGCTGCAAAGCATGCACAGTGGGTCACGTGGCACATGTTAGCTGTGTGCCCTTGGGCAAGTTACGTACCCTCTCAGTGCCTCAGTTTCTTCTAGAAAATAATAACCATGCTACCCGATTCACAGGTTCGCGTGCCGTTTAAATGAGACGATGCCTGTAGAGTTGTTAACAGTGCCTGGAAAGCAACAAGGAGAAACTCCTCGCCATCAGTTTGATCATCTCTGGAACCTGTTCCCACTCAGCTCTCAGGCATCAGCTTAGTCGACTCCTCTTCCAGGAAGCTTTCCCTGATTCCTACCTGCCAGCTAAGGTAGCTGCTCCTCCTCTGGGGTCTGACTCACCCAGGACTCGCCTCTGTCACCACCCTTATCTCCTGTGTGGTAACTGTCTGTTTACTTGTTTTGCTCCCTCAAGAGACTGTCACTTGTTCTAGTCGAGAGGTTGGAAACAGACTAACTGCTGGCCCAAACCGCAGGTATGCTTCAGCTAGACTACGGGCAACTGGCGAACATTTTGATGGTTTGCTAAACTTTGGAAATCAGATGACTCACTGAAAAATTAAGTCTATGAAAAAATATCTAAAGAATAAAGTCCATTGAAACAATGGGATGATTTCACAAAAAACTTGTATTACTAGCTTTTCTTGGAACATCAGAAACTCTGTAAACACAGGCCACCATCGCCATCTGCGCCTGCAGGACTGTCACCTTCAGGCAGGCACGTGCTCTCAGCCCGCTGCAGGCCCAACCCAGCCCCATTCACACACCCTCTGCCCCAGAAATAAAGTGCCGATATAAGCCTATCATCTAAATCCGGACACTTTGGAGAGGGAAAGGAGAATGCAATTTACAGCGACAGATCAGCCGGACAGCCCAGGGAAGACTGGCATACGCCTGTCCCTAATGGTATAGTGCAGGGGTTTGGGGCATTTCTGGGTCCCATGTCCCACGCTTCCTGCTACACAAACGCTCAATAAATCATAATAACTGTGCTGGTATTTTCTGAACATCTGCTCAATGTGTTAACTCATGCAGTCCTCCCAAGAACCCTACGAGGTGGGACCGTGGTCTTCGTTTTGCAGATGAGGAGACTGAGGCGCGATACATTAATATCCCATCTCAGCTGCACGGCCAGGAGGAACCAAGGCGGCCTCGGTATAGAAACCGGAACCAGGCTGGGAAATCGGGAGTCAGCTCTAAGATTCTTCCCAGCTCTAAAAATCTCTGGTTCTTCGGACTTTTTCCCAGGGCTGACCCTCCTTCGGTCCCGTCCTTTCTGTGTCTCTCGCTGGGCTGCTTCTCCAGTGTCCCCTCTATTTCTGTCTGCGTTCCTCCTGTCCCCCTCATGCCGGGCTCTCTCTTGCCACCTCTCCCCTCGTCTCTCTTCCTCCTTTTTCTTCTCTCCCTCTCCCTCCTTCTCTCTCTCCCCCTCGTCTCGTGCATTCTTACCGACCGTGACTCAACGAGCGCTTCATGGAGGGAGAGTCTGTTTTCAGTAAGCTGGCTTGGTCTGGGCTCGCAGAAACCCGACAAGCCGAGCACTGTGCCTCCTCCACGCTTCAGGGAGGGACCTGCGGACGGAGGCTCCAGGCCTGCAGCTGTGAGACTCAGAGGCCAGTGGACTGGCCACCCCCTGCCCACTCCCAGCCCGCGCCTCTGTCCTCATGGGACGCCTGGCTGGGCGGTGGATGACTTTGAGCAGACAGGCCTGCAGAGAGGGGACCGGGGCTGGGCTCAGGCCCCCTTCACGGGAGGCCGTGACAGGTAAGTAGGGTTAATGGTGCCTCTTTCTCTTTGGCAAGGAGAAGGTATCTGGGATATACTTTCCACAAAAGCAATCCCTCCCGCGTGATGGAGGCACGTGAAACGAACGTGTTTCGAAGGGAGAAGACAGTCCTGGAACGTTATTTCGAAGCCGAGGAAAAAGGCAAGCGTTCCGTAGCCAACAGGAACGAGGCGACAGGGCGGGGGACGTGGGTCCCTTCCTCCCCAGCAAAGAGTTGAGGGGAAGGCGGGGCAGAGGCGGAAAGAGGGATGGGAAATTAACCAGGAGTCACCTGCCCGGGAGCAGTCGCGAGTCGGTGAGAGAGGTGACAGGTTTCTAAACACTCGAGGCAAGACTTCAGCAGCCTTGTCCTGAGCAGCTACCGGGGTGGCAGTGCTCGAATGAGCCGCCGAGGAAGGAAGGAGCAGGCCACAGGGGGCCAGGGGCCAGGCTCAGGTCCCAGGCTGGGCTTCACCCTTTTCACCTTGGTTTCCAATGGTCCCGCGTGGCCGCCGGAGGGGAAGTGTTCAGACAGCTCTGCGGGTGGCGGAGGGTGAGTCAGGGCCGCACCCAGCCCCTCAGCTGCTGCCAGCCCCAGGGGGCCTCTCACCAACAGGCGTGGCAGCTGCTGGGTGTCGCCTTGAGAGAGAGAGAGAGGCATGGTGGGGGGAGGCCTGGCTGGCCACTGGAATTCACGCCAACTGACCTGCAGCTGCGGGGTCTGGCTTCAGAGCCCTGTCGCTCAGGTGGCTTCGTCCATTCTGGCAATTCAAGGTGACCTGGCTGCTGAGTGTTTGTGATTTCAATGTCAACAGCACAAAGGGGGTGGGATCGGCCCAGCTGTAAACACCTGGTGCCAAGCAGTTCATTGCCTACCTTTCCCCGCCCCCCGCAGGTGTTAAGCCCTGAGCAGACAGGAGCCCTGCTGTGGGCCCCACTGCATACCCACCGCTCGACACGCAGGCTGGTATACAGTAGGTGCTCAATAACCGAGTGAATGAATTAGCCTTTATTCAGATCTCCCTGCTGTCCCTGACTAGCCGTGTGACCCCTGCCCAAGTCCCTGAACCCCTCTGGGCTGCTGCTCCCCTCATCAGCACCGTGGGACAGTGCCAGTAAAAGCATAGACGTGATGCCTCACGCCCGCACCCCCTCACCCCTTAGGGAGGTAAGACAGCAGGGACGGACACCCAGTGCCGCGGCAGGGGTGTGGACGGAGGAGACGCTTTCGGTTCGGAGAGTCTGCCGCTTCTGTCGCTGGTACTTCTGGGTGTGTCATCTAGATGTTACTTTTTGGGCAGACAGATGCGGCGAAGAGCTCCGATACCTGGGTTCGAACCCTGCCTCCGCTGTGATCGTGGGCAGGCCACCTCATTCGTGGGCAGGCCACCTCATCCCTGCCTCCGCCGTGATCGTGGGCAGGCCACCTCATCTCTGAAACAGGGTCGCTGTGAGGTGAGAACAGAGCCACGCTGGCCCGTGTCCGCCGCCCCGCGAGGCAGACCGGACATGACTCTCCCCAGGGTGCAAAAGAGGAAGCCGGAGCTGGCCAGGTGGAGAGGCTGTCTCTAGACGGCTCGGCCCCAGGGCCCACCACAGCTGCCAGAGTAAGGTGGCCTGTCGCCACCCCTGCCCCCCCACCCCTCGCTCGGTGGAGAAGTGAAACACAAACCCATCGGTGTCAGAAAGAAGAGAAGGAACCAGCCGAGCCGAGGAGAGTCGAGTGGCCCCCCGGATCCTGTCAAAAAGGCAGTCTAGGGCGAGGTCAAGCCGAGGGCGGCCAGAGGGTGGGAGGATTGTGTGACAAGAGCGGGGCTAGGGACTGAGGTGGCAAGGGGTGGAAAGCCAGTCCTGAGAATGAGGAAGGAAGCTCTTTATCAGCGTTCACAGGAACAGAGAGGGAAGTTGTTTGCATCTGGCCAGATACCTCGCTGTGACCCCCGTCTCCACTCAGGGGTCCCTGCGGGCTTCGCTTTCAAAAGTCTCTTGGGAGAAAACACATGGCCTCGAATCCTAGAAGCTGCTCTCGTCCGGGCTGAGGCAGCACCAAGGGCTGGTCCTCCGCCTGGCGGGCCTTCGGCTTCTCGTGAGAGTTGGCATTTCCCACGCTCTCAGCCCGTCCATTTTAAGAGAAACTGAGGCTAGAACCTGGCCTCTGGTCCTCCTTCTGCCATTAGCTCGCTGGCTCTGGGATCCCAGTGGCTTCCCCAGCCGGGCCTCAGTTTCCCCTCCTCCTCTTCCCTTCCCTCCGGAGCAAAGGGTGTGGGGTTCTAAGGCGAAAGTGACCCCGATCAAATGGTGTGGCTCAGCCGGCAGCCCAGCACTGAGGTCAGCTTCTGGGAGCAATTTAAGGCGGCGCGGGGAGCCGAGATTCCGAACCCCCACAAGCAGGCAGAAGGGTCCGCTCCCGTGGGGCCGCCCCGCTTCCTGAGTGCTGCTGTGCTGCTCCCATGGGTGACGCAGCTGCGCTGCATCGGCAGGGCTCCAAGTCCCAGCGCGCAGTAGGCCTTACCGGGCGGGGGGCTCCAGCGGCAGTGAACGTGTTTGCAAATGTCCAGGATCATTTAAAAATGTAATTTAAATTGCACATTTAAAAAGTAACTAATTCACGAGAAACAAATTGGCCTTGGAAAGGCCCCGCCACGGGGCGGTAGCAGTGTGTCCCCTGCCCCCGGCTGGAAGCTCTTTGAGGTCACCTGGAGAAGTCATTCGCTCCACCCCCCTGGTTCTGTTCTCCCTGGGCCACAAGGGCCCCCTCTGCATGCCCGAGAACTATCCGCCCCCAAACAGCAGCCAAGTGCAGACTGCGGGTCAGGCTTCCCGAAGCCGCACTGTGGTTTGGTGACAGAATTTGGACCCAGATGCGGTTCACGTTGACCCGGTCAGAAGATTGGGAGAATCTCTTACAAATGTTATTAGCAAAAGCTCAGTGGCTGCCCAGGACCTGGGACACCCAGCAAACTGGGGAAGATGAGCCCTCTGACCTCCACATGACGGCCGAGGGTCCAGGAGTGTCCCTCACCTCAGGCTCCAGTGCACACCGCTCCTGCCTTCGCCCAGGGTGCCCGGAGTGCCACTGTTCTTCCAGACGCCCCCCCGAAACCAGGAGACCTACAGCCTCCCTGTCTGCAGCCATCCCTTCCTCACGTGGAAGGGCCGCGTCTCGGCTGGCCTGCTTTACACCGAGTTCTCGTGCTTCGTTTACGCAATAATTACTTACTGAGTACTGAGTATGCACGTGGGGTTATTGCACACAGCAAGCAGGTAGAAGATAAGTAGATGAAAGATAGCACAGATCCCACGGAAGGCACATAACAGACATGGTCTTCATGTTCCAGAAGCTTCTATCTTCCTAGGGAAGAAAAGGAACATCAACTATTATTAATACTATTAATCCTTTAATTGAGATTCTGACTAGCGCTTTACAGAAGGGCAGGAGCTGGGCGGGCATGTAAGAGAACGAGATCTGAAGCGGGGGTGGGGGTGGGGGTGGGGG
>NW_011888881.1:1969442-1977805 GCF_000151845.1 Pteropus vampyrus | reverse complement strand
GGGCAAACGCAGCTGCCGCAGGGCCCGAGCTCGCCCGCACGGCGCATGCGTGAGGAGGAGGCGAAGCCACCGCTCGGGGAAGACGCAGCCCTGCGGACCCCTGCTTGGGGACTGGGGCCGGGTCTGAATTCCAGCCCCCACTGACTCTGAGCCAGCATTTTTGTGCAGTGAACATCGTGTACGACTGTACACAGTGGCCGTGGATCCTGGAGACCAGAGAAATCACAAGGACATTGGTTCATAAATCTGCCTCCTGCACTTGAAGAACCTTGAACTCTGAGTTCTTGAGCTCCATGTTCACATTTGTAAGATAGAGGATGCTGCGGATGTTTGCCGAACGCGTTCTCTCTCGGCTGCTTTTTCTTTAGATTTTCTGTCTTGGTCTCGTCTTCCAAAAGCATGATGGCTTCCTTTTAATGCACACCTGTATGATGTGAGAAAGCTCCGCGTTAGACACTTTGCCCTTTAGCCCTCCAAACGTCTTATCCTCTGTCCACTCCACGGAGACCAGGCCCCAGGCACAGAGCCAGAAAGGCAGGCAGGGACCTTTCAGATCCTTGCCGGGCGGGTCCTGCCCTGTGTGAACTCCGGTCCTGGGGGCCTGGTGCGTGTGGGGAGCACACGGTCCCGTAAGGAGCCTTGTGCTTGCATCTCGAAACTTTGGATGGTGGAATGTCGGAGCCGAAAGGGACCATTTGGGACCTCGTTTTACAGATGCGCAACCGAGGCGCAGAGAAGGGCTGGACATTGCTCAAAGTGAGAACCAGAACAGGGCTAGAGACCAGGCCCCTTGACAGGTGTGGAAGAGGTAGATAGACATCAGGAGTGGAGATTAGACGAGAGACCGGGAGAGGAAATAGCTCTCTGGGGACGGTGTCTGACCGGGGTGGTGTCAGTGAGGCTGCCAGGGTGAGCGCAGGACACTGGAGAGTCCTTGGTGACTGTTTGAAGGGGAAGAGAAGGTAGAAAAACATGACTCCCTCAGGGCTGGGTGGGTCCCTAGGCTGGAATCCCTTTGGATCCAGCCTGGCCATAGATTTTTCCAGACACTAAGTGGAACTTCTTGTTCTGGGCCTGGAGGATCTGGAGGCCCTTGGCCCACAGCCAGGGTAGCCTGTGCTGACATCAAGCCTCCGCCAGCCCGGGCACTGGGCGAAGCCTGGGAGAAACCTGGTTCCCCTCCCAGGGGCCTCCGCCCCGGCGCCCGCCTGGGGTTTTTCCTGGTTCTGGGCCTGCATCACAGCTGCTCTCCGGCCCGGTCGCCTCCAGTCCCACCAGCATTGCCCTGAGCTGGAAAACCCCTCAGGGCCCACGCAGCCGTGACCATAGGGGCAGGAAGCTGTGACACCCAAGGCACGCAGGGTGTGGGGTTTATTCTTAGAGTGTGGTTGGGAAGGGCGGGGCCCAGCGGGGTGGAGCGGGATGGAATGGTTAGGAGAGAACCGAACGAACGGAAGGATCCAGAAAGGAAGAACCCTCTGAATTTCAGGCGAGCTTTCTTTGCAAAAGTGCTGTGTTTGCGTCTGACCCCGGGAGTGTCTCCCTGCTTTGAGTGGCCATGGTGACTCTTCGGGGACATCTCAGGATCCTGGGTGCAGCCTCTCAATTCGGGGACCCCGATCTGTGAAGCAGAGTGGTAGTAGCAATGAGAATGGTGTAAGTAACAGCTGTCATTGATCACGCACTTTCTAGATGCCAGATTTTCTGTATCCAGTACAGTGCCCGGCACACGCTAAGCCCTTTGACAAATGGCAGCCTTATTTAATCCACACATCCATGTTAAGATTAATCTTAACTAGGTATTAATCCCATTTTACAGACGGGGAAACTGAAGCTCAAAGAGCATAAATCGTTCTCCTGATGTCATACAGCCATTTGTCCACTGATTCGACAAATAGTTACCGAGTCGCTGCCGTATGGTGGCCGCGCCGTGGCAGGTGACGGACAGAGCCGTGAGCATGGTGCCCGCCCTCGGGTTTATTTGTGTCTGCGGTAGTGAAGGGCGTCTGACTGTGAACGAATAAGCCAGACGGAAAGGAAGGTGACTGCGGAGCAGCACGGGGGGCGAGCCGGGCAGGAGGCGCACGGCGAGTGTGAGTGAGCTGGCGTTCTGGAAAGGATGACGGGGGAGGGTTTGTGTTCAGGGGTGACATTGGAGCCAGGCTTGGACTGGGGGAGAAGGAGCCTGGGAAAGGCTGTTCCCGGCAGAGCCAACGGCAACAGCAAAGGCTCTGGGGGGTCTGGGGGGGTTGTGAACCTGCTTTCCAGGAGGCCCCAGGAGGGGCGGAAGTTGGCACGGGGGTCATGGCAGTGGGTAGGCCTGGGGCACGGTCGCCTCTGGACCATGGGGAAGGGACGAGGTTGGCAGGGGCCGTCAGTGGCAGGGCCTGGATTTTAATCTGTAAATCCGGGCCTTCGTGTCTGGCCTGGACTCTGCCCCTTTGGCCCAGGTCGCAGTCCTGACTCCGAGCCCGGCTCGGGCAGGGGTGACTCACCTGGCTCTCTGCTGGCCGCAGCCCCCTCCGCTCAGTGTGCCGTGGGGAACGGTTCACACTAAGGAGCTAAGGAGCCTGTCAGGCCTATGGATTCTCTACTGTGTGACAGGAACAAACCCCAGACAATCGGACGATCAGCCCTAAAGGTAGGGGCAGCTGTGCAAACCCAGGACCGAACCTCCCTGCCCCCCCGAGGCTTCCTCCATCCTCCATGCGCGAGTCCCTCACAGTGGAGTCAGCATCGTCTGACCGGGGTTCAAATCCTACCCCATCGCCCGTAACCACCGAGACCGTGAGTAAGTCATTTAATCACCTCCCGGAGCCTCGGTTCCCTCACCTGTGCAGTGGGCTAACACCTGTCTGCTCTCACAGGGCTGTGGGTGAGCACGAAATACGATAGGAGTAGTATCAGCTGACGCTGAGGGCCTGCTCTGGGCCAAGCACGTAGTAATTCCCTTACGTGCATTAACTCACTTCGTCCTCATATCGCCACGAGGGGACAGGGATCGTCATCAGAGCCAGCTTCGTGGAGCGGGCGGCCCGTGCGGTCGTGTACAAGGGCCCCACCCTGGGCTATATGCTCAGCCATTGCTGTTTAGAAATACTTGATAATTTTCAGCAAGTCCCTCCACCCCGGCCCTTTTCATTTTTCACTGGGCCAGGCCCATTCTGTAGAGGGTCAGATTACTATATATTCACTCCTATGTTAAAGAAATGTTTATTCTATGGCCAAATCACCCTGACCACACCGGATCCCGTCTGATCTCGGAAGCAGAGCAGGGTTGGGCGTGGTTAGGACTTGGATGGGAGACCACCTAAGAAGACCAGGTGCCGTAGGTGGAAAAAAAATAAAAAGATAAAGAAGCGTTTGATGGTCCAGGCAGGGCTGAAGGCCCGGGGCGGCGGAAGGAGTGAGCCGGACAGAACTCCCTGCCATCATGGAGTCCACTTCACATCGCTAGCCCGATGAGGGAACTGAGGTTCGGAGAAGGTGAGTCACAGGGAATAAGGGGGTGCCCAGGTTCCAACGAAGCTCCTAACCACAGCACCGTACCCCCCTTTAGCAAAAGGCTGGGAGGTGTTTGACGGGACACAGGGTAAGGAAATAGTTCTGCTCTCAGGGCTTTAAACGTGTTAACTCGTGACGACACCCTCGTTTAGAGACGAGGAAGTGGAGGGAGGCTCTGCGGGGTGAGGTAACTTGCCCGCAGCTGCTCTGCAGGTGAGGAGCCCAAGCAGACCGGCTCCGGCCGCTCCTGCACGGCCGTTAGAAATAACCATCCGAATACGGCGACTTTCCACCCTGATTTTCGTTTTTGTCTCGGGACCCGCCGTGCACACGGCACGACCCAAATCGCTCTGTGTGGAGTAGAGAAATTAACCAATAAAGGAGCAGATTCATTCGACCTAAACGGTGACACCTCCAGAGCTCATCCTCCCCCGCAGCCACCCCAGGTCTGACACCCCTTGTCCCTCCCCGGGCCTTGACTCCAGCCTCCCCCAGGGTGGAGAAAACAGGGCCCTATCTCCCAGTAAACAGGTCGGCTGGAGGGAGGGGGTCCTGTGGGGAGGGGCCGTTCGCAGCGATGCTTATCACGGAGTAACAGCTTTCCTCTCCCTCCCCGTGTGAGGACAGGGGGCCGCACCGTGTTGGGGTCCCATCTCCTGAGAGTCAGGCCGGCTTTCGGCCTGATAGTCGAGGGCTCTGGACGGGACCCCAGCCCAGAATGGCACTTCCCATGGGCTTCCCTGCCACCCGACATCCCTGTCCTTCACTCCTCATGCAGCGAACGGTTGTCGAGTGCCTGCCACGTGCCAGGCACGATTCTGAACCCTGGGGACACAGCAGAGAGCAGCACGGGCAAAGCCCCTGCCCGCAGCGGGTTTCGGTTCTAGTCCCAGATGTCCCCACCCTCGGAATTCTTTCGATTGGGTGGCAGACTTTGGGAGTTTTACCTCATGGGGCACTGGATGTTTTCACTCTTAAATATTGTAGAGTTTTATATAAGGGTACGGTAAGGGTACTTTTTAACGGTTTCGGGTAGGAGAGTAAATCCGGCCCCTCTTATTCCATTTTGGCCAGAATCAGAAGTTTTTCCTTATGAAAAAGCCTCCAGGCCTGCGAGAGGCAAGACCTGGAAGGTCCTCAGTTATTTCTACCTTCACGTGAACGAATTTCCAAGAGCCTTTCTGAAACAGATAGCCATGGAGGATGAAGAGCTGGAAGATGCCAACGTAGGATGCAGGACCGGGAGATAAATGCACAAAGGCTCACATCACATTATTCCATTTAAATTCACCACAGTCCTGCAAATCTGCCAGCACGTCAAGTGCTTTATTTCCATTTTACGCGTGCGTGAAGTGACGCTTGGACCATTTCGATGACTGGCTGGAAGTCACAGGGCTCATTAAGACTCAGGGCTTCTGGCCTCCACCCTGGGCTCCTTCTCACACACTTGGGGTCGGGGGTCACCATCGGGGAGGGAGGACAAAGGGCACCTGGGAGCCCGGCCCTCAGCTGACGCGGTTATTTCACACACCGCTGGCCTCGTCCCTTCTGTCTCGGGCTGGTCTGGGAAACGGCTTCGGCCTCCCAGGGGCACAGGGCATTCCAGCTCAGGTCTCCGGAGGCGCAGCCACAGGCAAGGAAGACCTGAGCAATGTGACACTCCCCGAAGGCAGGGGCCATGGAGGGTCCAGTTACCCCTGGGGTGCCAGAGCCTGGGACAGCGCCTGACCCCCAGTAGATTCTCAAGAAATAGTCATCAAGTGACAAAACACGAGGCAAGGGATTTGGGCATAGACAGACGACCAGGGACGCTCGCCTCAGTGGCTTCGTCTGTGAACTGGGGATAGTCTGCCTTCCAGCGTTCTTTCCGTTTTGTTGAGACAGTGCACGCTGTTTGTTTATCACTGCTCAATCCCCAGCGCCTACATCGGAGCCTGTCACACAGTAGCTGCTTAAGAAATATTTGCTGGGTGAGCAGAGGAGAATAAAGCCTGGGGTTTTGGCGCCCGTGCGGTTAACAGCGAGGAATTTGGGGTCAGGCCTACGTTTGACTCCTGGCCCTGCCCCTTATTAGCTGTGTGACTTGAAAAACGTCCCTGAGCCTCAGTTTCCCCAGTGCCGTAATGAGAAGGGTCTTGCTCTCTACAGCGGGGGTGTCTTGAGCATCAGGCGAGGTCATGCGTGTGAGGTGCGTAGCAGGGTTCCAGGCACAGAGATCGTGCTCTAGCGTTATTGAAGTCCTCATGTGTCTAAGATGAGGGTGCATTTTTTTAAGGGTCATTTTTCTTCCAAAGGGCTTTTATCCCTGGGCTTCCCCTGAAAGACTCCGGAGGTCATTCTCCCGAAAGGTGAGGCCATAAGGAAGGTAAATTCCCGTTAAATCTCCCCTCCAGAGCATAGCGCTCCCAGCAGCCTGCGGGCCAGCGCCCTGGCCTGCTTTGCCCAGGCTGGATCCCGAGGCAGCTGCATTCACCACGGGGGGTGCCAGGCTCTCTGCTCCCAGCCTTGGTCCTCAGCAGCCCTTTGAAGCTAGGATGTGCCTTTTCTTGACTTGCAGTTGGCTGGGCCTCAAAACTAACAAGCAGTCAGTTCCCTCGCCAGGGTGAAGTGGGTGCTCCAGAGATCAGCGGTGCAGATAGCGAGTGAAATCTAGTCCTCCAGCGAAGGCAGCCAGCAGATACAGTGACTGCCCCGAGCTCCGCCATCCCCTCTGCGGCTGACCCCCCTCCTTCGTGGGTCTGGTCTAGGTCTGGGTCTCAGCCACCTCACAGGCTGGAGTTCCGGGTCTTTCTGGCCTCCATGATCTGGGCCTGTGGACGCCATAAGTATAGGTCGATGTTTGCCTTAGAAACTTTGGTCATTATCAAGGGAAGATTCTGTGGCTTTGAAGAGGAGACAGATGAGGCTGACCTTCGTGTGGACGGCAGTCGAAAGCAGCGGGGCGTCCAGAAGACCGGTCAGACAGGGATCTGACATTGAGAGGGTGCGAGGATTCCGAAGATCAGGGAGGTGGGGTGCAGGGCGCAGGGAGAGCTTTCAAGGCATGAAAGCAATTACTACGTCGATCCGACAATAAAGAGACCAGACATAAGTGTCCATCTCTTTCTCTTGACGTACAGAAGTCCGACCCAAGTTTAAGGCTCATTCACTGCTCTCTTCTTTGCAGAATTTTCTGGAGTTTAAATTTCTCCAGGTCTCGCTACTCCATGGCTCTGCTCCCCATCTGCTCTTCTTCCCTGCAAGCTCTCCTTGAGCACGTGTGTCTGCGTGTGTGTGTGTGTGCATATGTATGTGTGTGTCTATGTGTATGCGTGTGTCCGTGTGTCTGCGTGTGTCTGTGTGTCTGCATGTGTATGTGTGTGTCTGCGTGCATATGTGTGTGTCTGTGTGTCTGTGTGTATATGTGTGTCTGTGTGTGTCTGCGTGTGTATGTATGTGTGTGTCTATGTGTATGCGTGTGTCCGTGTGTCTGCGTGTGTCTGTGTGTCTGCATGTGTATGTGTGTGTCTGCGTGCATATGTGTGTGTCTGTGTGTCTGTGTGTATATGTGTGTCTGTGTGTGTCTGCGTGTGTATGTGTGTGTCTGCGTGTGTATGCATGTGTCTGTGTGTCTGCATGTGTATGTGTGTCTGCATGTGTATGTGTGTATGCGTGTGTCTGCATGTGTATGTGTGTCTGTGTGTGTCTGCATATGTATATGTGTGTCTATGTGTATGCGTGTGTATGTGTGTCTGCATGTGTCTGCGTGTATCTGCGTGTGTCTGCATGTGTCTGTGTGTCTGCATGTGTCTGTGTGTCTGCATGTGTATGTGTGTATGCGTGTGTCTGCATGTGTATGTGTGTCTGTGTGTGTCTGCATATGTATTTGTGTGTCTATGTGTATGCGTGTGTATGTGTGTCTGCATGTGTCTGCGTGTGTCTGCATGTGTATTTGTGTGTCTGCGTGCGTATGTGTGTGTCTGTGTCCGTGTGTCTGCATGTCTGCATGTGTATGTATGTGTCTATGTGTATGTGTGTCTGCGTGTGTCTGTGTGTGTCAGCGTGCGTCTGCATGTGTCTGCGTGCATATGTGTGTCTGTGTGTATGCGCGTGTCTGCGTGCATGTGTGTCTGTGTGTATGCGTGTGTCTGCGTGTATATGTGTGTCTGTGTGTGTCTGTGTCTGCGTGTGTCTGTGTGTGTCTGCGTGTGTATGCATGTGTCTGCGTGTGTCTGCATGTGTATGTGTGTGTCTGCGTGCGTATGTGTGTGTCTGTGTCTGTGTGTATATGTGCGTCTGCATGTGTCTGCGTGCATATGTGTGTGTCTGTGTGTATGCGTGCGTCTGCATGTGTCTGTGTGTCTGCGTGTGTCTGCGTGTATATGTGTGTCTGTGTGTGTCTGCGTGCGTATGTGTGTGTCTGTGTGTCTGTGTCTATATGTCTGTGTGTGTCTGTGTGTGTCTGCGTGTGTCTGCGTGTGTCTGCGTGTATATGTGTGTCTGTGTGTCTGCGTGCATATGCGTGTGTCTGTGTGTCTGTGTCTATGCGTGTATATGTGTGTCTGTGTGTGTCTGCGTGCGTATGCATGTGTCTGTGTGTCTGTGTGTGTATGCGTGTGTATGTGTGTCTGCGTGCGTCTGCGTGTGTCTGCATGTGTCTACGTGCGTCTGCGTGTGTCTGCGTGTGTCTGTAGCTACCTGGCACGCTTTCGTTCAGGCATCCATTCATTCGCTCATTCAAAAACAGGTGGAATAGTCCAGCGGTCAGGAGGGCACGGGAAAGCCGGGCAGCTGCTGGTGGTGCGGACACCGGCTGTGTAAGCCTAGGCCAGGCACCCACCTCCCCTCTCTGCCTCAGCCCTCTCACCTCTAAAACGAGC
>NW_011888881.1:1968268-1969187 GCF_000151845.1 Pteropus vampyrus | reverse complement strand
TGTATGTGTGTGTCTATGTGTATGCGTGTGTCCGTGTGTCTGCGTGTGTCTGTGTGTCTGCATGTGTATGTGTGTGTCTGCGTGCATATGTGTGTCTGTGTGTGTCTGCGTGTGTATGTGTGTGGGTCTGCGTGTGTATGCATGTGTCTGTGTGTCTGCATGTGTATGTGTGTATGCGTGTGTCTGCATGTGTATGTGTGTCTGTGTGTGTCTGCATATGTATGTGTGTGTCTATGTGTATGCGTGTGTATGTGTGTCTGCATGTGTCTGCGTGTGTCTGCATGTGTATATGTGTGTCTGCGTGCGTATGTGTGTGTCTGTGTCTGTGTGTATATGTGTGTCTGCGTGTGTCTGTGTGTGTCTGCGTGTGTCTGCGTGTGTATGCGTGTGTCTGCGTGCGTATGTGTGTGTCTGTGTCCGTGTGTCTGCGTGTCTGCATGTGTATGTATGTGTCTATGTGTATGTGTGTCTGCATGTGTCTGTGTGTGTCAGCGTGCGTCTGCATGTGTCTGCGTGCATGTGTGTGTGTCTGTGTGTATGCGTGTGTCTGCGTGCATGTGTGTGTCTGTGTGTATGCGTGTGTCTGCATGTGTATGTGTGTCTGCATGTGTCTGTGTGTATATGTGTGTCTGCGTGTGTCTGTGTGTATATGTGTGTCTGTGTGTGTCTGCGTGCGTATGCATGTGTCTGTGTGTCTGTGTGTGTATGCGTGTGTATGTGTGTCTGCGTGTGTCTGCGTGTGTCTGTAGCTACCTGGCACGCTTTCGTTCGCTCATTCAAAAACAGGTGGAATAGTCCAGCGGTCAGGAGGGCACGGGAAAGCTGGGCAGCTGCTGGTGGTGCGGACACCGGCTGTGTAAGCCTAGGCCAGGCACCCACCTCCCCTCTCTGCCTCAGCCCTCTCACCTCTAAAACGAGC
>NW_011888881.1:1966519-1968218 GCF_000151845.1 Pteropus vampyrus | reverse complement strand
GGGCAGCTGCTGGTGGTGCGGACACCGGCTGTGTAAGCCTAGGCCAGGCACCCACCTCCCCTCTCTGCCTCAGCCCTCTCACCTCTAAAACGAGCATAATAGTAAGAGCCTCGTAAGGCTGGGTGGCAGTCAGCTAAATGGACCCCCACAAAGCATTTGGAGCAGAGTCCGGCACCTAGTAAGCCCTCAATAACGAGGATATTCTTTTTTAGCAGACATTTATCGGGCATCTCAGTGACGTCCAGCACCGCGTATGTAAACATTACTGGGCTTTTTGGGATAAAAGCTGATGCCTGCCTTCCTGAGCCCACGCTTCAGACTGCACACCGGCCTTCGGTAAGTTCCCTTATCTACAGGAGAATGTTCACTGATGAACCCACGAGGGAAGGACGATTATTCCTTCCCTAATCAGAGCTTGAACCTCCCAAGGTTGCTGCTGTCACGTCTTAAGGACCAAAGGCCTGTAAATGGCTCTGCCACTTACCCACGGAATCCCACCCCCGCATCCCCCCAGGAGCCTCTGTTTCTTCAGCCTGGCAGGTGGGGGGTGATGTCTCCCCTTTAAGATTTGCGGGGGCATCGTGGAACCTCAAACGCCTTGTGTCGTGCGGGGTGAGGATGGCATCCGTCGGCTCCACTGAGAGTTTCCTCAGGGCAGGAACGACTTCTTGTCTCTGCTGCGGGAGCATGTGCTCGGGCCATGTGCGGGGTCTCTGTCACTTCATCAATGAACAGTTTGCACCGCGGACCCCTGTACGAGCCAGAACTGCCGTCATTGCAGGCAACAGAATCCTCTCTCCAGCAGCCTAGGCGCAAAGGAGAAATGCGGGGGATGCATGTGGGGGTAACTCGTGTACACACAGGAGGAGCCAGGCCTCAGGGCCGCTAGGAGCTCACCCGCTCGCTCTCTGCTTCTGCCTGTCATCTCCATCCCCTCAAACCAGCTCCTTCTGGGTGCCACCAAGAGCATCCCGTTTCCTCAGAGAGAAACTGAATTTTCTTACCTAGATCCAAGCCCAAAAATCAGAGAAAGATGCTGATTGGTCCAGCTTGGGTCATGTGTTTATTTGTGGGATGGATCAGCTGGGGGCGGCGCAGGGGTGGTGTCCATGACACAGCATGGACACAGCCACTAGGGGGTCTGCCCGGGTATCAGCACCCCACGAGGGAGGTCCCCATTTCGGCCCCTGAGAACGTCTGCTGCTCCCTGTCTGACCACTTTCGTCGTTCCCGGGCTGAATGAATGTCACCTCCCAAGTAGACTGTAAGTTCCGTCACAGCAAGAACCATGTCTCGGATACTATTTTCATTCTTCTTTTCCCTCCGCCCCTGCCCATCACGCACGGGGTGGCAATGTCGGTCACACTGCTAGTCCTGTGGTCATGGAACGTCCCAGATAAGAGATGAAAGAATTAGGGCACAGACACAGAGCAAGCTGCCCAAGGTCACGAAGCTGGTCCCTGGTCCCTGCCCTGTGATTTCTGAGGCTCCCTCTCCCTCTCTCAGGGCTAAGGCTCCAGTGTCCTCATCTTTGCCTCCAAACAGCTCGTCCACTTCCCGCCTCCCCGGGCTTATCTCGTGCATTCTGTACCTCTTCAAGGTGGTGATTATTTTGATTGTGATTTTTATTGTCGCCTGAGGCGCCAGCCCTGGCCCATTTCCCACGCATCAGAGATAAAGGAAACTTTGACTCTGCCTC
>NW_011888881.1:1960492-1966469 GCF_000151845.1 Pteropus vampyrus | reverse complement strand
AGGGGGTCTGCCCGGGTATCAGCACCCCACGAGGGAGGTCCCCATTTCGGCCCCTGAGAACGTCTGCTGCTCCCTGTCTGACCACTTTCGTCGTTCCCGGGCTGAATGAATGTCACCTCCCAAGTAGACTGTAAGTTCCGTCACAGCAAGAACGATGTCTCGGATACTATTTTCATTCTTCTTTTCCCTCCGCCCCTGCCCATCACGCACGGGGTGGCAATGTCGGTCACACTGCTAGTCCTGTGGTCGTGGAACGTCCCAGATAAGAGATGAAAGAATTAGGGCACAGACACAGAGCAAGCTGCCCAAGGTCACGAAGCTGGTCCCTGGTCCCTGCCCTGTGATTTCTGAGGCTCCCTCTCCCTCTCTCAGGGCTAAGGCTCCAGTGTCCTCATCTTTGCCTCCAAACAGCTCGTCCACTTCCCGCCTCCCCGGGCTTATCTCGTGCATTCTGTACCTCTTCAAGGTGGTGATTATTTTGATTGTGATTTTTATTGTCGCCTGAGGCGCCAGCCCTGGCCCATTTCCCACGCATCAGAGATAAAGGAAACTTTGACTCTGCCTCCCAGCCAGGGCAGTCTCCCTTCTCAGACCTGCCTCGCCTCAGCTCGTCTGCATTCGTGGTTCTGTTCCGGACACCGTATTCGTTTTCTGGGCTGCTGCGACGAAGGACCACAAACCGGGTGACTCCAACAACGGACGTGGAGGGTCTCAAGTCTGCGAGGCCACCGTGGGTAGGTTAGCACCCCCCGAGGCCGTGAGGGGGGCTGTGTTCTAGGCGTCTGCCCAGCATCAGGTGGCTCGCTGGCCACCTCTGCTGTTCCTTGGCTCATAGATGCCTCGTTCCAACTTCCGCCTCTGTCTTCGCCGGGCGTCTTCCCTGTGTGCCCCTCTGTGTCCAAGCTCCCCCTTTTTACCGGGGCACCGGCCGAATTGGGTGAGGGGCCACCTTCATGACCTCACGGGACTGTGGTCACCTCTGTAAGACCCTGTTTCCAAATTAAGTCACATTCTGTGGTATTGGGGTGTTGAGACTTCGATGTCTTTTTTTGGGGGGGACACAATTCAACCCAGAATAAACGTCGTTCTTACCCCCTTCCCGGCCCGAACCAGCCAAATCCTACTGACCCACCCCGGTGCAGGCCAGCCCGCCCTGCCTGCCCGGTGGCCCTCAGTCCTGTCCTTCATGTTCGTATGGGTCGTGGTTTCTGCTCCTGTCATTAGCCGGTGAGTACCCGTGTCCCCCTCAGACGCTCCCCTTCATGAGGACAGGAGCGTGACTGTTCTGTGCGCTACTGCGACCCCAGAGCCTAAATGAATGAATGAATGAATGAATGATGAATGATGGAGGGATTAATCTTTGCTAACCACCAAGATGGGGGGGTTCTCGGCAAGGACCTCAGAGGCCGAGGCTGGATTCCTCCAGGGTCCCCCGGGGCCGGCCCCTGCCCTCACACACCCTCACCAGCCTCTGACAGATGACAGTCACTGCCTCTCCCTCCCGCCCGTCACCCCGGGAGACTCCGTTTCAGCACCGCCATGCAGGGAAGGGCTCGCCAGCCTGAGGGACAGTGGAGGTGAGTCAGAAGGGACGATAAAGTGGACGGCTCTGAAACCAGACCCCTGGCATGGAGCTAGGGTGCAGGTTCACCAAAGGTAAGGGCGCCCAAGGGAGCGTCGCCTTTCAGGAACACGCTCTGGTTGGCAGGGGGCCCAGTGTGCCCCAAGCCCCAGGTCCTCGAGGGTGCTGTGCCAGCACAGCCTGAGGAGGATGACAGGTGGACTTGTCGGAGACACCCCTCCCCCAGCTGCCATTCGGGCCTCACCTGTGTAGCAGGTGTAGCTTTAAGCTTTGCGGCTTGGACTTTTTCTTGTGTGGACCAGGCGGACACACTGAGGGACATTCATGGGGCTCAACAGATGCAAATTGACCTGCCTCCTACCCCCCAAAATTCCAGCCCCCACATGTCCCAGGACCCCTCGGGGACCCCTCGTAGGCAGCAAATCCCAAAGGGAAAAACAAAGGCCTCCTAACACCCAGCCCAGGATGAGGGCCAAGCTGGAAAAAGTGACTTGTGGGCCAGTCACCATGTTTTTCCCCAGTGAAAGGCTGACTCATTGCGACAGGCCCAGGCTGGCTGGGACTCGAGCCGCTGGCTTGGAACTGGCCTGGGCAGTGCTAGCCTTGTCTGAAAGGCTGGTCCGTGAGAAGCCACGGGTCAGGGGCAGAGGCCACCGCCCAAGGAAACAGCCACATGTGGCCTCGGGGGCCCTGAAGGAAGCAGGGGTGTGGGGGGATTGGGGGGGCCGAGCCTCACGTCCCTCAGACTCTTGGGGGCCTGGCGCAGCATGGGCTGGGTAAGGTCTGGACAGGCCGGGGGTGACGGGGGAACGAGCCTTAGGCGTGTCCGTCCTGGTCTCCCTTCTCCTAGAAAATGCAAATGGAAAACAACGCTCTCCTAGAAAATGCAAATGGAAAACAACGAACTTAAAGGTAGAGAAACTCAGTGAGGTCTTCAATTTTCTTCACGAGATGATCCCAATGCTTTTCTTTGAATTATCCAAAGGAAAGAACTTTCCAATTTGAGGGGGCTAAAAGGGAGCCGTGGTTGCTTTCCCAGGGCCCTGAGCACGTTCAGTCTGTCCACTGGGCCACCCGGCACCGTGCAGAGTGTGAGGTGTGTCACTGATGAGCTCCCCAGAACTTCTTCCTTCCTCGTGCCATTGTTCACGGTGATAGCGGGGGCTCTTCAGTAAGGACTTTGAGTCACATGCAGCTTAAATCCCCGGCTGTGCCATCTGATTGCTGTGTGTCCTTGGGTAAGTCACTTGATCTCACTGAGTCTCAATTTCTATATGTATAAAATGGAAATTACACAAGATGATGCATGCATAGCGCCTAGTACCGTACTTATCAGAGCCTGGGATATGTACTAGATCTCTTCTAGCTTCTCCCTTTATTCCCTACAAAGCCTCTTTTAGGAGAGAATGGCATAGCAGTCATTTACAGTTTAGTGTGAATAAGCTCCTGTCTCACGCCTTCTTTGTATTCGCTTCTTCAACAAATGCTTGTGCACCTGCCACAGACCGAGGTGAGCTGGGTGCTCTGTACTCTACACTCAGATTTCTCTTTCCATCGTCACAACAGTCTCTACCAGATCCCTAGTGCTCCACTCGGCGGAAGAGGAATCTGAGACTCAGGGAGGTGGAAGGGTGTTCCCAAGGTCACACGGCAGAGCCTAGCGTCACTTATTCATTCAGGGCACACTGACTGAATTTCTGCTCTGTCTCAGGATGGGTACTAGGGCACGGCAGTGAATGAGTCAGACCCCCATCTTAAGACCCTCGTGGGCTACAGAGTGTAAAATAACCTTTCGTCATCGCTCTAATTGTCGAAGTCCCTGACGGAAGCCTGGGCGTATGGGCGAGGACAGCTTCCCTAGACCCCTCCATTGTCCATCAGAGGGCGTTGCCCCTTTCCCATTGGACAGGACCGGCCCTGCCCAGGCCTGAGCTGGCGAAGCAACAGGCCTGTTGCCCTTTCTTCCCGTATCCTCTTCCGGGGACAGATTTCCAAGACCCTCTCAGAATTCCATTCTTGTTCTTCTTATGGCCCTTCTTGATATAATATATATTACAGAAACAGCACATGTTCATTGTAAAAAAAAGAAGAAGAAAAGAAAATACAGATCAGCTAAAATTCTCAAAGTAACGGTACCTCTAAGTTCTGCTAGAATGGTTAAAATTGTGTTGAATGGTCTGCCAGAACTTTTTCTTCTGCAAATGTAATATAATGAATAATGATGATAAGACGATGATAATGATAATAATGGCGGCATGGATTCTAGCTAACCCTGACACGGAGCGTCCTCTGTGCCAGTTACTGGTCTAAGCATCTCAGAGATCTTAACTCATTTCATCCTCATGACAACTCAGGGAGCTGATATTACTGCCCTCAATTTATAGGCGTGACAACTGAGGCAGAGAGAGGACGTATAAAAGTGGACATATTATTCTCGATTTAAAAAATAAGACCATTCTGAACGTACCATTCTGTGACTTAGCTTTTCCCCCTTAACAATAAATAAATAGTAATAATATATTCTCTCAACATAATTTTTCATGACTATTTGGCATTCTAGCATTGACATATACCATAAATTACTCAACCAGTCTCCTCTAGGCCATTTTTCTGATTTTCATTTTCTATTCTTTTTTTTTTTTTACTAAGAATGACACAGAGATGTTCATCCTTGTAGCTTAATCTTTGCAAACCTAATCAATAACCCTTAGGGTGACACCTGGAAGCGGAATCTCTTGCTCTCGCGATACACATGCTCCAAGACTTCTGACATCTCTTGCAAACTGGCTCCCAGGTGGGACTGCTCCTGATTGCTAAGTAGGAACTGTCACAGCCCCTGGACAACGGTGTGGCAACGCCCATCGGCACGAGACGGATGCTCGTGCTGCTGACTCAGCGATCTCACTGCTGGGAATTTGTCTCATACATATTGTCATACACATGCAAAATGACATATGCATAAAATTAATCACCGAGGGCCTGTTGGTCATAGCGAACGATCAGAAATAATCCTAATGTCCGTGATAGGGAAGTGCTCAAATAAATTATCGCACGTTTAGACAATGAAATACTAGACCGTTTTAAAAAAAAGAGCGAAAAACTTTTCTCTGTATTCAGGGGAAAGCTCCCTAAGATATGGTGCTGAAGATGAAGTGCAGGAAACGTAAATAACATTTAATTTTGTATTAAAAAGGGGACGAATGATAGGCCACATTCATATTTGCATGTATAAACATTAATAAACTCTAAAACGGTGCCCGCCTGCCTACTTGTGAGTGACTTCGATGGGGTTGGGGGGATCGGCATCAAAGGATGAATCGGGACAGAGGTACAAATTTTTTCCCTTATCGTCTTTTCTCTTTTTTTAGATTTTGAAACCATCCTGTACTTCTCTTCAGAAAATTAGTCTTAAAAAATTGCCTTCTAATATTGTTAATTTTTTTAAGGTGTGAGAGTGCTATTGTAGTAATCTTTTAAAGAATACGTATCTTTCAGAGATACATATTGCAATATTTACAAATGAAATTACGTGACGTCCAGATTTGCTTCAAAATCATATATGAGCAGGGGAAGCAGGTGGGTGTATAGATTACATATGAAAGTGATCTGGCACGAATTGACGATCGTTAAAGCTCAGACCGATGCACAGAGGCTTCCTTATGCTCTTCTGTCTACTTGAAAAAATAATTTGTCGAGGTGAAATTCACATAAAACGAACCATTGTTAAGTGAACAGTTCAGTGGCATTTAGTACATTCATATGCGGTGCAACCACCATCCTGATCTCGCTCCAAAACCTTTCTACAACTTCAGATTAAAGGCCCTGGGCCCTTGAAGCGATTTCTGACTATTTCATATAAATGAATCATATGATATGAGACTTTTTGTGTCTGGCTTCTTGACCTGAGCGCGACGTTTGCGAGGTCCTTCCACGCCGCAGCATTCTGAGCCTCTCGTCTGTGTCTACAGAGCAGTTTTTGCTTGCCCTTCATCCGTGGCTGAACGTTTCAGCCGTTTTTGAGCATAAAGATGACGCCGTTACGGGCGTGCATTTACGTGTCCTTGCTGGAGCAACCGTTCTCAATTCTTTTGGGGACCTACCTAGGAGTGGAATGGCAGGGCTACGCGGTAATTCTATCTCTAACTTTTCGAGGCATCTCCAAACTGTTTTCTACATTCCCACCAGCCATGTTCGAAGGTTCTAATTTCTCCATGTCCTCGACAACACTTGTTATTTTCCGTTTTGTTTTTTCTCTATTACAGCCACCCTAGTGGGTGTGAAGTGGTATGTCGCTGTGGTTTTGATTTGCATTTCCCTGATGACTAATGGTGTTGAGCATCTTTTCATGTGCTTCTTGGCCATTTGTATGTCTTCTCTAGAGCAATGTGAATTCGG
>NW_011888881.1:1948903-1960442 GCF_000151845.1 Pteropus vampyrus | reverse complement strand
TATTACAGCCACCCTAGTGGGTGTGAAGTGGTATGTCGCTGTGGTTTTGATTTGCATTTCCCTGATGACTAATGGTGTTGAGCATCTTTTCATGTCTTTCTTGGCCATTTGTATGTCTTCTCTAGAGCAATGTGTATTTGGATCCTCCGACCCTTTTTAAATTGGGTTGTTTTGTTGTTTCTGTCTACTTTTGTATATGTTTAAAAATTCTCCAGTAAAGAAAGAAAAAAACATTTTAGATATTTTACTAAAAACTTTAAGAAACCCACTTTTTTTTTTTTTCTGGAAAGAGTAATTTTTCTTCCTTTTCCCCCCTACTTTAATTCCTCAGAGACCTTTGCATAACTCTCCTCTCCATATACCATCATCCATAAGGCCGTTTCGAGAAATACATTTGCTCTTCCAACAAATAAACGAGCACAAGTTTCTTCCTTTCGCCCCCTCCAAGGTGGACGGAGGGCGTGAGAGCAGGCCTGGGCCTCAGGTGTAGCTGAGGCTGGTTGTCTCCGTTGCTTTCGGCGATGACATCGGGTCGACCCCTCTACCAAGTAGCCTGGTAGCTCACCCCTGATGTCCCACCTCAGTGTCTTTGCTAAGATTCCTCCAGGAAGGGAGGGCCCGGTCATTAGCGGAAGAAGCCCTTGGGCCCACATCCAGCCACATCACAAGACTAGACGGCCCAGCCGGGGACAAGCGTGTCAGTGGCTTCCACAGCCAATGGGAGAGGCCGCTCCCGGCTCAGGTTCTGCTGTGGTAGTCGGGCCAAACAGATGGCTTGGGATAAACAGGGGGGTGGTGCTGGGAGGGATGGTGGCTTTGAGTGGCCTCAGCCTCCCTCTGGATCCCGGAGAAAGAGGCAGCTGAGGTGAAGGCCATGCCTGAGGAAGGGGCTGTAGTTTGATGCTTTACAAACATGTTTGTGATTTTTTTTTTTTTTTTTTTTAGCAATGGAGCTCTTGTTTAAACAAACCACTACAATATATAAGACAGGAAAAGGGAGCTGCTCCAGCTGAAGAGGATGAGAAGTCCAAGGCTTCCCCCCCTCATGCCACGTGGCACCTTGAGGACTTCTCAAGGGAACACGCCGATCCCGTTAACACATAGTCTTTATGTGAAAGCACTTGGGGACTCAGCACACTCTGTCTCTGGGAGCCATGCAGCAGGACCCAGAGGCCTGAGGGGAACCCAGCAGTATGTCAAGCTCCAGCCCGAGACACCGGCCCTGCTTACCCCTCACCTGCCAATCCTGGGGAGATGGCCAACAGCTGGACAGCTGGGTCAGGGTGTGGGTGGGCTGAGGGAACCAAGGAGGGACAGGAGCAGGGGCCTGGGCTCCTGAGTGGCCCAGGTTCCCTTCCAGCCAGAGAGCCTGAAACTCAATCTCGGCTCCCCCGCCCCCGCCCTCCCTCGGGACTGGCCTGGCCCTACATGGTCCATGTGTAGCTACTGCCCAGGCCCCTCTCCCTGCCCCTCCCCTAACCTTAAGAGAAATGAGAGAAAAGCATGGTCCCCGCCCACCCCAGGACACTTCGTTTGATACAGGACTTCCTCGAACCTGGATTCTGGGTCTCAGCAGAGTAAACCTACAGGCCTCCACCGCCCCCGCCATTATGCCCCGATAGTCACGTGCGGTGGTGGTGTCGTGGGGGGCTTTTGTGAGGGAGCAGATAAAGAGTTAGCTACAGCCTCAGCTACACCTGAGGCCCAGGCCTGCTCTCACGCCCTCCGTCCACCTTGGAGGGGGCGAAAGGAAGAAACTTGTGCTCGTTTATTTGTTGGAAGAGCAAATGTATTTTTTGAAACGGCCTTATGGATGATGGTATATGGAGTTAGCTCCTCGGCGGGCTCATAGCAGCCACTCGGCGGGGCTATTTAGTGGATTAAATGAGATCATGTGTATTTCAGCCCGACCGTCACGGCAGCTCCATTTAGAAGCGAGGGCATGGCCCTGTCCTTTACCTATGTGTCACCTCAGATGAGGCGGTTCCCCTCTCTGAGCTCTGAAAGTGGGCATATTAATATTTACCCCTCACGGCTTCTATAGGAAGTAGAGAGAATTCGCATCAGGTGCTTAATAGTGCCTGGCATAGAGAAAGTACTCGGAATCCGGTAGTCACAGTTGCAGTTATTCCTAGTTTTACCACTACTGCTGTTATTATTATTATTGCTATGACTATCGTTTAATGAGAAAGGCAGTGTAGTTTTGTAGTTAAGCGCATAGGCTCTGAAGCCACATTGCCTTGGTTTAAATGCTGATTCACCATCGGCCCTTAGGCTGTGTGACCTTCTGCCAGTTACGTAACCTCTCTGTGACTGAGTTTTGTTAATCATATAAGGGAAAGATTAATTACGTTTGCCTCATGCAGTCGCTGTGAAAATTGAGTTATCGTATGAGGAACGCTCTGAAGAGAGCCTGGCAAACAGTAAGTGCTACAAATGTGTTAGCTGTTCATTGTGGTTGTGTCAGTATTTGTATTATTATGAATTATTATTATTGTTATTATTAAACGACCAGACTCTGTGAAAGCCTTCGCCATGGATGCCATTAAGGAGGGCCACAATCCAACATCCTCAACGTCCCATTAATGCTTGGGTGACTTGGAAGCTGTGTGATCTTGGGCAAATCCCCTCCCCTCTCTGAGCCAGCTTTTATTGATCTACAAAATGTGACTTCTAAGAGTACCTTTCTCATCATGGCACTGCTAGGTTGTTAGGCTCCATTAATGAGCGGCGACCCGTGGGAAGCTGCTACCTTGTCGTTAACTAGGCCCTCGTCCCCGCGCCCAGCCTGCGTCCAACTCCCTCCTCCGCCCCCGCAGGCCGGCGCCGCTGCCAGGCCCTGTCTGGGGGGGCGGGGGGCGGAGGAGCCGAGCGATCCCGCGGCAGCCAAGCTTCCCCGGGGATCAGGTTTCTGCTGACGCTGTGCCAGGCACGTCGGCTTCCAGGAACCGGCAGCCGCTTTTAGCCCTGGGCCGCACACGAAAGGGCTGCAGTCGGAAACGTGACGTTGTGTCAACAGGCAGGCAGGTCAGCGCTGGGTGAGACCATCCCCGCGGATCCCGCCCTGTCTGAGGGCGGCCAGGTCCCCGGCCGCCGCGCCCCTGCCTCCCTCCGCCCCTCCTGGGCCCCAGCTCAGCCTTCACCCCCTCACGCTCGCACACCCCTTTTCAAACAGAGGTCCTCTTTGTCTCCGGTGGGCAAAAAGACCGGGGTGCACGCACCCCCCCCCTCAGCTTCTGTCTCCTTCTGAGCTACTTGGAACCTGCTATGACTGGGGGCTGGAGGAAGGTCAAGGGCAAGCAAGAAGGGCAAGGTGGCAGAGGGGCAGCTGCTCCTTGGGGTGTTTGACAGGGGCAGAAGTCAGGAGGAGGGTTCTGGGTTGACTACGTGTGGAACCCTCAAAGCTTTTTTTAGTTCAGTTTGCTCCAACCACTTCCTGTGTCCCCACAGCTACTCCCTGAGTCACTGCCAGGAGAGAGGGGTGTGCAAAACGAGTCCGGTCTTGATTTCAACCCCGGGCTCCGTCCCCAGGATAAACTCGACTTGTTTGGGTTTTTACCAATAAGAAAGTCTGGCCGGAAGAGCCTAGCGGTTCATGGAGGAATTCAGGGGCCCAACCAGCAGGAGGGCCGGCCCCGGGGTGCTGGCAGGAGGGGGAGATCACACGGTTGGCCACCTGCCTGCTGTGGGGGATGTGAGAGGGCTCGGAACCCTTCCTTCAGCCGCCCCAGGGAGGTGACAGACACCGGTTGGTTGATGGGCCCATGGGTTCACCTCCTGATTCATTTCAGGACACCGTGCTGCCAGAGGTCAATGGCAGACAATCGAGGTCAATGGCAGACAATTGTAACATTCGGACCCTGCGCTCTGCATCTCACACAAGCCAGGCAATGTTCTCTCCAGCCTGCTGGCTCACAGGAGATGGGGAAGGTGACATGTGAAGCCAACAGCCAGGCCAGGCAGGTGGTGCTTTTGTCTGGCTGATTGCTTCCTGGGGGCCTGGGGCAGGTTCCTGCCTGGGCCCCAGACAACAGAGGGTTCTGGAAGGCTGAGACGCTGTGGGGTCTGGAGTGTGGCACTGGCCATCAGGAAACATCAGGACACCTCTGGGAGGGAGCCGGGGCGAGGCAAAAATATTCGACCGGGTCATTTCCCACGGAATTTTTTCTTTTTCATAAGAGCCGCTTGACTAAGGAACACGAATATCCATTCACGCACAAACACACCCAGTGAGAGGAAGTCCAGGAAGGATGTAGAAAATAATTATGGGATGTTGCCTTCAGCAGCAATAAGACAGGATATGGCAAATCCATTTAGACCTTGCTCCACTCGAAAAAGTTAGACTGCCTTGGTGAAGAGCTGCTAGCCCAGCGTCAATTATTATTGCGTAATAATCCGGGACATCTTTTCTCAGCGCGCCTGCTCCTCCACCAAGCTCCCCGGACACTCAGGCCCACAATTTCATACTTCGATTTTCTGTCAAGTTCTAAGGACCATGACAAAAGCAGACTGTTGGGGGGAGGGGGGGAGGGACAGAATGTCCTTTTTGCTTAACTGTAGAAGGAGGCGTGGGATGATTGTTACAACTCTGGCAAGCATCAGTTAAAAAAATAAAAACAAACTTAAAACAAATATTTGTCTATTAGATTGACTAAGCTTATTCTGTCTGAATACAAGGCATGGGAGAGGCGGAACGAAATGGCAGTGAGATTAAACTAGTTGGGGACAGCAGGAGACAGCCTCATCTCATGATCGAGTTATTTTAAAAAATGCAGGAGACCATCTTTCTCTTCCACAGGAAAAGGATTATTTTATTAAGTACTTTAAAACAACTACTTAACATTGACTCATAGATAAAAATATTTACAATTTCACACCTTCAGGAAGGCTCCAAAATATAAACACTGTACCTCTCCCTAGAGAAAAATTATTCTTCTCTTCAAAAACAGGAATACATTCATTTTTCTCACTTTGTAGATCAAGTAATTATACAAATAAACATCTGAAACATTTTCCTTTTTAATATATTTATATAATATATATTTATAACAGTTTTACAAATAAAGGCAACGACTTTATACCAAAATAAAAACAGGAAAAGAAAGAGTTAAAACACAATCGGTGCTCAAGCATAGTGCATTTTGAAAAGCTGGTGCAGGGCTAGCTGGACGAGTCAGAAAACAAGAACTCTGGACCAAAAATAAAGCTTCTCTGAAGGAGACGGACTCCTTTTCAGCAATAAGGACGCTCCATCTGCTGTCGGGCGAGGGGAATTAGCCTGCGAGAGGATCTTCTTGTCCAAGGGCTGGTTAGGCCTTTAGGAAGCTAAGCTGTGTTAAAAGGAGTTTTAGGGGGGAACCGAACTGGGTCTAGCTCTGCTTGAAACTCAGCTTTATGCACTTTGGGGCGCTTGGAACTGAGGTGTCTGTGTCTCTCAGACCTGGGGTTTGGTTCCCTGGACAGCAAGACTGTTTCTAGGTGACAGCTAGAAACAGGTGTCAGAGGTCCCCAGGGACTTCTCCCTCGGCCCCTGGCAGCTCGGCCTGGACCAGGGGGCCCTTTCGGTTGCTCAGTAAGCTAGTCACTCAGGAAAAGGCCGAGGAGGGGACTACATTCTCTTTGTTCGTCGAGGCAGGGGTGGGGAGCAGACCTGCGGAAGCTCCCCGGGCCACCACCGTGCCATGTCTGTGTCTGCTACCTCGCCGCTCTGCAGAGAGCTTGGGTCTGGTCTGGCTGCCCTGTCCCTGTCTGGTGAGTCAGGGAGACAATGACAGGGAGGCGGGTGGGGTCAGGAGAGCTGGCTGGGAACTGCCCTCTGGAAAGCCCTCGTTTGAAAGTACCTTTTTCTCAAAGCCACAGACCCGGCTCCCAAAGCGTAGACTGACTCACGGCCTGAGACTTCGAAGCTTTTGAACATCCAGCCGACTCGTATGGGGAGGAGGGAGCATTTGCCGGGCAAGGAAAGGCCCAGGGGTCTGCCGCAGTCCCTCTAAACCTCCCGACGGCAGGCAAGCCTTCACGTCTTCCCTAGGCCGAGAGGAGCTTTCGCGTCCTAAACCAACACACGCTGCACACGCGCACACACCCCAGCTCCCCTCTCCACGCCCCAGACCATCTCGGCACACGCCCTGGATCGACTTCGCCTCTCTCACAAACACAGTTTTGTTTCGTTTCGTTTGGAAGTAGGGAAGATGGGGAGCAAAGCCGCAGGATCCCCCGGAGAGTTTAGTCTTTGGTTTCTAAGTTTAAAGGGGGGATCTGCTTCAAGGCTTGGAGCAGGGCCGAAGAGTCCATGGACGGGTGGGCTGGCAAGGGGGAAGGGAGTCTCTGCGGCATGAGCAAGGGGCCCGGGATCTTGTCCGGGTTCATGAAGCTGCTGAGGGCTGCCGCGGAGGCGTTGAGGCCGGGGTATAACACGGGGACGGAGGTGGGGTACCAGCACTTCTCCAGCATGGGCAGGTAGGCAGTCGCTGATGGCGGGATGAGATAGAAGGGCAGGCAAAAGGGAGGCTGGTGCGGGTGGGGGCCCAGGAACGGCGAGCCCATCAGGTCACTGCTAGGGAAATGGCCTTCATCATCTGACAGCTGCATTCTGCTCTTTTTCGTGGGGGGTTCTTCGGATTCTTGCTTAATAGCGCTGATCCTCTCTCCCGCGGTGAACCTGCGTCCCTGGTCGCCCTTGAAGGCCGGCGGCTCGCCGCGCAAGTCGCCCTTCTCCGACTCTCCGCCGTAGCCGCTGTCTGTGTCGGTGTCGCTGCCACTCTGCTCCCCGCTCGAGGGAGCGGAAGTCCGCTGGATGACTGGCACGCAGTTTTTCCCGGGGCCTTCGGAGCCTTTGGCCAGGGAGCTGGGTTTCTCCTTGAAGTCCATCGCTTTGGGAGCTGGGTCCGACGGCTTCCTGGAGGGACCGCCTTGCAGCAGCTCCGAGACCGCCCGGTGGAGGTGCGTGACGAGCTGCGTGGACTTCAGGTCCCGGGTGTCCTCGTGCTTGGCCAGGTACTGCAGCACCTCCCGGGCACACGCCTGGAAACCCGAGCAGAACATCTCCTGACTCGCTTCGATGTTTCTCCCCGACAGCTCACCTGGGTCAACACAGACGCAAAGGAAGAAGTTTCATGAGGCCCGGAGGGTCACCGGGATACCTACGGCCCAAAGGCTGGGACCTTCCCTTTTTGTTAATACCTTTGTTCATTTGTGCCTCTGTTTCTAAAAAAAAAAAAAAAAAAGTACTATCTACGATCAGAGAAAATGTGGACTGCACCGAAAAGTATAAGGAATAAAATACAAAATCTTCCACAATCCCCAAATGACAGTAATGGCTGCATAATTAATGTCCCATCATAGAAATAGACCATCATTAAGGTAGATGGACTATTTCCCCTCTTGTTGAATTTGTGAGTTGTTCTCGAGTTTTCATTATAAGTGACACAGCAGTGAACATTCTATTATGTTCATAAACCAAAGAATTAATGTATAGAAGATCAGTCTCATGGTAGCAAGGACAGAGACCAGTCATAAAATCAGAGAAATGAAGGAAAAATGTCACCTGAAGTAAGCTTATTTGTAATGGCTTATACCTGTCGCAATCATGCCATCATCCTTACATAGAGAGGCTACTTCTAAGCCTTTTCCATGGATTCGATCCACGACCCCACCCCTACAAAATCGGGCATGACCATCTTTCAATTTTCAATGAGGAACCCGACAGCAGCACGTGCTAGGTCTGCGTGACTCTCACCCCACTAGCCTTGGAAAGGAGGGCGGAGAAGAATGGAATGAGGGAGTGGGCGGAAAAATTTCTCCCCCGGTCTGTACAGTATTCTCTGGGAGCAGTGAGACGAGACGGTTAGAAGGTGAGTGTGAGTCTCTGTGAGTAGAGCGGATGATGAAACTTCAGTGGTTTCGTTAGATTGTGCAAATCACCAGGATACCTAGTGGCTAGTCGGGGAACCACACGAAATGCAGGAAAAACTCCTGCATTTCCTGTCACCCTGCCAGGATCGTACCACACACCGAGCCATAAGGAAGTAGAGAAACAGGAAAACTCTGGGGCATACCCCTCATTTATTCGCCAATGAAACAGGGCGAAGAAGACTAACTGCGAAACACCCACGATGCAAATTATAGGTGCCTTGGCATTTTAAAATTTTAAAAGGGGTAGTGGGGCGGAGAGGGGGGAGAAGACTCCCAGAACCCAGAAACTCTTCAGCCAAAATGCCACAGAAATATTTGATCATCTGACTAATTGTATTTATGCCAGGTGGCACACAGCGGCATCCCAAATGAAAAGCCTGACCTTTTAGGAACGACAAAACGGCATCTCCCACAACGAATGTGCACAAGCGATTCGTTGCAGGAACGTTTCCTAGAGCAGATGTTGAGCCCACAGGCTCTCTGTTTGTGCTAGAACTCTCTCGAGATGATACCCAGACGCAGGCACTCACCAGCTTGTAAACCGTTCTGCAGGGCCATGATTTTCTGCTGCTGCTGATCGATTAGGTTTGTCAGTGCTTTCACGTGCTTCAAGGTGAGTTCAAGAACCACGGCTTTCTCCAAGTGACCCAAAGTCTGCAATCAAAAGAGTCTCCGTCAGCACTGAGCTCAGACGAGTCTCAGCTCTGGGACACTGACTAGCAGTGAGAAATGTCTCTAAAGGAGACAAAAAATAGCTTTTCCTGGTTGGCTAAATTTAATTTGAAATTTACAGATTAAAAAATACATACATATATATATATAATTTCTGATTAAAGAAGAAAAAATGAGTGCCACCTATGTTTGGAGGCATTTTAGAAGCAGCCGCTGCTACCTTAGGAAAAAGCTTTGACAGATAAATTTCTCCAGCAGCCGCTGCTGACCTTAACTCAGGGGAATCGAGTTAACAGCTCTCTGCAGTGGTGTCAGCCCGGGGAGGGACTTCTCCTGTGTTTGGCAGCCAAGAGGCTTCCCCTTGTTCCTTTCCTGACACCCTTTCATAACTCCCTGCTCATCCAGGCTTTTTTCTTCCTCCTCAAATACTATTTTTTCCCCCTTTCCCCAACCGAGGGCTGCCAAGCTAGTAAGCTGTTTGTTGGCTACTGCCAAGAAAGGACAGGATGTGAAAAAAATCGCACATCAAAACAAGTCCTCTTATTTAAAACAATTAAAAGAAAAGGGAAAAGGGAGGGTAAATAAAATTTCTGTTGCTTGGTTTGCTCAAGTCGGGAAAACTCCAGAACCCCGAAAATCATCAGAAGGAAAGTCTAAAACTCTTGTAAAGGAAGGCCAGCTGGTGTTGGAGCCAACTTGGAGACGTCCAGTGGTTCTCATGAGGCTTCCAGAAAATCTCGGGATTGGGGAAGCGTACCCCGCAAACAGAGCCACGGCGGCTCGGATCCAGCCCTTGCTCTGCAGTTCCCCGCGGGCCCTGCAGGCGGCGAGTGACCCCCGCCCGCCCTCTGGAAGAGGAGCTGGCCTGGAGAGCCGCCAGCTTCTCACTTACTGTAAGTTTGAGATGTTCTGGTAGCAGATCCTTCAGCTGCGCGATGCACTCGTTAATCCGGTCACGTCTCTTCTTCTCGATGAGCCGGTGCGGCAGTTTGTAGGTCTCCTGCAAGGCGCACGGGGAGGCGGTGGGCGCCAAAGGAAGGGGCTGAGAAGCCCCTCTTCTCCCCACCCCACGGCTCAAGGAGTCCGGGCGGCGGAGCAGAGTCACACCCAGAACCTCCTCCTGCCCCTTCTTCGCCAAGCCACTCGGTAGAGTCGCCGAGCCCGCACCTGGCAGACCCCCCTCCAGCCTCAGAGTGAGAAAAACTTTTCTTGGAAACTCGGCACGAGCTAGGGGCCGGGGTCCCCAGGGGCGCGGGGCTCTTACCTTGCTGTCCTCGCTCCGCTTTATTCCTCGCCTCGACTTGTACACTTGGTACATGTGGGCGAAATCCATCCTGCAGGGAGAGGGGACGGGGATGGCCGTGAGTTTGCGTGCGCCCCGGCTGCGGAGCCTGGCGGGCGAGAACCCCCGGATGCGCCGGGAGCTGCTCCAAGTAGGAGCGGCGCGAAACGCGGTGCTGTTGTTGAGGCTCAAGGGGCCAGGGGCGCCCACTTACCCTGGTAGGTCTCCGGGCTCCAGTCCGGGCGCCTTGGACAGGCAGGCGGGGGGCGGCTGCGCGCTGGGGATCCGCTCCATGGCACCGCGAGCCGGGGCCACTATGCGCTCCTGTCTGCAGGAGAGCGTCGGGTGAGGACTATCCTGGAGGGGTCCGCGGAGCTCTCTCCGTAAGGCTTCCTCTGAGTCCGAGCTCCCTGAAATCCGCTGGCTGTGGGAGCTGCGGCTTCGAGGCGCTGCTGCTTCAGTTGGGGGCGTGCATGGTGTCCCCGCGGCCTCTGGCTCCGACTCTGCGCACAGCCTGGCGGTGTGTGCTCCCTGTGCCGTCTGCGCCGTGCGAGCCAAGTGAATGAGAAGTGGGGCGGGCGGGGAGGCGGGAGGGAGCGCGGGGGGGCCGGTTGGGGCGGGGGCTGGGGGGGGCGAGCGCGGTGTAATGGAGAGGCTGCGGGCTGGGTTAAATGGGAGCGAGTGGGTGGGTTGGAGCTACGTGTTCTACCCTGTGACTCCAGGCACGTCTGGCCGCTGCCGGGGAGGGAAGGAGCGACCTGCCCGCCCTCCCCCGGCTTCATCACATGAGCCTCACGTGTTGGACAACGCTCCCGTGGCTGTGAGGGGCCCCCACCCCCAGCCCGGGCCCCCAGGTGTCTGCGGTGCAGCTGCCTTTCCCCGAAGAGGGGGTGGCAGCGCGGCCTAGGTCCTGCCCAGCTGGGCGGGGGGCGCGGAAGCTGGAAGGGGAGCCGGGGGGGGGGGTGGTGGTGGTAACGTGGGCGAACCTGCCCCAGGGAAATGAAGTAAGTTCCCGTCTCCTGGGAGGGGACGGGGGAGGACGGATCCGCCCGCGTCTGACTCAAGCTGGGAGAGGAATATCCCCTCGCTCGCTCCAGCCCGGCCCTCTTCCTCCTCCCCCGCCCGGCCGCTCGCAGGAACCCGCGCGCAGCCGAGGGAGTCGCCCGGCCCCCTGCCTTCCCCAGAGGCTGGGGTTTCTTTCCGTCCCGGCTTCCCTGCCCCCACTCCGCGGCCCCGCGTCCAGGAATTGCCCGCCGTGGGGAGGGGCCGAGGGGCGGGGCGGATGTCACCCCATGGGAAGCCGGCTGGCGGCCAAGCGCAGGGGCAGCCGAGGCCGCCGGCGAGCACGCTGCGCGCACCTGACCGCGGAGCGTGTGCGGCGCAGCCCCCGGCTCCCCCGGGCTCCGCCGGCCCGCACAGCCTGCGGGCGGCAGGCATCCCACGTGCGCACCCCCGAGGGCCCCCCACCCTCTTCGCTAGTCGGGCCCACAGAGACACCGGGCGGGGCGCCCTGCGCTCCCTCCCGCCTCTGCCCCCTCCCGAACAGGGCGTTCGGGTCGCCTCCCCTCCGGCTGCAGCGTTACACAACCGTGGCGGCGACGCCTGCCCTGCAGCGGCCGGGGCGGGACGCTTCACGTGGCCGGGGCTCGGGCCGCCGCGCCGCTGACTGCG
>NW_011888881.1:1930145-1948481 GCF_000151845.1 Pteropus vampyrus | reverse complement strand
TATGCACTGAGATGCCTGGGTAGAGGAGGAGGGGAACGGCCCGGGGCAGAAAGGCCCCCTCCACGCGCCCCGGGTCTCTGCTGCCCCCCCCGTAGGTCGCCCCGGAGCAGGCCCCCACCCCGCCACCTCCCCCGGAAATGTCCGGCCTCTGTGACCTTCTCGCTCAGCCTGGAGCAGGGAGAACGGCTCAAAGGCCAAGGCTGTGGCCCCACTGATGCAGTCGGAGGAGGGAGCCAGTGGAAATTCGTGACTAAAATAAAGCCCGGCGGGGATTTCACTGACCTCTGCGCTGCCCCGCCCCGCCCCGCCACCCGCCGGGGAGTTGAGAGATGACTGTCAGCCTTTCCCACCGCCTGGGTCAGTCACCCCGCCGCCGAGTGACCTGGCTGCGGGGAAGGACTGAAAAAAAAAAAGGAAAAAAAGGAAAAAAAAAGGGGGTCACTGCTGGGATTGGGCGCAGATGCGCTTCGGGTGCGGGGGCGCGGGCGGTGGTCAGTCTTGGCAGTGACCTTGACAACCCAGAGAGCTGGGCTTCACACCTTGACCGAGCTGGGAGTGGATTTCCTTCAGGCCTCTTTGGAGAGCTCCCACTTCCTGTTTATGTTTCACGAGCGTCAAGCTCATTAGCAAGTGTGAGAAATGCCTGCTTTTCTAACTGCTGACTGGCGCGGCCTCGCCGGGGCTCAGCGCTCCCTCCCTCCCTCCCTCCCTCCCTGTGCTTCTGCTGGCTGTTGTCACCGACCACCTCTCCCGAGGGAACGCCTGCACCGCCGCTTCCCGCCGGGGGGCGCGCAGCAGAACCGCAGGCCAAGGAGGCGACAGGAGCCGGTCCTGCGTTTGTGCTTACAATCTAGGGTGACCTTCTCCATTGTGCTACTTTGCTAAGGGCGAAGAGTTGTCACGACTGCGTCAGAACCACAATTCCACCAGGAAATAAGCGCTGTGGGGAGGAAGGAACACATGTCCCCTCAGCTGTCCCCTGTCCGCCCTCCCCACCCCGTGCCAGGAGTGAACCCAGACTTCTCCGCTTCCGTGGTTCAGGGCTCATGACAATATCTTTCTTAGAATTGGTCGAAGTTATCAATGCTTCTTGCCATTACCTGACCTACAATCGAAAATAACAAAATATATGCATTTCCTACCTCTTTATTTGTGCCAACTACTCTCAAGCTTCAAGCATTATCCCCACCGTACCCAAGTTCGATCCTATCCTGATTGTATTATTCTCATGTTTTCCTTATCTCAATAGCTTATGATTATTTTTCTTAAACAAAGTAATTCCTTCCCGGCACACATCTTTCCATCCTGAAGAATCTCAATATTTGTTTGTCATTTTTTTAAATAGATATTTGTTTAGTGCTTATGGTGTGCTAGTTTTTAGACTATACATAAAAATTTTGTATGTTGCTTCATTTACTCCTCTTCATCACCTTATAAGGCTCGTTTTTACATTTCTATCACACAGATGAAGAGCCACCGTGTGTGCCTAAGTCCTAGGGACATAGAATGTGTCTTTTTGGGCAAATTGAGGCTTAGGGAGGTTAAATACCCAGCCCCAGGTTGTACAGTCTGGAATTAGAGCTGGAACTAGACCCCAGGCTTGTTGGGCTCCAAAGCCTGTGCTCTGAATCGCTATACTCATGGCTGCCTGGTACGGTTGTTCGGGTTGTGCACTGCTCAACTTTGGGCGGAGGTGGGGGGTGGAAGCCATCTGCGTTGCAGATGGTGTGAGAGCGCCCTCTGGAGTTGTGCAATGTAGCACTGAGCAGCCGCGCTGGGCAATCCTGGCGTTTTATAGCCCTCCCTCTGTCTTGTGTCTTACAGGTGTGGAGAGAGACTAATTTTGTAGCAGGCAAGGACAGATTTTTCTTTTCTTTCCTAGGAGGGCTCGGCATTTCGGGGGCCGGATGCTGTGTATTGGGTAGTCCATACTGTTGCTGTTATAGCCCTCGACGTGTACCCACACTTCTCGCTCAGATATCATTTTTTGCCTGTTTATGGAACCTCAACAATTTTTTAACCCCTTCATTTCCTAAAGGTTTTGTCAATGAACTCAGAGAATGTAGTTCATTCTGTATACCCCGATCAGACACTGTTGTGATAATTCTTGTTATTATTTCGTCTCTCTATTTAGAGTTTGCCGAAATGGCTAATACTGGTTCAATTAGCACGTGGTAATGAAGATTTATTGATTATAAAACAGGGTTCTTTAGAAGAGGAATTCAAGTGCTGCGAAATATTTTGGATTTTCAACTACTGCTAGTAGTAATCCGGTGAACTTTTAAAAAATTTTTATAAATAACATTGTGTATCCTAGTGCATTTATCCCAGCTATTAGAATTCATGGGGCTGCTTTCTATGTATAGTTCTAAAATATTTTATTTTGACATAGCTTTAGAGAATTGGATTTCGAAGTCAAGATTAGTTCCTTTAAAATCTTATCTATAGAATAGTTGAATTGGGAAAATCATTTCCCTTTAAAATAGGTCTCCAGAAAAGACACATGAATAAACATAGCTTAATATTGTTAAATATATTATAAAACCCTCCGAAATACAAATATAACTTTTACATTCATTGGCTGCATATCTATCCCTAGTAAAATGAGAAAGAGCCTCAAAGTTTTGTATCACAGCTCACAGTAAGAAATACATGCTATTTCACACACACACACCCACACACACACACACACCCACACACACACCTCTTAAGATTATTTAAGCATAGGACAGAGAAAGCTTTGTTGGGCCATAGCAATGATCAATCACTACCCTCTCTTTATACTCCTGAGTAACCATTGATCACTTAAAAAAAAAAGTTAAGCCACTTAGGAAGAAGTGAATACAATGTATTTCAGGCAAAAATTTCACTAAACAATATTTCCCCTTGATATATTCTGATATTTTCTAGTCTAGTTGAATGAATTTTATTTAAAAAAAAATTCTAGTCTCGACTTACTGAATTGATGTCACACTCCCCAGTGAATCCTGACCTGTAATTTGAAAATATGCTCTCCCCTAGAGAGTGTTGTGCTTTTGGCTTGTCTCCGCCAGCAAGAAATCGGTGGCGTCTGCACACTAGAAGATCTTCCGAAGCGCTTGTAAAGGCTGCTGGTCCTGGTCGAATTCACTGGTCCAGAAATCTCCATTTGGCAGACAACACTCAGTTGTGGGGTAAACTATTTAGAGTTGTGTTGACGCGTGTGATGTTACGTGTTGGCAATGTATCTCCATCTAGTTGAGGACATTTTCTTCTATTTCTGGTTTGCTGAGAGGGTTCATCATGAAAGGTGTTGAATTTATCTAATGTTTTTTCTCTGCATCCAACGAGACCATCATATTTTTTCTCTTCCATTCTGGTAATATTATGAATTACAACTTTTTGATTGTTAAACCAGCCTTGAATTCCTGAGATAAGCCTATCTTGATCGTAACGGATTTTTTTTATTGCTAGATTTGATTAGTTAATATTTAAGAATTTTCATGTCTGTGATTGTGAAGGGTATACACTGTAGTCTTTCTTTTCTTGTGATCTTTGTCAGGTTTTAGTATCAGAGCAAAGCCCATAAAACAACTTTCTCCTCTTTTCTAGAAGATCTTATGTAGGGTTGCTACTGTTTCTTTCTCAAATAGTAGGAGAAGCTACCTGACTCAGGACTTTTCTTTGGGGGAGGTTTTTTCCTGTTTTTTGTTTGTTTGTTTGTTTGTTTGTTTGTTTGTTTTTTCCATGAATACATTTTCTTTAATAGTTATCAGGCTTTAAAATTTTTAAAATTTATTCTTTTGTCAGTTCTGGCGATTTTTGTTTTTTAAGAAATTCGTCTGTTTCATTTAAATTTGTCAGTATATTGGTATAAGGTTTTTATCCTTTTATTGTCTGTGTAATCTATAGTGGTAAGCCTTTTTCATTCTTTTAAAATATTTTTTGTTATTCTTTGTTTCCTTGTTATTTTCTTAATCACCTTACTAAGGTACTGATCATTTCATTAGCTTTACGAAGATCTAAAAATGGATTCTATGGATTTTCTATATTGTTTGTTCACCTTATCTTTCTTCAACATTCTCTTTTCTTCTATTTCCTTCTTTCTAGTTATTTTGGATTCAATTTGCTCTGCTTTTTCTAGTTTCTTGTGATGCAAGGTAATATCATTGATTTAAACCTTTCTTCCATATGAGTATTTAAATCTAAAAAATGTCCTCGAAGCGCTGCTTTCACAGCGTTCCACAATATTTGGTTTTTGTATTTTCCTTAGTATCAATCATGTCAAAATAGGAACTAATAGTCTTTGTGATTTTTCTTTGACTCAAGGGTTATTTAGCGGAGTGTTGCTTAATTTCCAAATATTTGTGAATTTTCCAAAACTTTTTTTCTTTTTCTTTTGAAAAAATTGTAGTCATAGGAAATTACAAAAATAATACAGAGAAGTACTATGTAGCCTTCACTCAGTTTTTTCCAATGGGGACAGCTTACATGACTGTAATAATAACTAAACAAGGAAATTGACGTTGGTACAATTCACAGGTTTCAGATTTTCACTCATTCAAGTGTGGATGCATGTGGATATTTCTATGCAATTTGATGACATGTGTAGATCAATGTAACCACCACCACCACAATCAAGATGAAAAACTGTCCTATTGTTACAAAGTTGCCTCATGCCACCCCTTCATAGTTGTACCCATTCCCTCCCCCTCCCCTATCCATGATGCCTGCCAACCACTCATCTGTTCTCCATCTCTATATTACCATTTAAAAAATGTTATATAAGTGGACCTTTATAGTATATAACCTCTGAGGCTCTTTTCCCACACAGCATGATCTCTTGAAATCCATCTAAGTGGTTGTATCTATCAATGGTGTGTTTCTTTTTTATCGATGAATCGTATCCCATCGTAGACATGCCACGGCTTGTCTAGCCATTCACACACTGAAGGACATTTAAGTTGTTCTAATTTTTTTGCTATTAGAAATAAACCTACCGTGAACATATGTGTACATGTTTTTGTGTGGACGTAAGTTTTCTTGTATGGGTTTAATGTCCAGGAGTATCATTCCTGGGTCATTTAGTAATGTATGTTTTGTTTTTTAAAGAAACTGACCAATTATTTGCCAGAGTAGCCGGACCATTTCACCCTCCCAATTGCAATGTGTGAGAAATCTAGTTTCTCTGTGTCCCTACCAGCATTTGGTATTGTCACTATTTTTTATTTTAGCTGTCCAAATAGATGTGTAATGCCAGATATGTTTTTATTATTGATTCCCAATTTATTACTGTTGGGTCAGAAGATACGCTCTATGAGGTTTTATTTTTTGACATCTATTGAGAAGTCTTTTGTTGCTCAGAATGTAGTCTATTTTGCCTACGATCACGGACACAGGGGTGTTTAAATCTCTTCACCTATGAATGTAGGTTTTTGTTGGTTCCTGTCAGTTTTTGCTTTATGCATTTTGGAATTCTGTACCATCCACATTTAGGATTGATAATATTCTTCTGATGTCTACTTTGTCTGATATTAACATAACCACATCTGCTTTTTTATATTTTATGTTTGCATACTACATTTTTTTCCGACTCTTGGGCTTTCGATCAGCGTCTTTATAACTGAATTGTATATTTGAAAAAAGCATTTTGTTAGATCCTGCTTTTGTATCAATCTGACGATCTCTGCCTCTTATTGGAGAGTTTTATACCTTTACGGTTGAGGCAATTATTAATATGGTTGGGTTTAAATCTCCCATCTTGGTACTTATTTTCTACTTATCCCATTTAGTCTTTGTTTCTGCTACTATTTTCTTGCCTCCTTTTGGGTGTATTGCAACTTTTCATCATTTCGTTTTACCTCCCGTTTTTAGCTCTGCTTCTTTGTGGTATATTCTGGTGGCTGTTCTAGGACAGTGGTTCTTAAACTTAACATGCATTAGAAACAGCAGGAGGTTTTCTTAAAACCGATTTCTGCACCATACCCCCGGGGTTTCTAATTCTGTAGGTTTGTGATAAAGCTAAAAAAATTCGCATATCAGATGCTGGTGCCGATGTATGTCTGGGAACCATGCGTTGGGGATCTCTGGTCTGGAGATTATGCTTCGTATCTTTAAGTTATCCCAGCCTCTCTACAAATAGTCTGCTAAAAAATACTACTATACAGCTTCACAGATGTGTCAGAAGCTCATGATATGACTGTTTGTTCCCCCTCGGTCTTATCTTACATTTTATTTCTCCATATGCTATAATATGGGGGGGGGGAGATGCTTTAAATAATCAATAGTCCTTTAAAATATGACACATGCTGAGAGAGAGATGCAGGTGTAGATACATCCCTTTGAAAGGTCTTCAACGTCGACCCATCTATTTACTTTTTCTGACGCCTTGCACATCTCCTTGCGGATCTAAGTTTTCCTCCTGGTGTCCTTTCTGTTCAGTCCGAAAAACTTACATTAGTTTTTCTTGTAGCGTTGGTCTGTTGGTCTGGGGGTGCATTCTCCCAACTTCGGTCTGTCTGAAAATGACTTTCTTTCATTTTCGTTTTTGAAGGCTATTTTCACTGGGAACAGAGTTCTAGTTGGGCCGTATTTTTCTTTTCTCATTTTATAGATGTTCTGTTACCTTCTGGCCTCCACCGATTCCGGTGGAAATTTACCTGTTATTTGTATCATGAATCCCTCGTATTTGTGTCTTTTTTTCCTCTCTGGCTGCTTTTCAGATTTACCACTCACCCGTGCTTTTCAGCCGTCTGGCTATGAAGTTAGGTGTGGTTTTCTCTGTATTTATTCTGCTGGGTGTGCTGAGTTTCTTGGTTCCGCAAGCTGATATTTTCCGACAATTTTGGTAAGTCTTAGCCAATAAAGCGTCAACGATTTCTTGTCCCATAGCGTCTCTCTTCTCTTATTCTGGGACACCATTTACACGTATGTTGGGTTGTTTGAAATTAGCCCAAACCCTGTCAGATGCTCAGTTTGCTCCGCCGTTGAGTCATATAATGAATTTATTTTTGATATTGTGTTTTTTCATCTCTAGCATTTCCATATGGTTCTTTTTTCCAGTTTCCACTACGTTGTTGAAATTCCCCATCTCTTCATGCACACTGCCTCGCGTTCCACGAGATCTTGTAACATTTTTGTATCATCGGTATTTCGTATTTTAACATCCCGGTTCGATCATTTCAACGTCTAACTTATCTCTGGATCTGCTTCTATTGCTTCTTTTCTATATTAACCACGAGACACATTTTCTCGCTTTCCCGTCGGTTTTGAATTCTTTTTTTTTTTTTATTGCATGTCAAATGTTTTGTAGAAAAGAAAAGTAAAATACACAGTAAATAACACTTGCTTCCAGAAAGAGCAAGCTCTGCTCTCTGTGGCCGGCCGAGTCAATCGTAATCAGTCTGGATCTCGGCTTTGTCAGCTTTAGTCTGATTCAGGTCCCTGTGGCTTTCAGATGTTTTGAGGGTGGCTCTAGGACTTTCCCTTCAGCAGAGCCTGGGGTCTGAGCACCGCTGAGATCCTTGAGAGCTGCCTGTACTGCAGAAGCAAGCTAACAGGTGTGAGAACCGTGGGCGGTCTCGCCCTGCTTTCTGCCCAGCTGACGGCATCTTTTGAATTCTTTTTGTCCTCTGCCCCTGCGTTCTGCGCCCCTGGAGATCTCCTCCCACCCTCTATCCCTGAGAAAGCCCAGAATGCTCCAGATCGTCCTTCTAGCCCTTCCTTTGGTGGCGTCTCAGGTGGATCACCCCAGCCCTACGCGAGGGCTGCTGGGTCCCTTTGGGTAGGGAGGTGCTCCTGCGGCCAAGGCCGCTCGGCCCTCAGGCAGCCCTGACAAGTTCGTTCACATTTCAGCTGAGTCACAGACTCCTCAGGTGTCTGCCATTCCACCAGAGGCGAAAATGGCCATGGGTCTCTTCTCCACGCAGAGCTGCTCCCGTTCAAGTTCAGTCCGTCCAGGTTTCTTTGTGCCCTCAGTTCTCCGACGAGTCTTAAATGTCGATGAGTAGTTTGCCTTACCCTGGCCTGTTTTGGTCGTTAGGGTGAGAACGAGTCTCTTGTAAACCTGTACACGTGACCAGAAGCAGAAATCCCCTAGATCATTAATTATCTTTTACTGGAGATGAAAGAGTGTGTAAGGGATCAGAAGGAGGCGGCCAACTGGCAGGAACTGAAACTTTGAAAGAAGAAGCCCGTGCAGGGAACTGACAAAATGGAGGACCGTAAGGGTTTGCGCTGCAGTCCGTGGGACAGGAGCTGGGGAGCAGATCAGGGAGGCGGGGGTGGGGGGTGGGGCCGGGGAAGAGGCCTTAAGGCAAATAAGAGACATCCAGCAAGTGGCATTTGTTTTCAGAGAGAGGACAGTGCGCCCACCCAAGTGTGTCGTTTTCTTGCCTAGAAGATGTCCACGCCCTCCCATGTCTCCTGCCCGGGGCAGTGATTCTCACGTTTTGCTCTGCATATGAATCACCTGGACGTCTGGTTAAGGCTCAGAGGTTCTGATGCTCTCTTATTAGGTCTGGGCACCGGTTTGAGAATCTGCGTCTCTAACACGCTTCCAGATCATGCATGATGAATAGCAAGTTCGCCCTCGTACATCCTCTAATAGGGATGTTTAAAAGCAACGGAAGTCGAGGTGAGTTTACAGAATCAAAGGAAACAGCAGAAAGATTTTCACCGAATTAACTAAATTAAAACCAACAATCCAGAACACCCAAGACATAGCTCAAATGTGTCTTACAGTCACTCAAGGTATAGAGAAAAAAGATATTTTAGCGTTGAGGAAATCTAGCGAGAGGCAGGCCTGTAATTCATCAAACTGGCTTCTTTGGTGGGAGTTTAAGTTTTTTTCGAAGCGGGAAGCTGCCATTCTGGGAGCTGGGGTCAGGGGCACAAGGAACAAGGCCTCTCAGGGCTCTGCTCTCAGCCTGCCTGAGATCCTGGAGCGCGGGTGGGGGGAGGATGGGAGGGGACGGCGCTGGGTTAGGGTTTGGGTGGCGCTCACCAGTGCAGAGGACGTTCCCTGAGTGGTTATATGTTAGTACCCGAACCTCACCACCCCTCTTCTCCTTCCAATCGCCAGGGTGGTTGGTTGGTTGGTTTTCAGCGGAAGAGATTTACCAATCGGAATTTTATGGCTCTGATGTCAGCTACTGGTCCTGCATTATTTACAGAGCTAATTCTGTACCGCGCCAGTGGAAGAGAGGATATGTTGTCCTTCATTTTCTGTGCTCAGCGATGCAGCACTAATCTCAAGGATGATTCTGGTCCCGACCACCTTGTAATTATAAACTAGCGGAAGATAAAGGTTCAATTTAATGAAACGTTACCACTCAAAGACATGCAGAGGGAGCTAGTCTAAAGTTCTGGTGACATTTAATTAAAGAAAACTTAAAGGTTTGCAGTATTTATTTAATCAGAAACATTTACTGAGAGTTTTCTGTGTACCAGACACATGTTATGTGGACAACCTTTTCATGATTGTATTCTCATGGAGTTTACAATTTTGGTGGGTGGCAATTTTATTACTTTGAAGCATATAAGTAACTGAGACTAGGCTAACTGATTATTGCATGTTATTCTCTTAGGGCAACTGTTGCATGCATAGATAAGAATAATTCAAAATCTTTTTTTTTTTTTTTTGCAAACGAGGGCATTTTCACTGGATAAACTTGAGGCTGACCGCTAGCTAATGATCACAATGTTCTGAAAGGGTAATGAAGATTAAATGGGGATTGGTAAATTAGGTTCCAAGGTCCAAGAAAGCTGGGTAATATTGCGAGAAGCTAGAACCAGTGCTATGGTACTATAAGACAGATACCATGGGCTACGAGTGATGAGCGAGTGAGCACCTCCTGGGAGTTACTGAAAGCCTCAGTTACTCAGCTGTAAAATGGGTAACAATAGTAGCTACCTCATAGGGTCTTTGCCAGGATCAAATTATATAATGTGTTTAAAATATTTATCACAGTACCTGACACACAGTAATGACTCAATATTTGTCAATACCATTTATTAGTAGAATGCCAGTAATTACTTAGCGTATCTGAGCATTCAGGCATGTAGATGTAATTTGGACATTAGTAATACAATCAGAATTTTATCTAAAATGTACTGAGGGTAATCTCAGGTTCCAACACTGGTTTTTTTTTCTCTTTTTATACGAACTGTAGATTGCGATTTGGGACCACCAATCAAAGAAACAACTTCAGAGTCCTGAACTTGATGCCCAGAAAAAGGTGACTTTGACCTTATTTGCCTGTCCCCGGCACATGAAGTTGTCCAGATAACCTAATAGACTTTTTTTTTTTTTAAATAAATAAATAAGGAAAATCTTAAGTTTTAGCTTTTAAGTATATGAAAAGATAAATAGATGATTGTGAGGAATATGAATTTGATCTTTATAAGAATTGTGATGACTGAAAAAAATTAGACCTCTTTTTAAAATATCTTCCTTTAGCATCTAAAAAAGTCATGGAAATTTTTAGAATTAACTTGAATAAATTCATTCTACAAAGAACTGCGCAGTTCTGTGGAGGTGTTGAGAGCTCTGTGCTTCTGCCTGTATGGTGCTGAAACTTTTGAACAGTTCGAATAATTGGCCAGTATTTTCTTTTTAAAATAAAATAAAAGCTGTCTGACAGCTTTTATAAGCCTGGTTAGTTAGGAAACCTGATCTGGTGGCTAGCCGTGCATATGCACTTGCCTGGATGTATCTTTTTTACTAAAGTTTACCAATAATAGGGATTTGTGATAAGAGTAGCCAAGAAAATAGACAAGTTGTGCTTAATAAACTCCACATCACAATGGCTTGACAAATACAGTATACTATAAAAAAATAGTATACTATACTATAAAAAATCATCCAAGACCACTCATTATAAAACGTAGCTAACTCTTGATGACATACAGGCGATCATACATTTGTTCATTCAACAGAGATTTACTGAATGCTGTATTAGGCTGCTTGGGTGTCTTAAACGAGAGAAATTTATGTTCTTACAGTTCTGGAGGCTGTCTAGCTCTGAGATCGGGGTGTCAGGGCTGGGTTCTGGAGAGTGCTCCCTTCGGGGCTTGCAGACAGCTGCCTTCTCGCTGTGTCCTCAAGTAGCAGCAGGGGAGAGGGAAGGAGGGAGGGCTCTGGTGTCTCTTCGTGTGAGGACACTAATTCCATCGTGGGGGCCCACCCTCATGACCTCACCTAACACTAATTACCTCCCGAAGGCCCCACCTCCGAAAGCTCTCACATTGGGGGTAAGGCTTCAAAACATATGAATTTTGGGGGGATGCGATTTAGTCCACAGCAAGTGCCTTTCTGTGTGTGGTCCTGGAAATGCAAATGGACCATTTCGTGATGGTGCGGGCACAGCCTCCGTTCACACCAATGAGTCAGGCCAGGCCCCGAGAAACACAGAACGGCTCTCTCAGCTCTCTCGAGCTGGGTGTGGGATTCCTGGTGGCAACACTCAGGAAACCCAAATCATTGCCCAGGGAGCAAGCAGACATTTAGCGAATTCAGTGACCATTTTAATTCTGCACACAGGCCCTCTCTGCTTTTGCATTCGCTCGTGAACTGGACTATAATGTAGAATTACAGAATATCCTCAGTTTCTTGTATTAGAGTCTAATTAGATCGATAACCAAACAAATGAAGCTTTGTTTTCCATCTAGTATGTCAGCATACCATCTGAATGGGCATGGCTACCATGCCCATGTGAGAGTTAAAGGCCATATGTTTTACTGCATTTCTCTGGGTTGCGTTTACCCGAAGACCTTTTACTTAAAAAAAATAAAAAAGGCGCGAGAGTTAAAGTGACATTGAATTCGTGAGTCTCTTCAGAGCGTGGGAGCCTGCGCCGCCGCCGCGAACCTTCGAGTCGGTTGTTTTTACGGATTTAAAGAAACAGGAAGAAAGAAAACGGCAGAGAGAAGAAAGTGGGGTTCAGACTTTCTTGGTTGGACAGTTTGTTCTCGGGCTTCCTGCCCCACCCGGCTTCAGTCATCAGCTCCAGGATCAAACAGGACTTGACTTTGGGAGGGACACCGAGAAGACGGGGAGCAAATGGGAAACAGCAAAGACCGAGGCAGGGGAATGAGACGCTACCTGATTCCATCCATTCACTCACTCACTCACTCACTCACTCACTCACTCACTCACTCATTCATTCGAGTGCTGGACGGTGTTCTGGCCATTACAAAGTCCTTTCTTAATTTCTGCTGTTTTCAAGAACGAAAGAAAGGGAGCAACCAGCGGCCTCGGGGGCGTGGGACAGACGCGTCGCGTTCGGGCTCCCCTTTGCCGCCCCGGCGCCCGGGGGCACCCTGGCTCTGCCGACGACGCCAGGGGTTCCACCGCCCTTGGCCGGATGTCCGCGGAAGGCTCTGTGGCCAGGGCAGGGCCAGGGAAGGGCTTCACGTCGCTAAGGCTGACGCAGAATCCGTCTAACAGGTGGCGAGGAAGGTCCGGAAACCTTTGTCGTCATCTTCAGAATGATGACCCCTGACTAATAACTGCCAAGCGAGGGGTGGCCACAGGACATTTCCCTAACGCGGTTCTGAACGCTTCGTTTCGGTGGTGGTAACGTGACTCTCTCTGCCGTGGGGCTGGGGTGGGGCGTGTGATGCTCCGGGCTGTGAACTTGAAGGATGCTCACTCTCAAGGTCGAGCAGGTGCTTTCGTGCGGGCGGGCGCCTTCTTCAGTGTTGCGCGCTGGCCTCGCCCTTGTTCTGGCCCTGCAATTGCTTCTTTTTTGGCTGCCTCTGCTCCTTCCCCAAAGAATCCACCGTCAAAGCAATTTGGAAAATATCGCTTATCACGCACACTTCCCCGTCTGCGTAAACAGCGCACAGCAGCCCGCTCTAGACCCTGAGAAGTCCTGCGGTCCCCAGGTCCCTAACCCCGCTGAACCCTGCATTTCTGATTTCCCAACTGTATTTAACTGTGGAATTCTTTTTTTTTTTTTTCCTTTTTAAGAAAAACTTGTTAATGTCTCTTGGGCCATTCAGGGAAGCTGGTTAAGAGCTAAGACCAAACGGCAGCGTGTGGAACATCCTCATGATTTCGAAAACTCTTTGTTGAATAATACCATGTTCTACTTTGGGTTCGATTCCATTTTCAAGTCACACTACACCCTCCAGCATCCGAATAAGGAAAGGGCGAGAGTGTTTATCATACCCTCCAGCTCCCACATGATCAGTTCATTGGTTCAACCAACATTGATTAGGCACCTACTGTGTGCTAGAAATACAAAGTGGAGTGGAGTGGAGAGCCTTACCCCTGGTTGGCTGAGCAGAAATGGAAACATGGACAAAAAGTTCAAAGACGATTTGATCATTGCTATAAAAGAGCAACAGGAATAAGGAAGGAGCTCACAAAAATGCCCTTTTATAGTCATGCCTTCAGAACAAGTTAGCCGCTCCTTCGGAGGAAGAGCTATATGTGATATTTTTCAATTTTTCCTGTAGTGCCCAGCGAAACTAGGCACACGAGAGACACTCGGTAAGTATTTGTCAAATAGATGATAGTTGAGGGAAAATCTCAACTCTGAATTGATGCACACTAGGTTATAATATCTATTACCGATTGCCTGCAAACGCGCTTCAGAAATAAACCCAGACAAAAGTTCGTTTTACCCCCTCTAAGTTTCCGTTTTCCCATCTGTAAAGTAAGGGTAATAGCACTAATTTCATGGGGTTCTTGAGAGGATTAAGTGAGAAAGTATAAAAAGCAGCTATTATGTTCCCTGGCCTGTAACAAGTGGCTGATAAACTACAGTTATTATGACTACAATATGCTGTGCTTTTTATCCACAATGTTACCATAAATGGCACACTCCGATTTGACAAAAAGGTCACTTGGAACTTTATATGGTTCCATCAACATTCTCTTCTTGCTGAGAACATAGTTTGGAAAGGTTGGGGTGAAAATATGCAGGCCAAGAGCCCTGAGTAAGGCCACACACACACACACACACACACGCACGCACACACACAACACAACACACACAACACACACATACCACAATGCATCACAACACACACCGCAACACACACACACTGCAACACACACATACCACAACACACACACACAGATACCACAAAACACACATACCACACCACACTACACCACATACCACACACCACAACACACACACCATATGTGTTACAACACACTTACTGCACAGATACTACACACAATACACCTACCACACACATACCACACACCACAACACACACACACACTCACACACACGCACACGCACACACTCTCCCCTCCCTCTCCCTCACCCCCGACCCCAGTAAAAGGCACCAGCAGCAGCTCCCTAAATGGCCTGATTTCCCCAGCCTCCAACGTGAGGGCACAGTTCTGAGACACAAAGCAGGCGTGACGCAGCAGACCGTGTCGCCTCGGTCCGCTCAGCTTTAGATTGCTCAGCTGACCCTCCGCTGTGTTCTGGATGCCTCACTGATCCCGGCCGCTTTGTATCGTTAGCTGAACTGCCTTGTCATCGTCCTCACTAATGTAAAGGCTGCCTGCGAGAAGGCTCCGAGCCACAGCGGCCTTTCCCGCCCCTGCCGTGCTTCCCAGACTGGGATAGGCATCCTAATTACTCGGGCGACTTGTTAAATATACAGATCGTCTTCAAAAATCTCTAGGAGTGGGGCCCAGGGACTGTGTTTATAAGCCTTCTGAGGGGTTTTAGGCAATCAGGGAGATGCTTGGACACACGGTCCCACGGTGCTGAGCTCCAGGCCTTGCTCACGGTCAGCATGCTGCGTTTATAAAACAATGAATGACCTATGAGAGGGGTAGGGACTTGAGCACACGAGAAGACGTTTTGCAGAGAAGTTTGTGTATGCGTGTCAGTACGTGAACACACATGCATATGTACCATGTGACTAAACAGAGCGTTGGCTGTGGCATGAGATAGGGCCAGGACCGCGTGACCCAGGAGCCAGAAGGTCACCATGAGGGAACTGGTATCACAGGGCTGCGGTGACTTGAAGGACCCTGAAGCAAAGCTGACTCTTCCCCTCTCGCCTGCAGCTCGGCTCACCCTGTAGCACAGCTGCTGGTCATGAGTCTGGACTCTTGGTTGCCAGCTCCTGCCAGCCCCAGACTTACGTCTTCCTGTCCCGGGAAACCGGAGGAAGGTAAAAGCTTCTCTCTTACAATCAGGTTAGGATCCAGCTTAGGTCATTAGGTCACATACTCCATCTCGAGCTAATCTCTGTGGCCAGAAGGCTGGGGTATATTGTCAGCCAGTCCTGCATTACCTGCCCATCCTTTGGCCGGAGGGCAGGGTCCCCTGACTGGCAACCCCAAAGAAGCATGTGGAGTGGGAATGGGCGGATCCTTAAGGAACGGTGGCCACTGCCAGAACTGGAAGGGATGGCTGTAGGGAAGAAATACATGTCCACTCCCAGCCATGACCTTGACCTGCTCTACTGAACTAAGGCAGCCAGGCAGCCCCAAAGGGATGCATCTTATCCCCTGGCAAAACTCCCTAAACTTCTCCCCGAAGGACCTTTCACCTTGAAGTAACCTTGAAGACAGTGAGTTTTTATTTCCTGTGGTCTAGATTTCAAAGCGGGCATAGTCAGTCTAAACATTTTTGGAAGTCTCCTGTTTCAAATGAAAAACTTTTCGTGAATTGTATTCATTTAATGTAAAAATAATGTTTTTATTCCCAAACTTTGATTTTGAACCTACAGAAAAGTTGACAAAATACTATGTACTTTCAGTGCACATATGAGTGTGCACAATTATTGGCAATGCGCTCTTTGATCAGTTGGTGCATTTCTGTGAAAATTGCATTTTAACAGTACATTTCTCCTGTATCATTAATAAGTAATTCACATGAGATCATATGACTATGCTGTTTTCCAACAACCTTCCACATTTATGGTGATTTTCGTCTGAGTCAGTGATTACCATGGTGATCGTAAAGTGATGCATTTTCTATTTCTTTTATTTCTTCTATATTTATTAATTAGTATTACTGTCTTTTTAAAAAAGCTTTCCCTCTACCCAGCATTAATTTTTTATTTTTAGGAACAGTACAGGCTCATGGATTTTTAAATATTCCATGTGTTACAATCCATTCCCGTTTTTATTCATTTTCGATGCTCATCTTGTCTGAAATTTGGCCAATGAAAGTCCCTTCATGCTGGCTTCTCTGTCCTTTCGACAGAACCACACCAGTTTTTAAAAGGGTCCTTCCCGTCTGGCAGAGATTATTCCAGACCGACCTTGTACTCGGCCTCAGCCTTGAAGTCGGCCATTTCTTCAAGGAGACTGACTCTTTTTCATGGAAGATGGTGTTTAGAAACCAAGAAACAGCATCCCCGCCTTATCTGAGATTCTGCTTTCTGCAGTTTTAGTTGCCCGTGCTCAACGGTGGTCTGAAAACGTTAAACGGAAATTTCCAGAAATAATTCATGAAATCTCGCGAGTCCTGCCACGTCCGGCGCAGGGCGTGATCCATCCCTTTGCCCAGTGTCTCCACGTGGTCGATGCTCCCAGCCTGTTAGTCGCTCAGTAGCCATCTCAGTTAGCAGATCCACTCTTTGTGTTCGAGTCGCCTTTATTTTACTTAATAATGGCTCCAAATCGAGTAGTGATGCTGGCAATTTGGGCGTGTCAAAGAGAAGCCATAAAATGCTTCCTTTAAATGAAAAGGTAAAAGTTCTCGACTTAATGAGAAAAGAAAAAAAAAAAAAAAGAAAAATAGTATGCAGAGGTCGCTAAGCTTCCCGGAAAGAACGAATCTTTTATCTGTGAAAATCGCACAGAAGGAAAAAGAAATTTGTGCTAGTTTTGCAAACTGCAAAAGTTACGGCCACAGAGAATGATAACTGCTTAGTGAAGATGAAAAGGCAGGAGATTTGTGGGTGGAAGACATGAACTGAGAACGCGTTTCAATGGATGGCAATATGTCCCCACGGAAAGCATTGAGCTCGTATGAGGACTTCAGCAAGGGCCCCCCCGAAACACGTGACCTCAAGTCATCACTGCCCGTAAAGGATGGTTACCCGGATTCAGAAAGTGTTTGGGCCGAAAAATAGAAAAATTCCTGGAGAGTATTATTTTAGTTATTCTATTTTATTATTAGTTATTGCCATTAATTCCTTACTGTGCCTAATTTATAAGGTAAGATTAATCACAGGTGTGTACACGCTGGAGAAAACATCGCATATATGGGATTTGGTACGATCGGTTCTGCTCATTTTGTCGTATGTAAATTATACGTTAATAAAAAAGAAAGCTATGAAGATATGCAAAATTGCTCTTAAACAAATGAAAAGACATTTAATTTCACTCATAATGAGAGAACATAAAACAGAACTGCAGTGGACGCCACTTTCACTTACGTAAATGACAAAAATTCGAAAGCTTGACAATCCACGCTGTTGGTGAGACCATGAGGAAACAGGCAAGAATACCTAAAAATATCGAAATTTCTCAAAATGGCTATATTTATCCTTTGCCCTACCAATTTCTCTTCTGGGTATTTATCTTGAAGATATAGTCTAATGCTAAATTTCCATGTATACTTGGGTCTATTTCTGGACTTCCTATTTTTCTGCTGATCTATTTCTGCTCCGGTACCCCGCAATTTTAATTATAGAGGTTTTATAGTATGTTTTAATGTCTAGTAAGTTTAGTCCTCCCTCTTTGCCTTTCTTTCTGGGTTAGTCTAGCTATTCCCGAGTGCTTTAATTTTAAAAACATATGTAAAGTTTAGAATCAACTTGTCTAGGTCCAGAAACGAAAACTTACTGGCATTTTTATTGGAATTGCGCTACATGTAATTTAGGGGAAGTGACATCTCTGTGATGGGTCACACTTTCCAAAAACAATGGATGTCTTTCCAGGAAGTATACTTTTATATATTTCAGAAACGCTCATATGAAATTTCCTCATATAACGTTTATACATATCTTGCTAATACTTTAGCATTTTATCTTTGTAGTTGTCGCTGCTTTTGTAAGTGGGAGTTTAGCTCCCATTATTCCTTCTAACTATTGATTTCCGTACGGTCATTTTATGTACCGCTATATTGTTGAGTGATTTCACTGTTTGAGTTAGTTTTATCTTTGAACCACTTGGGTTTTGCAGGTATATCAGATCATCTGCAATTCTAGATAGTTTCACTTATGTTTTCCCAATTCTTGTGACTCAAATTGCTTCCTCCTGCCTAATCGCGCTGAGTAACATTTTCCAATTAAATAGAAAGCTGGGTTTTGGACTTAGGGTTTTTTTGGTTTTTGTTTTTGATCATGTTAAGGAAATATCCACCTTCTTATTTCACTTAGTACTGGAGTGAGCGTTGCATTTTTTTACAAAGCTTTTTC
>NW_011888881.1:1927493-1930095 GCF_000151845.1 Pteropus vampyrus | reverse complement strand
GCTGATCTATTTCTGCTCCGGTACCCCGCAATTTTAATTATAGAGGTTTTATAGTATGTTTTAATGTCTAGTAAGTTTAGTCCTCCCTCTTTGCCTTTCTTTCTGGGTTAGTCTAGCTATTCCCGAGTGCTTTAATTTTAAAAACATATGTAAAGTTTAGAATCAACTTGTCTAGGTCCAGAAACGAAAACTTACTGGCATTTTTATTGGAATTGCGCTACATGTAATTTAGGGGAAGTGACATCTCTGTGATGGGTCACACTTTCCAAAAACAATGGATGTCTTTCCAGGAAGTATACTTTTATATATTTCAGAAACGCTCATATGAAATTTCCTCATATAACGTTTATACATATCTTGCTAATACTTTAGCATTTTATCTTTGTAGTTGTCGCTGCTTTTGTAAGTGGGAGTTTAGCTCCCATTATTCCTTCTAACTATTGATTTCCGTACGGTCATTTTATGTACCGCTATATTGTTGAGTGATTTCACTGTTTGAGTTAGTTTTATCTTTGAACCACTTGGGTTTTGCAGGTATATCAGATCATCTGCAATTCTAGATAGTTTCACTTATGTTTTCCCAATTCTTGTGACTCAAATTGCTTCCTCCTGCCTAATCGCGCTGAGTAACATTTTCCAATTAAATAGAAAGCTGGGTTTTGGACTTAGGGTTTTTTTGGTTTTTGTTTTTGATCATGTTAAGGAAATATCCACCTTCTTATTTCACTTAGTACTGGAGTGAGCGTTGCATTTTTTTACAAAGCTTTTTCGGCATTTATTAAAACAATCATACAACTGTTCTTACATTAATTAATACGGTGAATTATATGAATGGATTTCCTAATATCAAACCATTCTTGTGTTCCTGATATAAATTTCACTTTACGAAATTGAATTCTTGTTTGTTAATGTTTTATTTAGAGGTTTTTTTTTGCATCAATATTCAGACGTGATGTTTAGGTTTTTGTGTGTGTGCTATATTTATTTTAAGAACGAATGTTAATCTTGATTTATACAGAATTTAAAAGTTTCCATTTTCTATGCTCTGGAAAAATTCATGTAGCATTGAGTTTATTCAATTTTCAAATGGTAGAATTCCCCTGTGAAACCATCTGAGTGTGTTGAGTTTTTATGGGTTAGTTTTTTGAAATGTTCTTTAATACTTGTATGGAACTTTGTCTGTTTAAGCATTTTCTTTCTACTGGGGTCAATTTTGTAAAACTGCATTCCTAGGAAACGATCCGCTTCATTTAAATTTTCAAATTCATTTTTGTAAGATTACGCAATATGGTCTCTCATGATTTAAAAAATTTCTTCCATATCAAAATTACTTCTTACTTATTACATTATTATTATTTTCTAGAAATACTGCTATTGTGGTTTTTGTTTGCACGTTCACTTAAGTGTTGTTTAATAGAGATTGTTTTAATTTCATCTGTAAAGAAATTTACAATATTTTGTGGTTTTGTTGCGTTACGATAAGAATTATATTTTAAAGGACTTATCAATTAAAACACTTTTTCCTCCCAAAATATTAAAGTAAAATTGATACTTTTTGAACTTGGCCAGATGTGCCAAGTTCATCTGGCGGTGTATTGTTGCGTGCAACCCACATCCCCAACAATAGGTTTTGCACTTTTTAAAGAGTTGCATTAATTCTTCTCACAATGGTCTAGTATTATTTTCTCATTAATCTAATGAAAGTATTTGATTAAAGTAGTCCAGGTAAATGAAACCATATTGGTTCACTAGAATATCAACGTAAAAATATTTATATACACTCAGTTTTCTTGTGTTTCAATAATTTTATGAGAACTAACTTACTGTTGGCTCAAGGTCACCTAATCGTTACAGTCCTATATTAAAAATAAGGCGATGGCTCTATCCATTGCAACCTAGTACAAGGCCTAATAGTTAAACAATGGTCAATAAATACTTTTTAAATTGATGAAGGAATAAACGAATCTACTACATATAGGTTATAATTCATTTACTTTTGCAAAGTAATATCTCTCTGAGAGATCATCAGGTAGTTACACAGGGATGTTTAAATTTCACTACTAATAACCCGTTTTCTGTCACACTGATAATCTAAGTTTAATGGGTTATGGTGCTTTGTAGCTATGTAGTGGGAAGGAATTTATTTCTTGGGGTGTCTTAAAATAATAAATCATATACTCCTTCAGTTGATGATACAGAAAGGAGTCGTGTTAGACGGCAAGGATGGCTTCACAAGTCACCGAATCTTTTCCTTAGGTGAGGGTCTCTACACAGACTGTGGAAAGGGACACGGTTTTAATAAGCAAAACCCTGAGAATCGTGTGGTGGTCTGTTACATTTGGTAGCCTCCAGTGAACCAGGCCGCCTGGCATCTACGCCTTTGAATAGTCCTCTTCCTCGAATCCGGGCAGGTGCCGTGCAAGTTTAGGCCTAAACCTTAAGAAGCCCTGTCAACTGCTGCTTTTCACTCCTGGAATCAGCCTTCATGCTGTGAACAGCCCATGCCCTCACAGAAGCCACGCTGAGGAGTACCGAGCCACTCCAGGAGTGAGCCGTGTGGGATGTGCCACCCTAGTTCAGCCCCTAAATCGAGCAAACTATG
>NW_011888881.1:1925583-1927443 GCF_000151845.1 Pteropus vampyrus | reverse complement strand
TAAAAATATTTATATACACTCAGTTTTCTTGTGTTTCAATAATTTTATGAGAACTAACTTACTGTTGGCTCAAGGTCACCTAATCGTTACAGTCCTATATTAAAAATAAGGCGATGGCTCTATCCATTGCAACCTAGTACAAGGCCTAATAGTTAAACAATGGTCAATAAATACTTTTTAAATTGATGAAGGAATAAACGAATCTACTACATATAGGTTATAATTCATTTACTTTTGCAAAGTAATATCTCTCTGAGAGATCATCAGGTAGTTACACAGGGATGTTTAAATTTCACTACTAATAACCCGTTTTCTGTCACACTGATAATCTAAGTTTAATGGGTTATGGTGCTTTGTAGCTATGTAGTGGGAAGGAATTTATTTCTTGGGGTGTCTTAAAATAATAAATCATATACTCCTTCAGTTGATGATACAGAAAGGAGTCGTGTTAGACGGCAAGGATGGCTTCACAAGTCACCGAATCTTTTCCTTAGGTGAGGGTCTCTACACAGACTGTGGAAAGGGACACGGTTTTAATAAGCAAAACCCTGAGAATCGTGTGGTGGTCTGTTACATTTGGTAGCCTCCAGTGAACCAGGCCGCCTGGCATCTACGCCTTTGAATAGTCCTCTTCCTCGAATCCGGGCAGGTGCCGTGCAAGTTTAGGCCTAAACCTTAAGAAGCCCTGTCAACTGCTGCTTTTCACTCCTGGAATCAGCCTTCATGCTGTGAACAGCCCATGCCCTCACAGAAGCCACGCTGAGGAGTACCGAGCCACTCCAGGAGTGAGCCGTGTGGGATGTGCCACCCTAGTTCAGCCCCTAAATCGAGCAAACTATGGCTTTCACTCGAAAGTGGACTGCCTCCTGATTTTGTAAATAAAGTTTTATTGGAACACAGCCATGCCCGTTTCTTTATATATTACCTATGGCGGTTTTTCTCACTACGATGGCAGAGTCAAACAGTCATTGCAGAGACCTTATGGGCCACGAAGCCTAAAATCTTTACTATTTGGCTCTTTACAGGAGAGACTCCTGTCCTAAATGTCCGAAGCCCCAGCAGAGGGACTGTCCAGCTGAATCCAGTCAACGCACAGAACCGTGAGCAATAATCAAATGATTGCTGTCTTAAATTGTTAAGTTTGGGGATGGTTTGTTATCCAGCGACAAACTGTAAAATCTGATATTTGTGTTTTATAAGCTTGACGATAGTTTAACTTTCTATCTTTTCTTTTAACTTTTAGTAAGATCTATAGGATTTTTCTGTCTTAGCTGCGTGTCACTAAGACTCTCACCAAGGTCAGCACCCTCCAATGAAGGTCTTTCAGTCTTCATCTTGTTGGACTCTGGGTCATCTCTTTGACCCTTGGTCATCGATTGACTTCTTTGCTCTTGAAACATCTCCCTTTTAGCCCTTTAAACCACAATCTCCTTTCTTTTGTCTTATAGGAAGCTCTTTATGAATTTCTTTTTGGGGGGTCGATCTGCCTAACGCTTCATGTAAGAGTTCCCTGGGATTTGTTCTTAGATTTCATTTGACTTTCAACGAATATATATTGAGCCTACTATATGCCTGACACCGTTCTGGGTACGTGGGATACATTATCGAACAACACTAACAAAAATCCCTGCCCTTGGAGAAAATTTTAAATATATACATAATGATATAAGTTATTTCAAAAGCCGGAAGTTAATAAGCGCTTTAGAAAAGAAAATAAACAGAATGGGGGTTAGGGAACATGGGGTGGGAGGAGGCAGGAATTTAAAGAATAAAGGATTTAAGGAATTTTTTAGAATAGGCCTTTTCGAGATGATGAGGTTTGAGCAAAGTCTGAAAAAATGGTAAAGGAACTGATAAGTG
>NW_011888881.1:1924769-1925533 GCF_000151845.1 Pteropus vampyrus | reverse complement strand
GGAAGTTAATAAGCGCTTTAGAAAAGAAAATAAACAGAATGGGGGTTAGGGAACATGGGGTGGGAGGAGGCAGGAATTTAAAGAATAAAGGATTTAAGGAATTTTTTAGAATAGGCCTTTTCGAGATGATGAGGTTTGAGCAAAGTCTGAAAAAATGGTAAAGGAACTGATAAGTGGAAATCTAGAAATCCGTTCCAGGCAGAGGGAGCGGTGGCACGAAGACAGGAAGACAAGGAGCCTGGCGGGGGTGCTGGAGAACAGGAAGGACGCCCCCCGGGGTGGACTGGAGGGGACCCCGGGCCACGAGGTCTCAGACACGAAGGGCCCCAGGTCCCGCAGGGCCTGGCGAGCCACTGCTGGGGGTTTGTCTTTTCTCTCTGAAGAAGAAAGAAGAATCAAGCCCTCAAAAGGACCACTCTAGCTCCAAATAGAGAAGAGAATGGAGGTGGCAGGGACAGGCAGACGAGGAGGCCGCCAGCGGAAACCAAGGGATGACTGTCTCTTCTCATCTGACACTTTTCCTGGACAATCTGAGGTTCGCAGGCTGCCACGGCTCCGCTGACCCCAAATCTATTTTTTCCAGCCCAAGTCTCCCTCCTGAGTTTCTGGCTCACATGTGCAAAGACCTACTGCTCATCCCCTCTCTGTGGCTCTTTCTTCTAAAGCCTTAGTCCCCTCCCACGCTCCTCCTGTGTCACTACTAAACCTTATTGAGTCATTCTCTTTAAGAAGCCACTGCTCGCACTTATGTTAGTGGATCACCC
>NW_011888881.1:1923839-1924611 GCF_000151845.1 Pteropus vampyrus | reverse complement strand
TTTAGCAAAGGAAGTCGTTTCGCTCTGGAAAATACTTAGTCAGAAGGGTGTGTGATTCCTTTTTCCATGATCTTTGTTTCTTATAATTTGTGCGGACAGGAGCTTAAGAAGTTATCTTAAGCTTTTGTGTCTGACACTTATTTTTAAGTGTTTTTTGAAAGTAATAATCGATACGAGAGGAACCAGTCTCCCTAGAATATATTTTTCCATATCCTACTTACATATGGGAAAGAGTCTTGTAAAGATAATTAATGTGAAACTAACCAGGCCAATGAGAGCTATTATTTTTTTGTTAGAAATTCGACTCCAAAACGAATGTTTAAATGTGAGCTTAACGTAGTTAGAAACGCAATTAAGTCTCATTCCTTGACACTCGAAAGCTCTTTTTGTTTATTTATCGTATTTAACAAATGTTTATCAAAGGCTCGCTCTGTACCGGGCAGTGTGCTTGTGCTGGAGAGAGAATGTAAACAGAAGGTGCTCGCCACGGTGGAGCTTCATTCCAGGGCGGAAGGCAGACTTGAAACAGTAAGAAATAATCACTGCTTGTGAAGGAAGGGAGTAAACAGAGTGGACGAAGCGAGACAGACCTGGGGCGGCCGCTCGTAGGAGGGTTAATGGAAAGGAATGCTGTGAGCAGATGCTGTTTTCTGCTTTTTAAAAGAAATCGCGGCAAAATATGCAGACCATAAAATTGACCATTTTAACCATTTGTGAGTATACGATTTAGTGGACATTAAGTATATTCATGATGTTGTATAAACATCACCAC
>NW_011888881.1:1920200-1922599 GCF_000151845.1 Pteropus vampyrus | reverse complement strand
TTCAAGTGAGATTTAGGATCTGGAATTATTTCTGTCCCCGAACTGTTGTGTCTGTCCCCACGTAAACTGGCGTTCCCAGAGTACTAATGAAGTTTTCATTTTGGGGGTGGGTAGAAAGGATCGAGAGAGTTTGTTTATTAAACTTTCAGAGAAGCGTTTGTTTCTCAAATGGCTAAACGGTTCTGATCGGTATGATGGGAGAGGGAACACCTTCTCAAGATTACGTGGCCAGAGTTTGCTAAAAATGTGCTTGGCCGTTGTGAAACCTATCTTCAAATTACTTTTAGTTTTCCAGGGTATGGTTAGGAAAAGAAGAGGTATGTACGTACGTATGTACGTATGTATGTATGTATGTATGTGTGTGTGTATGTATGTATGTATGTATGTATGTATTTATTGTGAAATTGGTTAACGAAATCCAATAAGTTTCAGCTGTATACTTTAACAGTAAGGCATATATATATTTACAGTGTGTGTTCCCCTCCCATAGTTAGATTTCTGTCGCCACATATTCGACCCCCTTTACCCTGTCCACACTCCCCATCACCCCCTCCCCTCTCGTATTCACTAGTCTATTGTCCATGTCCTTGAGTGTCTGTTTGTTTGTCCTGTTCATTTGTTGCTTCTAGGTTTATATCCCACATATAAGTGATGTCATGTGATTTTTGACTTTTTCTGTCCGGCTTATTTCACTCAGCATGATTATCTCGAGGTCCATCCATGTTGTCGCAGATGGCAGGATTTCATCTCTTCTTATGGCTGAGTCATATTCCATTGTATGTATGTACCACAGCTTCTTTAGCCAATCACCTATCATAGGAAACTTCGGTTGCTTCCATGTCCTGGCCACTGTGAATAATGCTGCTATGAACGTCAGTGTGCAAATCTCTTTTCGAATATGGGTTTTCAAGTCTTTGGGGTAAATACCCAGTAGAGGGATTGCTGGATCATATGGTAGATCAATTCTCAGTGTTTTTGAGGAACCTCCATACTGTTTTCCATAGTGGCTGTTCCAATTTGCAGTCCCGCCAGCAGTGTATGAGGGTTCCTTTTTCTCCACATCCTCTCCAGCATTTGTTATTACTTGTCCTGTTGATTATAGCTATTCCAACAGGTGTGAGATGGTATCTCATTGTGGTTTTGATTTGCATTTCCCTATTAGCTAGCGATGTTGAGCATCTTTTCATATATTTGTTGCTCGTTTTTATGTCCTCTAGGGAGAGGTGTCTGTTCAGGTTTTCTGCCCATTTTTTGATTGGATCGTTTGTTTTTTTTGTTGTTATTGAGTCGTATGACTTCTTTGTATATTTCGGATATTAGGCCCTTATCGGAGGTGTTGGTTGCAAATATATTTTCCCATTTGGACGGTTGTCTCTTTACCTTGTTGATAGTAACAGGAGGTATTTTACACAAATCTTTTAAGGCAACGTATCAAAGCACGGAGAACAGCGACTGCCAACTGGGAGCACGCTATAAACATTTTTTTATTCCATGGGGACGACACTCTCTTTTGATAGGAGCAGCCATTAAGATATTTTTGCCATGCTTTTCACTCTCTCCTCGGAGGCAGCACAAGGACCCTGGACATCCAGAGACGAGGCTTCGATGTCGGGGAGGGGAGGGAGAGATTGCTAAGAGCAGATGCAAAGGCATGAAGGTAAAAATGGCCTAATTCAAGTCCTTTCCATGGGCCCGCGACGGTGCATGAGCCCCGCTCCGTTAAAGCTACGACAGCGGTTTCCCCTTTAAAGAAGTTCAAGCTTTTATCAATTTCAAATTGATTAACGTGCAAACAGATCACCGGCTGGTCAGGACTGGGGACAGTTTCTTTCATAGACTGTAAAGGTCTCTACTTACTAATAGTCTTCATTTTGTCTCCATTTTTATACCATTTTGTGCTCACTCAGCATAGTGACGTGGCAGAGGCGAATGGGCTCAACTTTACGATGCTTTTGTCACTGAATGGAAGAAGAGAATTATAACGTCCTTCAGGAGGAAGGCTGTGGTGTCTGTTCCAGTCTGGCCTCTCAGAAATGCAGACCTTCTAGAATCTAGAATGGAAAGGGGGCTTTGAGAGAATGATCTGATCCAAAGGCAGAGACATTTGTGTCCACCTAGATTTACCTTATTTTTAAAGGCCCTCAAAGTAGGCAACTGAAACATCTTGTCTAATCATCCATTAATTCCCACATCGGAAGTTTACTACTTTTTGTCGGTAAAGTTTAAAGCCCAGCAATTTATTTTTTAATCTCTAAATGTGTTTTTACTTGTGTTTTACAAATTCACATTGTACAAAATTCAAAAGGGACGAGAGTGTATATAGTAAAATATTTCTCTCCTGTTCTTATATTCTTGTCCCCAGCCATCTAGTTTCCTTCTCTGGGGCCTTTTTTTTTTTT
>NW_011888881.1:1916678-1918545 GCF_000151845.1 Pteropus vampyrus | reverse complement strand
ACACACAGAAGAATTGAAAGAATTGTACAAAGAAACTCAAATAATAATTACCTAGATTCATCAATTGTTACCATTTTGCCATCTTTATGGTCATATATTTACTTGCTTTGCTGAATCATGTAAAAGTTGAAGATTTCTTAACACTTCACCCATAAAATAAGGACATTCTCCTTCTTAACCACAATATCTTCATCATATAGAAATGTAACATTTTATTCCTAAATACCATCAAATATCTGGTTCATATTTAAATTTTTCTATGGGTCTCCAAAGTATCTTTTTTAGCTATCTTTTTTTAAAACTAAGGTTCAGTCAAGGTCTACACATTGCATTTTGGTTATCTCTTAAGAGTCTTTTATCTAGAACAGTTATATATAAATAAAGTAATATTGACTTTTTGAAGAGACTAAGCTAATTGGCTTTTAGAATGTCCCACATTCTAGATTTGTCTGATTGTTTCCTCATGGCATTGTCTACACTGTTCTTTTATTCCCAGTACTGTCTGTGAAGTTGGAGGTTAATTCTAAAGGTTTGGTTAGATCCAGGTTAAACAGCTTTAGAAGAACACTTAGTGAGTGATTCTATATACTTATTGCATCTTATCAGGAGACATATGAATCTATTTCTTCCCCTACTAGAGATCCTACGTTTGATCACTTCTATGAAGTGGCGTCCACCAGAATTGTCTGTTGAAAAGGCACATTGTCCCCTTTCGAGTTCTGAAATAGCTACTCCTTTAACCATAATAGAATATCCAAGACTTGGGTTTGGGGGAGAGCGGGCTGGACATCCATTTGCTTATTTTCTTCCTTATATATCTCAACTCTGGCTAGTGGTTTAGGCGACTTTTAAGCAGAAATAGAAATTTAGAAACAAGCCTGCAATAGATCATGTGACGTTCTGTACCTTGGAGTAGGGCACGGTCAGCTTCTCACTCGGAGGTCAGTGGAAGGTCATTGCATGAGAAATCAAAATCAGTGATCAAGATTTCAGTCTCTAATCTGCCACCAACTAGCCATGTGACCTTAGCTAATGTATCTTCTCTGGGCTCCAGTTTCTTCATGTATGACTTGAGAAGGTTTTTAGAATTCCATGCCATTCTGACGGTTCATGAGTCTATGGTTTCACTCCATTTCACTTAGTGAAAAGTAACAGATCACATTTATGAGATGCTCAGTGTGGGGCCTTTTATTTTTCTCAATAATCAAAACACTTGGGAATTTCAGTTAATCCTGTAATTAGGGAATGCTTACTTCATGGAAATGCTCAATAAGCATTCTTGAGAACCAGGATACTGGTTTCGACGAGTGGACTTTTATTTTGTTTATATTATTATGTTTTATTTTATTTTTATTGTTTCCTTGTATTTTTCCCAAGAAAATTGTTGGGCAGCTAAGTTACTTTTTCTCAGTCCTGTGGGTCGAAATGTGTCCTCCCACAAAATTCACATTTAAATCCTAACTCCCAATACCTCAGAATGTGAAGTTTTTCAGAAATAGGGTCATTGCAGATGTAATCAGTCAAGTTAAAACAAGGACATGTGGGTGGGTCTTCACTATAACTGGTGTCCCCATAAAAAAGGGAAGTTCGGATACATGAGACACTCACACATGGAGAACGCCATATGAAGATGAGATTGAGGTGACATATCTATGTGCAGGAAATGCCGAAGGTTGCCGGCAAACCACCGAAACTGGGGGGCGGACCGGAGCAAATTCTCCCTCATCGTTTTTGGAAGGAGTCATCCCTGTCAACACCTTGATCTTGGACTTCTAGCCTCCAGAATTGTGAGACAATACATTTCTGTTGTTTCGGCCACTCCGTGTGTGGCATTTTGTCATGGCGGCCCTCCCAAACTGATAGAGCT
>NW_011888881.1:1906821-1908633 GCF_000151845.1 Pteropus vampyrus | reverse complement strand
GCAGTGTTTTGCAATCATCATTCCTATCTAATTCCAGAATATTTCCATCACCCCAAAACAAAACCCTGTACATTTCCCAATTCCTCCTCCCTGTTCCCTAGCAACCACTAATCTACTTTCTATCTCCGTGGATTTGCCTATTCTGGACAATTCATATAAATGGAATCATACAATATGTGGCAACTTGTATTCTTGTCTTTTTTCATGTTCATCCATGATCTTTTCAAGGTTCATCCATGTTGTAGCGCGTATCAGAATTCAATTCCTTTTTACGGCTCAATAATATTCCATTCTACAGGTAGACCACGGTGTCTGTCCATCCATCCACTGATGGACATTTGGGTCGTTTCCTCTTTTTGGCTATTATGAACAATGCTGCTGTGAATGTATGTGTACACGTTCCTGTGTGAACATATGTTTTTTGATTCTCTTGAGTGTATTCCAAGGAGTGGAATGGCTGGGTCATAATGCAACTCTATTTAACTCTGAAGAATTGCTAAGACGTTTTCCACAGTGGCTCACCATTTTATACTCCAACCAGCAACGCATTGCATTTTGGTTATCTCTTAAGAGTCTTTCATCTAGAACAGTTATATATTTCTCTGCACCCTCAACAACACTTGTAATTTTTTTTTTTAAATTTTTTATAGCCTTCCTGGTGTATGCTGCCTGCTAGTGTATGGAAATTTTGTATATTAAGTTTGTATTTGACACTTTGCTGAACCTGCTTATTAGCTCTAATAGTTTTTTAGTGGGATTTTTTTATGGGGTTCAAAACATATGATCATGTTACCTGTGGATAGAAACAGTTTTATTTCCTTTCTAATCTGAAAGTCTTTTCTTCTTCTTGCCCAATTCCACTAGTTAAGAATTTCCAGTACAATGTTGACTAGAAGTGGCGAGAACAGACATGCTTATCTTGATCTTGATCTTCAGGGAAAGCTGTTTGTCTTTCACTATTAAGTATGATGTTACTGTGGGTTTTTCATAGATTCGGCACAGAGGTTTTTGTGTGTTCTTTCAGAAATAATTTATGTATATATAAGAAAATATATTTTAACATAGGTGTCAGCCTATATACACTGGTCTTCACCTTGTGTTTTCCACCTAACAAGGTATCTTGGAGATCTTTCTAAATTAGTACTGAAATAATTTCCTTATTTTTTTTAAGTGGTTGTTTAGTTTTGCATTGTATGGATGGACCATAATTTATTTAATCCGTACCCTGTTGGAGGATAATCTAACTATATCAATATTGGTTATATGACTTAAAAATCAGCAAACATTTATTTAACCCTTATGATTTATTTAACCTCTACTATTGTGTAGGACACAATAAAAATTATTAAAGAAAATAAGGCCTAAATTTATTTACTTCATTTTCTCACTTTTGTTATAGAAATACTCCAGCAAAGAAAAAAAAAAAAAGGAAAGAAAGAAACATTTCTTGACACACAGAAGAATTGAAAGAATTGTACAAAGAAACTCAAATAATAATTACCTAGATTCATCAATTGTTACCATTTTGCCATCTTTATGGTCATATATTTACTTGCTTTGCTGAATCATGTAAAAGTTGAAGATTTCTTAACACTTCACCCATAAAATAAGGACATTCTCCTTCTTAACCACAATATCTTCATCATACAGAAATGTAACATTTTATTCCTAAATACCATCAAATATCTGGTTCATATTTAAATTTTTCTATGTGTCTCCAAAGTATCTTTTTTAGCTATCTTTTTTTAAAACTAAGGTTCAGTCAAGGTCTACACATTGCATTTTGGTTATCTCTTAAGAGTCTTTTATCTA
>NW_011888881.1:1894128-1904746 GCF_000151845.1 Pteropus vampyrus | reverse complement strand
TGCTTCATCCATTCGGACCGTGTAAATTGTGCTTTGGAATAATCGCCTCACCGGTGTCCCGATGATCAGCCCGGTCCCTACCATTTATAAAATGGTACCAGTCTAACATCAGGAATGGCCTGAGTAGACGAGGCTAGCATGATTTTTTTAAATATGACCTTTTAAGGTTGCCATTCTGACATAAAGCTTCGTCGGTGATGTTTAACGGCAACATCATCTTGCAAACCTAGATGTTTGCCGGGCGCCTGGCAAAAACCAAGTCTGGCTTTTGCTATAAAAAACTAAACAGTCCATGTCTTTGATTCATCCTATAGTAAGAACAGAGTACAGAACCAGAGAGCCGATGGGCATGAACAGAAAAAGGACAATAATGGGATTTTTATACTTACGGTGAGTAGAAGTTCCCATATATCTGCATGTCTGCAGCTAAGACGCTGCGTAAATTTAAGCAAAATGCACTTATCTGCCTGAGAGGAAGATCGTCTTGCAAAAGATCGAAAACAATTCTGTTTTGGAAAAACGGGTGATAAATGAGGAACTTGTGTTCACCCTAAGGGCTCCTATGGTTCGTGACTAGGGTAGATGCCACCGGCCACAACAAAACGCTTACACTTGAGGTTGAAATCAGAGTGGTTTGCTTAGGCACATGATTTGGAGCGAGGAATCATTCCACAGACTTTATACACAACTTCTGTAGTGTAGAAGGAGAATGGAGACTTCAGATTTTCCTCTCCAGATGGACAATTTTATAAAGACAAACAAATGAAAACCGAAATGAACTCTTATGAGCCCAAAGGACAGAACTTTGACACTATCAGCCTAAAATACTGCCTTTACCTAGTCTCACGGAAGTTCTCATAAGCACCCGAGGAGGCATTCATCCAGGAATAAAATTTATTCCATAACCACTGTCTTTTCTTTAGGCATGTTTCAGGAACTATCAGCATTTATCTCACAAATCGTTCTGGAAATGACTCCACAGTTCATAATTTATCTTTCAAGTGTGCATCCTAAGAGCCCTACTCCAGCATTTCCATTTTTAAAACCCAAAGAGAGACGAGCAGGACTGTGACTTATGTCACAAATATGATCATCACTGGTGATTGAATTGAACTCGATTCCAGATTGTCTAATAATGATATGGCGTTACAGTGTTTGGCTTCCAGAGTTACATAAATAACACATTTTAAAAATGCCAAACGTTTCTGATGCTCTCATTGCCTATCCGTCAGCTGGGTTATTCAAGACACCCATCGGCGTCCCTGACTGTTGTTCCACTGATTTGATTTTGCCGAGATCTGACTGCTTCTATTAAAACCTGCACAGCGTAGGGTTCTTGAGTTATGACGGGGAGCTTCTCGAAGTTCACACGCCTGGCAAACACAATTATTTGATATGTACTAATCCATTTCCTTTATTATGTGAGAGGCAGTCTGGGCTGCCAAACGCAAGCTCATTGAGACTTCAGAGCCGGGGGAAGGATTTACTGTTTAACGCAGTCAAGTGTCCTTGTTTTGTTCATAGAGACAATCTGTCTTAAGATGCCCCAAGACGCACCCTGAGTTTGGACTCTTCTTCCCCTAAACTCTCCAGTGTTAGCAGGTGTGACGGGACGCAGGATGACAATTGTTGATAAAGTAGTGGCTGACACCTCAAAGGCCCCAGGCTTTTGTATGTCCAAGCGGCCCATAACCATGTCCTTCGTCTCACCCAGCAATCGGAGAGGGCAGGATGGGGTGCTCCTCTCCCATCTACTCACCTGGGGACGTGCTGTCTGTACTTCTCTTTGAGGATTAGGTGACGCTTACAGTGTGTGTGTGCACACACCCTTCTGAACCTGGTGTGGAGTGTCCAAATGTCCCATATTTCCTTCCTTCCTTGCTTCCTTCCTTGCTTCCTTCCTTCCTCCCTCCCTCCCTCCCTCCCTCCCTCCTTTCTTTCCTTCCATCCATCTATCTCGGCTTGAATGTCCCTTCTCCTGAGAACCCTTTCTCACCCAGCCTAAGGCAAGGCTTGGGTCAGGGCTGCTGCGTTGCACAACTGGGGGTGCTGTTTCCATTGTGTTTTAAGCGGATGCTGCCTCCTGGAGCTCAGGCAATGAGGAGCCCCTCCCACATGCCCTCCTCTGTGCCTCACAGCACCCTGGGCTCACCGCTTCCGCCGGCTTTCCCCCTGAATGGCACCTGCCTGAGTCCTCGTCTTCCTCTCCTCCTCAAAGGCGGATCTGTATTGTATAAGGCTGAACTGGACAGATGTACGTGCTCAGGAAAATCTCACAAAGGACTGAACTGAGCTGTTGAAGTCGGTGGCTCTGCACGCTGCACCCTCTGGTGTCCTGCCCTCATCGGCCGGGTGCCGTGGGCTTGCGTGGAAGAGAGGCACAGCTAAACCCACGTAGGGGGCTCCCGTTCCTTGTCATTTACTTATTCCAGAGTTATCTCCTGCCACACGCCAGTGCCCTGTGCACCTTCCGTGAGGATAGACTGCCTAACGGCCTGAAATGGGAGAGGCGGGGTCAGTGAACCCAGGTGCTCCTGGCTTGGTTTGAGCCTGGCTACAGGGTTTAAAAAAAAAAACAAACCATGCCCACCCCCTCCTAGGACGCTTTCTCCTTTCTGAAGTGGACCTGTCCGTCCTCAATTCAGTCTTTAGTGGCAGAAGATTATCTAATTAGTAAGGTCTGATTCGTTATTTGCCTATTTAATATTTTATGGATATATAAGAATATATGGAACTATCAAAATCACTGAAATCAAAAAAGTTGGTTCTGCTTGGTGGAAAACAAATCCTTCTGCTGTAGTACATTTTTCCATTAAAAAAAAAAAAAAAAAGAAAAACTGGTTTTCAGAGTCCTGCCAACAACACTCTAAATGTAAGTGCTAGATTTGCAAATAAGCTTATATTCATATTTAGAGAATATGCATATTCAGAGACTTATTATTCAGGAAATATTTGGTTATCATCAGACTAAGTAAAACTATGGCTAAAAATAAGAGGGGTAACATATAAATAGTGGGAAAAGTTAGGGAGCATGAACGGCAGCCATTACGAGAATAGAAGGAAGAGGAAGAGGTGAGGAGGGCTGCGTGTTGTTTCTGTTTTGGTTCATGGCTTCTCCACTACCTGAAATTCAGTTCGGTTTAACAAACATTCACGGGGTGCCCAGCACGCAGAGGTCAGAACACGCGACCCCGATCGGCCCCCACGAGCTTCCACCTGAACAGGCAGGGCGTTACGGACCCGCAGGACTGACTCTCCCGCATCCTCTCCCGCACCACAGGGGGCCACAGTGCAGTTTAGGGCTTGGACTTCCGTTCCAGCGTGGGCTCTGATTGGTCTGAGCCTGCCGTGGTAGCCCCTCCCCTCCCCAATGATTGGTCCAGACGCCCAGGTCTAAGCCTGAAATAGGCCTCAGCGGTTGGTTCAGGAATGATCATGTGACTCAGTTTAGGCCAAAGGACACACAAGAGAGTTTTCTGAGGGTTCCTGGGAATGTTCCCTGGCTTCTAAAACAGAGTCGGTTATTCTTCCTAGAGTCCCAGCACCGCCGCGGTCTCTTGCTATTTGTCTGAGGATCAAAGTTGTGAACGAAGGTTGGCAGCCATCAACAAAATCACAGAGAAATAAATGGAGATCCCGATTAAGCTTTGCCTGATCTACTTAATTCTAGTTATATGAGTTGATAGATCTTTTTTATTGTTCAAGGCAACGTGAGTTGGCTTTTCTCTTTCTAGCTAATGCAGGTGATAAGCACATTGATAGTTACAACACTTGTCGGAATATGATAAATTATGTAAAATTTACAGAAAGAACAAAGCCGGCTCCATCCGGGATGGGATCCTGGAGTAATTGTGGACTGCAGTAATAAAAATATTATCAATTAGAAATCAAACTAGGCTGACAAGAATCAATTGACACCCAACAGAACAAGTAGCAAACATTAAATAAGAGAAACCTCAGTTAGAGATGATTCATAGAGTTTGAGAGTTCGAAGAGATCTCGAGGCTTTGATAGGAAAACCCCTAGATTTCCTGTGCAGAAATAGGCCCCCGAGGAGTGAAGTCGCTCGCCCCTAGCCACAGCACTGAGTCGAGCGAGGTCGAGCACCCCGTTTTCTCGAATTCCAAATGGGGTTCTTTCCGTCGCATCGTGTTTCCTCTCTCAAGATAGGAAATGAAATAGGAAAATGGTATTTAAAAATGTCAGCCTAGGAAGAAGAGTGAGGAAAATACCGCATTTTCATTTAACGGGGATTTAGGAAGCTCATAATAGAAATTTTGGATTATTTTGTTTTTAAATAAGACCGTGGCCTTTACTGAAAGGTTGAGCATATGCTGCAGCATGGAACCACCTGGGTAGCAGTGTCGCTAAGCGCCCCGCCTAAAGCAAGCTGGTTCAGCCCATTCTCACCCACGCCTGTGACCCCCCAGAGCTGTCAGTCAGCTGCTCTCACTAGAGCGGGACGGTCCATCCTTTTACAAGATCGGAAACTCACCCGGGAGGGATCGGCCCAATAGTGCGTTCACCCTGGTGTCTCCCTAACGTTGGCACCACCGGATGCTTTTCTATTTATTCTTCCACGTGTTCAGCGAGGCCAGAGATTCCGGGAGAACTTACTGTATTCTGCTGAAATAATTCTGTGCAATAAAACGGGTCTAGATCTAGAATGGTATTCTGGCCTCAGGTGTCCTATTTTAAGTGCTCTAAGATCTCAAACACATGTCTCTGCACCTTCATTTCCTTACCTGTTAACGAGCGCCCTGCCTACCTTTTAAGGTGCTGTGGAGATCAAAAGAGCCACCAACTGCGAAAGCAGAAGGTGAATTCCACAGCCCTGTCATTATGACCGACTTATGCCCCTCGGTTTCAAGATCAGGAGTCAGGAGCAGCCGAGAGATTTCTTCAGGTGTGTTAAAGACAGTTAGCCCTACCCTTCCTGAGAATGGAGAGAGCCTGCCTCCAGTAGAGAGATGCCAAATTGCATTCAAAATGCCACAAAAAGATTTGTAGATTTGACAGCCTCTGGAGGTGAACAGTGGATTCTACCAGCTCTCTGAAAATGATGCCCCAAATGTAATAAAACATTATATAAAATGCCGGGAGAGATCGGTCTGAACAGTCTAGCCGGATGAAGCCCATTTTAAAAGCAGTTTCCAGCACCATTTTGCTTTTTAGCTAACGAAAAGAAAAACGTGCAAAGAATGACTAAGACGGAGAAATGGAAACTATTCCTCGTGGATTTGCTTTAGTATTATAGCCACTCACCAAACCAATCTCCCTTCCAGACCTTTTCTAGATTCTCCTTTTCCCTGAGTTTGCTAGCCTGGCGACTTGAACGCTTGAGGTGTTCGCAAACACTTAGCTAGAGTCTCCAGAGCGAACAGCTTCAAGACTGAGGCCTCTGCTTAGCCCAAAGGACTCAGAGATCTTACGATCTATCAAACAAACATTTTTTTTCTATACTTTATGTGTTTGTCTGTTTGCCACATTCCACAGAGGGATCTGAAGCAGTTCATACACATATAAGCTCTGTCCAAGCATAAAATAAAGCGGAGAGAAAAACAGGTGGGTAACGAAGTATGATAAGCTGCCAGATGTATCTGCTCAATAGCCCAACTCAGTTGCCAGAAGTAGGGAAAAATAAAAAAGAAATGAAAAGGAAAAAGAAAGACTCTATGCCTCCTAAAAGCCAGAGCAAAGTCAAGCTTTTGCTACCTGGGAACTGGCATTTGGCTTACACTCAGCAGCCTGTGCTGGGCTGGACGGGAGGCAGAAGGGCTGACAGCCAGAGCCCTGCATCGCTACGAGTGAAAGCATTAAATGGCACCCTGAATTCTGAATATTCACTTTTAAAACATCCGTCTGTCATCCACCCACCGAGCTCAGTGGAGTCGCTGCTTAACTTCTCCAGTGAGGACCCGATCATCCGCTTCGCCTAGCCCAGGTGAGGTGTGAATTCCCAAATTCAAAGTCTGTGTCTGCCGCACTGCACCCCCCCAGCCACTTACTTGGTCAGTCTGCTGCCCTGGGTAGGTCACCGCTCAAGGCAATAGCTTGTTCCAGCTCTGTTCTTTTCCCAGCTGGAGTCATTGTTCCGACTTATTTGTATGAGTTAATGCTTTTCAGATGCCCAGAAGCCTATTCTCATAGCTCACTCATTAATCAAGTCCGTTTTCTCATTAATCAATTATATTCTTTTGTCAACTAGCTAATCTGAAGAAAAGTGAGTTAGCTGATTTGGAAAAAGCAAGTGTTTAAATGGTCACAATATAATGGCTTCATGAAAAGTGCTTCTCTAATTTAGAGTCGAGTTGTACACGTGAATGACACAGGTGGCTGCGGAATTTTAGAAACGGGTCTTTGTCCTCGCCTCCCATCCCTCTGAAGTGACTTCCTTTTCCAGGTGTTTCTTTTTGACAGCGACGCTATAAAAACAACTTTGTTCCTTGTTGACAGAATTATGAACTGACAGGACAATAGGCATGCATGGGAGTGAGGTTAAGGTACACAAAGTAGGCAAAGAATGGGCACTACCAGTTGTGCAGCTTGAGTTAACTGTGTCCATAATCGTTACTTCGTGGCCATTTTTATTTTAAGTCATCTTCCGCCTTAATACTGTTTTTAAAATCAGGACCTTAATTCAACCTCTACAGATCGTTTCAAACTATTTGGTCTATCAAACAACTGGTGAGAAATTACCAGACCCTTTCAAAGAAAAGTCTTTAATTCATTTACACAGACTGGAATGTTTAAATTACATGAATATATCATCACTTTTATTTTAGTCACAGTTTTCCTCTCTTGTTTTAATCTGCTGTTTGATTTTGCCTTGCCAACCCACTGTCTTCAAAGCTGTCTTTAGCTATCATTTTAAAAATCAGCTGTCTTTTCTTTGGATAATCCTGCAACCTGGAGGATTAAGCCAACATTGTCTAGTGGTGCTGTTGACTCATGTGAAGTCTTCAGAGAAGGAAATGATTTTCCTGTGGCTGATCGGATTTTGTAGCTAGGTTCCCGTGAACATATGCCCTTCAGAGAGTGGCAGTAATGCCGTCTGTTTTTCTTTTCTAGTCTTTGTAATATAAAGCGTGGGGGACGTACAGGGGCTATACATTTCTAAAGTTCTCTGTACCTTTAAAATGCATCTCCTACTTAAAATATTTCTGTTAGTTTTGTTGATCAACACAATTTAGGAAAAGAAACTGTAAATCTATACGACTGATATCTGTCGGAATGTTTTCTATGGATTCTAATTTTTTTTTTCTCCATCTGTTGCCACAAACTTACGAATGAGAAATAGCAATTACTCTGAAGTTAGAATAACCAGAGTGATTCTTTCCAGTTTTGAAATAGGTTATACTACTTTGTATTCATCTTCATCAGGAGGGTGTCAAACATCAATGGAAATCTCAATGCCTGTGAGGTAGATAACCTCAGGTTATTTTATAGATAAGGATAATGATGTACTTGAGAGGCTAAGTGGGGTTATATCGCCGTGCCTCAAAGTATGATTTTAAAGTTCAGTCTCAAGGATCAGAAGTATGATTTGCTACCAATCCACATCAATAGAGATTCTCAGATTTCGACACCAAGGCTGTGTTGATCTGACGTAAGATGTCAGGTCAACTGGCTAAGGTTTTTCTCTATTTCTCTGGTCTTCCCTCCGCTTAATCGAATACAATGTAGGCTCAGAGACAAGTTTTGAGCTATCTTGCTCCCCCAAAACTTCCATCTGTATAATGGGGATTATAATACTAACACTTAACCTCATAGAGTTGTTTCGAAGAGGAAATGAGAAAGGTAAAGACCTTATTACAGACACTGGCACTTCATAGGTATTCAATAAATGTCACCTGATATTATCGACTCACAAAGAAAAAAGAAATGGAGAACTTCAAAACCCCTCAGTCAGGACAGGTTGAGAGAATGCTTGTAATATGGTGTTTACTTTGAAAGAGAGAAAGTTTCTTATTGTTTCTTCCAAAATGTTGCAAGGGTTAAAATATTCTTCTGTAGACACACAAATTCTATCATGTAGTATATCTATTATTATCTGTATATTATCATTTATATATCTATTATCTATCATTATCTATTTCTATCTCTTATATATTACCTATTATTATCTATTATTCTACTATGCAAGAATAAATTTTTATCCTGTAACTGTCCCATTTACCCATGGCCAGCTGACAAAGGGCCAAGACAGGGGTCCAAGAAACTACCGTGGTAGCCAGCAACCACTTACATGAAATTGCCAGGATTTGGTGATTTTTGACCTTAATACGTGGCAATTGCATGTGATTCCATGATAGACCCTGAATCCAGACGCATCCAGCCTATGAATTAAAAGCCCAAGCAGACAATGTGTTTTCTACCATTTCCCCTCACCTACTTGCAAAACATATAAAACAAACATATAACAAAAATTAAACACTAGAATAGGAAGTAGTGACAAACCAGAGTTGTTCGAAGTTTAGAAAGTATAACTCATTCAGCACAATTTCAGTTTGTTGCATTTTCCACCTTCAAAAGCCAATTTAGATATAGGAAACGGCATTTTCTAAATATAAAATATAAGTAAACATCAAATGATATTTTTAAAAAAAAATCGTGGCTATTTCTAGCACGAAAACCCACTATCTTTTAAGAAGACAAAGATACTTTAAAAGTTTACCATAGTTCAGAGTTACTTTTACAGGACAAGTTTTTTTGAAATAAAATTCTCTCCTGTCTTAGACTATATATTCTTATCATGTGTTAAATAGCTCAAATTTTGAAGAGAATTTTTATAAGAACATTTTATACCTTTCTTCTTGCTGTCTTCGGCTTCCCTAATCAGTCACCTAGCTAACAGAACTTTCTATTTGAAACATTATGTCCTTTCTGCCAAAAAGGGAGAGGTCAATACAGTGTGACTGTTGCTGTCTCAGGACTGAGTTATTGCACTGTCGGTCTGTCTTTTGTATAGAAGGAGCGGCCATCCTTTATGGCGTATGTGCACTCTCCCTAGACAGATGAAGGACCTTCGGCATACTAATAAAATCAGGGCATGCCTTCGACACACAATTAAATTTCACAGAAGTTCAGAGGTTTTCAGATGTGACATCTTTAAGGCAATTTCATCTGCAGAAGTTTCACTACTCACACGCTGGCAAATTATCAGCGAGGGTAGTCAACGCTCTTCTCAGCTGCATCTCCAGGAAAACAGGCTGAAATGGTGCCATAAGGTTTTCTGAAAGGCTCCCTATGGCATCTTTGCTGAAAAGATATTAAACCAAACAGCTGCTGATATGGAAACCGGCTGTTTGAACTATAACTCGGTTAGATATGTTGATGAGGAAGCTACAATGTCTCACAAACGTGATGCAGGAAATGACTAAACATTTAATGCTTATTACTTTGCAGTATTCCTGGGGCCGGAGAGGTGGTGACAATGGCCTTGCGTGGGCACTGAACGCTGATCCAGGTCGGCGAGACCTGGAAGGGACTGTTTCTTTGTCCTTCCTTGAGTTTCAGGCATTATAAATATTAACTTGTTCCAGATCATGTCCCAGAGCAATCATTGACAGAACAAATGGAAGATTTTGCAACACCTTAAAAAAACAATCCTATCAGCGCTGCAGAGCTCGTTTTACGATCCCACCTTCTAAAAATGCCACGTGGCCCCATCGCTCTGGCGGAAGCTTTGCAAAGGTGACAGGATTTGGCCCTTTAAGTGACGCCAAACGATGCATGGATTTTGCAAGTTCATGCTTTCACCTAGATAAAAGCTGGCTTTCGCCTACGTTTTAACTGTTTGGACTTTTAAGATACGATAAATACAGATACTATAGAATGTAATTTCTCTTAAACGTACAAAAAGTTAACAGTTATAATAAAATTCCTTTGGGCCTTGTGCCACAAGTGGTCTTTCGCAGTATTGGAGAATACTGCTATTTTTAAACGGGTACGAAAGTCATCAATTATGCTAAACTTTCTATAAATACACACAAGTAATTTCCAACGAAGTTCAAGACCACTGATGACAATCCAAGAAATAGTTACTAAGCCGGAAGTCAGGCAGACTAGGGCCTGAGGGTCAAATGGCGGGGCCGAAATCCATCCTTAGCTGACCCGGGAGCTCAGGACCGTGTTTTGTATTTTCAAAGGGTTGAAACAAAGCAAGCAAAGAAGAATCCACGAGGACCGTTCATGGCTGGCAAAGCCGAAAATATTTACTAAACTGCTCTTGGCAGAAAAAGCTTTCCCATCGGGGAGCGAGCGTCCCATCCTGGGGGAGGGGGACTGCATTTCCCACCTCAGCTCACGCACAGATGAGTAAGACCTGCCCCGCCTGTCAGTAACGGTTGATAATCTTACCCAGAAGGGGCAGAAGGCCAGTCAGCTAGACCGAAGAGAAGAGGGCATCAGATAAGGGCTTCACAGAAAGAGCTGGAGTGAGTAGGATGTGGCCTATTAGAGAGGTGATGTTTTAAGATGAAACTTGACGATAACAAGAGACTTTGAAGGATAGAGGTGGGCGGAGTGAAGAGGGGCTCAGGGAGAACCCAGGGGTATGTTCTGGAACCAGAGGGTGATTCACTTTCGGAAGCACCTGGGTGGCTTCCGCGTGAGG
>NW_011888881.1:1892052-1894078 GCF_000151845.1 Pteropus vampyrus | reverse complement strand
TTATGCTAAACTTTCTATAAATACACACAAGTAATTTCCAACGAAGTTCAAGACCACTGATGACAATCCAAGAAATAGTTACTAAGCCGGAAGTCAGGCAGACTAGGGCCTGAGGGTCAAATGGCGGGGCCGAAATCCATCCTTAGCTGACCCGGGAGCTCAGGACCGTGTTTTGTATTTTCAAAGGGTTGAAACAAAGCAAGCAAAGAAGAATCCACGAGGACCGTTCATGGCTGGCAAAGCCGAAAATATTTACTAAGCTGCTCTTGGCAGAAAAAGCTTTCCCATCGGGGAGCGAGCGTCCCATCCTGGGGGAGGGGGACTGCATTTCCCACCTCAGCTCACGCACAGATGAGTAAGACCTGCCCCGCCTGTCAGTAACGGTTGATAATCTTACCCAGAAGGGGCAGAAGGCCAGTCAGCTAGACCGAAGAGAAGAGGGCATCAGATAAGGGCTTCACAGAAAGAGCTGGAGTGAGTAGGATGTGGCCTATTAGAGAGGTGATGTTTTAAGATGAAACTTGACGATAACAAGAGACTTTGAAGGATAGAGGTGGGCGGAGTGAAGAGGGGCTCAGGGAGAACCCAGGGGTATGTTCTGGAACCAGAGGGTGATTCACTTTCGGAAGCACCTGGGTGGCTTCCGCGTGAGGGGACAGTTATATAATGGAGGCCATGATGGAGAGTTCGTGCAGAGGGACAGATTCATTCTCCGAGAGGCCTAAAGGACAACAGCCCGTGCTCGTACTTTGGCGTCTGATGTAACCACCCTCTCACAGAGCTACAGGGAAGTGTCTGATTATAATCAGTGAAAAATTAAGGAGATTGCTCCTTTCGGGTTGAGTCAATGAATGGCTCTTGGCAGAAAGTCAGTGAATAACATTAACGTGTGCAGTTACCGAGTCACCTTTACCCGCTAAAGCAGTACAGGCTTCCATGTCACTCCTCACGGTTCGTGAAAGTCCCGGTCTGAAGGCGGTTCAGACAGGCGCGGTCGCCGGGGTGGCGGGTGGCGGGTGGCGGGGCCGCCGGGCACAGCCGGTTCTGCCTGTGCTTTTGCCCGACTCGGGCCATGACCTTCGGCAAAGCGCTCGGCTCGCTATCTGTTTCCCTGGCCATAAAATGAGGATGCAGACGTTAGCCACCTCACGGGAGTGTGACAGAGAGTAATAAATAATAAACGTCTGCCAGAGGCTTTCGAGAGAAGTGCTCCTGGACACTCTGTGGGGGGTGGAGGGGCGTTTAAGGGAAAAATCAGATTTTCAACATTAAAATAGGACGCCGTTTACAGCTTCTAAGAGCCAAGAGCTTTGAAAAACAGCGATGATTACGGGTGGATGATGCGGGGCCCGCCGGTCGCTCACGGCGCCCACAAGCGACCCGCAGCATCTGCGACAGTGTTCTCTAGGACGCCCGTCGTCTTGGTTCAATGGCCGAAGAATGTGGCAAAGCAGACGGCGCGGCCGGGGCAAGGCGACCGGCGGTGCACGTGGCCGCCGTCCGCGCCTGCAGAGCGTGCTGTCCAGTCCGGGGGCGCAGAGGAAAAACGCCCTGTCGCCTCTGGCCCTTCTCGCTGTGTCCAGGACGCGGACCGTGCCGCGGCCACCGACACAGCTGCCTGGGAGCTAGCAGTCTGTCGCTGGCCCTTGGGAGGCTGAGGGTGACCCCGACTTTCTAAAGGAAGTTGGAGAACCAACCTGGACCTGTGCCCGCACCCCGCCCGGAGCAGACCACCGGGGAGAAGACCGTCACCTCTGCTCTGGGAGGCCTGGCGGGGGAGAGATGTTTCTTAGGGTCCCGCCGACGATGCTCGCCTTTTTCATCCTTGTCGCTCTTCCTCCTCGTCCTCTCCCTCCTTCCCCGTCCCTCCCTCCCTCCCTCCCCCTCTTCCTCTCTCTTTTTAAGACCTCTGTGCCTAGGAGAGACAGGTCGAAACAGTTCGATCTCCACTTTGCTATCTCTCTCGTTGGGAGGGCAGCAGCTCAAAACCACGAAGCCCTGAGTGTGACCCTGACACTCTGTGGCC
>NW_011888881.1:1888677-1891037 GCF_000151845.1 Pteropus vampyrus | reverse complement strand
ATTAGTCCCTGGAGCTCTGTTTCGACAGAAATTTGAACAATGGGTATCTTTGGGGTGCTGGATTTAGTGACTAAAGAGGAGCTAAGGGGAATTCTGGGTTTGGTGATAGTTACACAGTATGTTCACTTTGTGAAAATTCACTGAGCTGCACAGTGGCGATAAACCGTTATACACGTATGCATGCTTCAGGCAAGGTTCACTTAAAAACACACGTCGCCACCGTTATCAGTTTTGGCTTAGGGTTATTTCATTTCTCCTCGGAATGAAAGATCAAAATCGTGCGAATGTGTTTAAGCTGCAAATAACAGGAGATCCAACCCAAAACATTTCAGCCGGGGGTTGGCAAACTTCCTATGTAGCGACGAATAGTAAATATTGTAGGTTATTCGGACCACGTGGCTTCTTGTCATAACCACTGGACTCTGCTGTAGCTTGAAAACAGCCACAGACAATCGTGAACAAAGGGTCATGGCTGTGTCCTCGGAAAACTTCAGTGAACTTGGAGGCTGTCTCAGAATCCTGCTGACCACCAGCTCTCAGCTAAAAAATTAAATCAGGTGATATCACAGTAGAAAATGACACATTAGGAAGAAATAGGCTTTATTTAGCATCCTCCTGGCTCAGAGAATTTATCTTTAAATCCCGGCTGCATAAAAGCACAGGTAAGCTGGAAGTCCTGAAAGATCCCAGCTATTCGCTGTGGCAGGATTGTCAAAATGCCACGTAAAGTACACTTTACATGAAAGCGAGCAAAGTGGCCAAGGCTTTTCTTTAGTTCAAATTTTGTTTCTTTTTGGACAAAGTAATACACTTACAGGTTCATATTCCCAAAGATAAAGGGGCGTGCGGCGAAAATCTCTCTCCCAGGTGTCTCTCTTCCGAAAATAACTGATGACTACAGGTCCTTGTTTACCTGTTACTTTGCAGTAGATCATGAGCATCATTCCCCATCAGTACATAAAGAGCTTCCTCACCCTTTCTAGATATTCCATCATCTAGATGTAGCACAATTTACTTAACACATTTCCCATTGAGAGGCATTTAGATTGTTTCTAATCTTTTACAGAAAATGATGCATCAAATGTGACTTAGTATCCATATTATTTCACACGTGCTCACGAACATATGCAGCGTAAATCCCTGTAAGTGAAATCGATGCATCAAAAGATATGTCTGTTTCTGACTTTGATATACGTTGCCAAATTGCCCGTGGTGGTGCTGTAGCAGCTTAAACTTCCGGTAGTAAAGTTGGGGTGCCTGTTTAACCACGCTCTCTCCAACGGGGACTCTGACGTGACCTTTTCCAGTCTGATGGGTGAAAATGACAGCTTCCAAGTGAACTGGAGCTTTTTTCCATTCACTTCTTTTTCTTAAAAAAGGTTTGTTTTTCGACTTCGCCAATGTTTTAGTGATTGTTTCGTGGTTGCTGTTTTGCCATGCGGAAATGTTTGATTTTATGTATATATCAATCTTTAATGGATTCTGGCTTTTACTCTATACTTCCGAGGGCCTACCGTACTTCAAGATTATATAAAAATTATCTAACAATTGTTCTGGCATGCCCTGGATGTGCAGTAAAAAATCTTTTCTTTCTCTACAAATGTTAATCCACTTGGAATTTATGAAGGGTGCAAGGTTTCGATCCAGCTTTGATTTCCTGCCTTCTCCACTTTCCCCCAAAAACAGGGCCATGCAGTTGCTAAAACACTGCTTATCCACTGACAAGAGACACCATTTTATCTAAACCAAATTTCTTTTCGTATTTGAGTCCGTTTCCGTTACATCCAGCTGCCTGTCTATTCACGTACTGTGCTCTTTTAATTATTACGGCTTCACGTTTTAATATCTAATACAGCTAGGCAACCCTTGTTTTTCAGGATTTTTCTGCATACTCTTACTTTTTTATTTTTCCATATTAATGTTATAATCAGCTTATATCATTTTAAAAACTGTTTTTTTATTGAGTTTTTTTTTTTTTTACATTTATAGATAATTTAGGGAGAGTTGACATTTTTATAAAGTCTTTTTTAATCTAAAAACATGGATATCCTGCTATTTGTTCAAGTTTTCTTTTGGACCCTCAGGAGCTTGAAAAGTCTTCTTCATAGAGCTCTTCACTTCTTAAGTTTATTCCTAGGAATCTGACCTTTTTGTCACGAATACGAATGGAATCCTTTCTTTCAGTACATTTTCTAACTTATCGTTGTCTCAAGGACTTTTAAAAGTCAAAGAAAAAAATCGTTCTTATCTCAAGAAATGGAATTTTCTAAACCGTAATAAGTAACCATAGTACTTGTAATTTAGTTCTGTTCAAAATAGTTCAAAAGAAAAAAAATCCCCAAATTCATACAAGGAAGGAT